>NC_061869.1:43566242-43915094 GCF_907164915.1 Impatiens glandulifera | reverse complement strand
AAATAATCATAATTACAAAATTTGTTTATCCATATAAATTTCATACATAATTTGTTTACAGATGGACTATCATAAACTTCTTCCTATGTAGAACTCTCCTTCAACTAGCTTGTCTTGTCCTATTATCTAGAAACTTATAATTAGAGAGCAATCAAATGCCTAAATGTTTCATTATGATTAATGTGATATTAAAGTAAATTATAGATTAACGAAGATAATTTTACCCTTTAAGAAAAACATCATCACAACTTGTAAATTTTTTAACTCTCTCTACATAATCTTGAGTTCAGAAACAAGGGCTATTCCAGTTTTCTCAATCCCTTGAGAAAATTGAACAAGATTAATGCTAGCCGTCGTAATCTGAAAAATAGAAATTTTTTGTTTAGAATTTAGATTGCAGCTAACATCTAAGAATTTAATCAAATAAAAATGATTACCATTCTCCTTTCACATTCACACCTTATGAAATTAGACTTCTTGCAAGTAGGACATAAATTGTAGATCCATCCACAACAAATATTATTTGTATTTGTTTGAGTTAATCTCACTAACTTGACTTCAACATATTTCATTGAATCTTCGAGCTCAATCTTATATTTAAAAATTGAAAATAAATATAATAATACATTTTAAACTCACATCTTAATATTTTTGCCACAAACAAAAAAACAATTGAAGTCATAATCAACAAATTCAAGTAGCATGCAAATTTATCTGGATTAATAGGCAAAAATGATAACATTGTTTCACTTAATGAAAATGATACAAGCTATGATATTAATCCAACCTTCATCAAATATCTAATTCATAGAGATCATGATTTTGTTTAAACAAAAACAACATCCTACTTAATGATTAAGTAGTACAATTTTAAAAGCTCAACCATCAAAACAAAAGTAACGTATTTCTAAAGCATAAATAAAGACTATTTAATAAGTCTAGTAAAGAATATTAATACATGTTTTAAACAGAAATAGTTAATGTTTTCCAATATATTGAATAAGAAAATTAAAAAATAGTGCTAATCCAATTGAGATAGCATGAAAATTTATAGTGCAATGATTATAAAAGAAAAGGACCTGATTAAGAAGTTACTTTGTCCTGGTCTATTTTTAATAAGTTAAATTCATCATGTAATGAAAATTCAAAATAAAAAATAACCTCTTCAAAGTAAAGTTCGTTGTTAAAATAGCTAATTAGGATCTTGAAAAAAAAAGACATTGGAACATTAAGTCTAGGAATAATTTGAAAGTTTGACACCAAACATTGAAACATTTTAACTATAATCTTCTTTATCATGATAAGGCCCAAAATGGATCGAACTGAAACTAGAGAATCAAATTTATGCAAAGCTCAAAGACGACCATGATTCGATGTTCCAATATGTGAAATCGTAGTAATCAACATGCCCCTATTTAAAAACTAAAGTAAGAAGAAAGAATATAAGCTAGTGAAATAAATAAAAAAAATTACAGATTTGATATAAGATGGCTGGATACTTCAAGGGAGAAGAACAATAGTCGATGTAATGCTAATTCCTCCAAGTATAAGAAATTAATCTAGGTCTAGTATGCTGAAGTAAGAATTTATTTTTATAAAATAAAATATCTCCATAAGAAAATCCTAGATATTCTAATTATCTACACATCTAATAATAGAGCAGATCACCATAGTTGAATATGCCTGCCCTTTTCGGGTTTATCCTTCTACTTGAGAGACTCAAGTGATATTTATTTAGGCACACATAATATAATGTGAAGTAACATTATATTTTTATATAAGTTTTTTCTATATTTGATATATAACAAAAAGGGATAGCATATCAAAATAGATTTAGTAGTTTGGGGTAGCAGAAAAAGAAGATTTTTGTTTGTTGGAGTTTGCACAATTTGATCGACTTCAAACTTTTATAGCTTGTTGGTTAATTTTGAACTACGTTGAATGATGAAAATCTATTTTCTGAGCATTCTAAGTCAGTCTAATAGAAAACTAAAATTACAGAATTTGTACGGTTGGTTGATTTTGCTCGTTTGTGTTCTTTGTTGTTATTTGCGAAGATTGTTGTGTGATTTTTATTAATTGATTAATTGATTAATGACTCTAGTTTGATTATATCTAAAGTAAACTGTTATATGTAACCTAGTTGATTATAGTGAATTATTAAATGACTGATTCGGTTCCCGTGATTTTTTACTCTCAATTTAAAGAGAGGTTTCACACAAAAACTTGTTTTGCATTATCTCTCTAATTTCAATTTTTGCTCATTACTTTTTTTTTTTTTTTTTTTTTTTTTTTTTTTTTTTTTTTTTTTTTTTTGGGAAAACAGCTTAGTGCCATTTCATTAAAAAAACCCAAAAGAGGGAAAAAAAATACAAAAGTTTAAGATCAGATCTAGACAATTTCTAGATTTGACAATGAAACAATAATTGAATTACAGACAATAACAATAACAATTAGCGCCTTACTTACACTCAATTAATTAGGAAAGTGTCATATTTTCAAAAATACATTCACCCATCAAAGTGGTTTTAGAGCTTGTTTTTTTTTTTAGTATAAGGATAAAGATTAACACATCCAGAATAATGAGTTTGAATGGTTCTAATTATAATATCTTGAAGGTTAAAATTTAATATTTGCTTTATGTGAAAAATTTTCAGTTGTCAGTGTTCTCTTCAGCCAAGCATGTAGAAAATAGTGTGGAGGATTGAGAATTTTTACATAGACAAGTATGTGGTTATATTTGTCAATGAATTAATGAGAAAGTTTTGAACCATGCGATCTCTATATTTAATTCTCGTACTCTTTGAACTAAACTTGAAGAATTGTTTGAGAGAAAAACTAATAATAATTAGTTGTTTTTAATAAAACAATTAATGTCCTCAAGGTTTCAAGTTGGCTCTTGACCACTATAATACTTTTGTGTGAATTAATAAATTAAAAGCGATAAAACTCAGCATTGATGATGAGATATAAGGCTTATGTTTACTTGGTATTTTTCTTAACTCAAAAGAGGCTTTTAGAACAACTTTGTCAAATTCTACTCTTGACGGAATTCTCTCAATAGATTTATAAAAATAAATGTTTTAAATGAAAAAATGAGACGAAGGACACAAGATTGATCATTACAAACTAAGGTTTTGATTATAGAATCTAGGAGGGAGTAATTGACAAGATGTAAGTAATCATTGTAAATCTCGTAGGATTTCTAATAAGTGGGAAAATATTGAGTATCATCTGTTAGGACTGGATACAACAACAGAAAGGGGGTTGTATGTTGTTGTGTTAAACTTGACTTTTAATTGGGTTTAATCTTGTTAGAGACTTAAAACATGTTTCTATTCTACACAAATTGTCACAAACTCTTGAACGATTTTAAGTGTTGAATGCTGGCTAGATTTGAAGCAACGAATGCAAGACGTAAAAATGCGGAAAGTAAATGACATAGAGAGTTTTATGAATGTTCGGAGATAAAAACTCATACGTCACCTCTTCTTTTGTTTCTAGGAAGGATTCCACTAGAAGACTTTTGTTTATATAGTGCCTATGCAAACCCAGTTAGAACTCATGTCTTAACAACTGCCCATTCTGAAATCCTAGCACTCATTCTGTTAAACAAATAACTTTCTATTTAACTTACAACAAGAATTTTTTGTTTAACTTACAACAAAAATATGCTCTCAGCTTATACAATGTATACTTTTACAGTTAGTGAGAGAGTAAGAATTTAAATCTTGTTGACTATGTATACTTTTACCGTTGTATTTTGAAGCTCATTTATAATGAAGCGTAGAACGGTGGACTCTGACTTTTGAATTAATAAAAGACCGGGAAAGATTCGCCGTAGAACAAATCCAGATATTCGGGGATCCGCTGTGCCAGAGCTACAATGTTAAGTCGCTCATAAGTTCAGGGATTCGACGTTGTACTTTGATTATCCTTTGTTGAGGTGTAGGCAACGGTCGAATCTGATTTATATATTATGTGTCGACTTTCTATTGGTTGAGCACTTGGTGGTAGTTGTAATAAGTTAATTAACGCGTCTACTTATAATGAATGCTACTGTTCACTAATCTGATAAACAAAGTTCTTCTTTAGACGACTACTAAAGCAAGGCTATTGTTGATAAGTTGTGCAAATGGACAGAGTTCTTCTTCAGACGAATGCTGAAGCAAAGCGTCTAAACGCGTTTTTTTAGACCACTGCTGAAGCAAGGCTTATGAACGCGCTTCTTCAGACCACTGCTGAAGCAAGATGTCTGAACGCACTTTTTCAGACCACTGCTGAAGCACGGCGTCTAAATGCGCTTCTTCAGACCACTACTAAAGTAAAGTGTCTGATCGCGCTTCTTCAGACCACTACTAAAGCAAGGCGTCTGAACGCGCTTCTTCAGACCACTGCTGAAGCAAAGAATCTAAACGCGCTTCTTCAGACAACCCGCCTACTTGACTTGAAGCGTCTACTCACGCTTTTTAAACAACACTAGTAAAAAAACCATTAATAGTAACCAAAAATAGTAACCGTTTGTTCAGCGGTTGATATTAAGGGGATAATAACAACAATTTAAAAAAATCATTGATATAAAGGGGTCAATATGAACCGCTCTTAAAACGGTTGATATTAACTCATCTATATTAATGGAACTTTAAAACGGTTAATATTAAAATTCAATATTTGAATAAATTTTATTCTTTTAGCAAAAATAAAATTATTTATTTTTTAGGGAAAGTAAAAATAAAAATATTAATAAGATTTAGTATTCATGAAAAATATAAAATATTAATAAATTTTAAGATTTAATAAGAATAAAAAAATACTATTAAAAAGGAGAAATTAAAATTTAAGATTTAAAAAAAAAATAATAAGTGGAAGAGATTAGAGAGAAACTAGGAAAGATATACAATCATATATTTTTATTAAATTTAAAATATAATTAATAATTATTTATATAAATATATATGAATTTATTAATAATTAATTATATGAATTATATATATATATATAATATATAATATAAATATTAAATAATAATAATAAGTAAAAAAATTAAAATTTTATGACAATATATTTTAAATTTAAAAACATAATATAATTTCATATATTATGTAAATAAACAAATATATATATATATATAATTAATTTAAAATATTCATATTTATTTAATAAAATATATATATAATATATTTAAAATTTAAATTTTTTATATAAATTAATTTGATTTATTATTTAATAGAGTAAATATATATATATATATATATATATATATTATCATTTTAAAAATAGTTGATATTAAATATTTTTTTAATTTAATAATTTTTATTTATATATAATATTTAATAGTTAATAAATATATATAATATTTAAGTAATTAAATTTGTTAAAATATAATATATATATATATATATAATTAAAATAAATAAATAAAATATCATTAAAATCGTGAGTTGTTATACAAAATAATTAATTAATTAATTCTACATCATCCAATAACTTTTCCTCAACCTAGATAATCTCTCTTTCAACTACCTTTATTTTTTTTGACCTCGATTACTTATTTTCTCCTCAATCTCTCTCATCCCTCAACCTCAAATCTTAGCCACAACCCTCCTCCTTCAAATTAATACTCTTAATTCCTTTCTCATTTGCAGGTAAAATTATCATTGTGTAATCAAATTTTGAGGTATAAAAGTTGTTAAATAGATTAAATAGAATCCACTAACAATTTTTATATTATTAACTTTAATTTTTAATTATTTGTTATAAATATCTTTTTATATAGGTATTATGCAAGTTAATTATGAAAAAGAGAAGGTTTATGCTGAAAGATGAAGAAATAAAAGATGAAGATCGAATTATTATTTTTTATTTTTTGTATTATGATTTTTTTTACTTAAATGTAGTATTTGTATGTATTGGAATTAAATTGTTTTAATGTTAATTTTGGAATTATATTTAAAAATTATCTTTGTCATTTGAAATTTTGAATAAAATAATTAAATTTATTTTAAAGTGATTTTTAATTAAATAATTGAAATAATTTTTTTATAAATTCGGAATAAAAAATATCAACAACCATTATAATTAAGAAATTACAACCACTTTTATAGTTTCTTAATAACAACCTACAAAATAGTCAAAATTGTTTTTAAAACTGTTGATATTGCTTAATAACAATTGCATGTAAAACGGTTGCAATTGTTTAATCATAACAGTGCTTAGAGCAGTTGATATTGCTTAATAACAACCGCTCATAAAACGGTTGTTATTGAATAATAACAACCGCCCCAAAAATAGTTGATATTTCATGTTTGAGCAATGTCTACGGAGACTCTGGTAACGGATGTCAACCGCTTTTTGAGCTGTTGTTATTACACAATGCTAACCATTTTTTGTTTAATATCAAAGGTAAAAATCGTTCATATTAATATTTTTTTACTAGTGCAACCCGTCTAATTAAGTTTTCTCTGCTTAGGACATCTGTTTGCACTAAGACGTCTGCTCACACTGTCTTGAGCTGTACCTACGCATACATAATTTCACAAATAGTTTTATTCATTTGCATCATTAAAACTAACTCTTCAGCTTTGCATGTGTATAACTAAGTTTTATTTAATCATTCGCGCATCATCAAAATAATATATAAACTTATTTCCTAAGTTTATTTTAATCAATTTAACTATATTTAACATCATCAATGCGGTCTGAAGGTCCATATCAAGAACTGTTTATTGAAATTGAAGAATGGTAGGATAAATGCAATCAATAGACACAGGGGACTGACTATTGTTAGCAACTTCGAATAAACGAATTAATATTAATCTTGTTAGGGATTAATATCAGTTTTTATTCTTCGCAAACCTTCACAAACTCTTGAAACGATTCAAGTGCAGAACTGTTTGTTTAGATTTGAAGCTTTGAACCAATGAATGATGAAAGACAGAAGGTAAAGAACACAACAAGTTGTTTATGGATGTTCAGAGCAAACTCTCCTACGTCACCCCTTCTTCCAATCAACCAGAATGATTTCACTAAACTTCTTTGAATCAAATACAGATTACTAAATAGCTAACACTCTGTTGAACAGAAGAAACTCTGTTCAACTTACAATATGATCAATAAAATCTCTCAGCTAGACAATATTTTTGATTCTTTCTTGAACTTGGAAAATTATGTACAATCAGTAAGTGCAAGAGTACGCTTGTAAGGTTGTAGAAAAATGAGCAGAGAGACCGGTGATTCTACAGTTGTCCTTGAGCATCTATTTGTAGTAGAGGGACACCAATGGTCGAATCTTTTTCATGGACACGTGGCAAACGTCCATTGGAAAACCTCCATAGTACAAGAGTACATCAGACTCCATGCTTATGGATCGTGGCCGTACTGAACAGTAGTGCGCTGGATATCCTTCTGGAACTATCATGTACTGAACAAGTTGTGGGAAAAATATTCGCATACATGGCGTTCATTCATTTGATGCAAATAGCTGGCGTACTGGACTGTAAGAAAGAGTGGTGCAGGAGTAGCGTACAACTAGTTGATTATGGGTAGATGTATGCTAACTTCAAACGGCTACTGAAGCGAGGCATTATACGTGCTCCATTAGACAGCCAAGTCTAAGGGAGTTAGACGTCAACGTCTAACAACGAATTCTATTATTCCACCAAGTCTAATGGAGTTAGACTTCAACGTCTAACTTCGGATCCCATTAGACTACCACGTCTAATGGAGTTAGACTACAACGTCTAACTTCATATCACTTCAGACTAATCTGAAGGAGTTAGACTTGTACGTTTAACTACGTATCTATTAGACTTGCACGTCTAACTACGTATCTGATAGACTTGCACGTCTAATTACGTATCTGTTAGACTGGCACGTCTAACTACGTATCTGTTAGACTGACATGTTTAACTACGTATATCTTAGACGGGCACGTCTATCTACGTATCTGTTAGACTGACACATCTAACTACGTATCTGTTAGACTTGCACGTCTAACTACGTATCTGTTAGACTTGCACGTCTAACTACGTATCTGTTAGACTGGCACGTCTAACTACGTATCTGTTAGACTAACACGTCTAACTACATATTTGTTAGACTGACACGTCTAACTACGTATCTGTTAGACTAGCATATCGAACTACGTAACTATTAGACTAACACGTCTAACTACGTATCTGTTAGTTTGACACGTCTAACTACGTTTGTTAGACTCCCGATTTCTTTTCTTGAGCTTGAGCCTCCTAACTTGGATATCATAGTCAAGAACTCTTTGATAGTTCAGGACTCTAGAAGATTTGATAAGGTTCCCTGGAATTCCAACTCTTGAAGTGAGAGAGGAAAGCAAAATGCTGAGTTGAGCAACATATCTAGGAGACCTCCTTTTAGAAAAAGCCAACAAGTTGTGTAAAATGATACTTGACTAGTTGATTGTTATCCCCTTAATGATACTAGAAACACGTCTAATTAGCCTTCTTAGACCACGTCTAAGTTAGCCAAGTCTGATGCACCTACATAGAAACAATTAGACGACTTAACTTCTTACATATTTAAATTTTAATCATTGTTAAGTTTTACTCATACATCATCAAAATAACGTTAATCAAACTAATTTGACCCAACAATTTCCCCTTTTTGATGATGTTAAAACTTTGCAATATTAATAAGACAAGATAACCGATTAAAACATATAGGTACAATCAGCAAAGCAACAAGGATCATATATTAATACTTTCAAAAGTTTAGGAGATACATAGCATGATCGATAGTCAAATTTTTTTCAAAAACAACAAAAGATTACCTTTTCCCCTAAATTTAAGGCCATATCTTTTCTTTTCCCCCCTTTTTAACATCATCGAGAGAGATAGATTCTTACTGATCTCTTTCGGCCAGAAAGATCTCCCGATTTCTTTTCTTGAGCTTGAGCCTCCTAATTTGGATATCATAGTCAAGAACTCTTTGATAGATCAGGACTCTAGAAGATTTGATATGGATCCCTGGACTTCCAACTCTTGAAGTGAGAGAGGAAAGCAACATGCTGAGCTGAGCAACATATCCAAGAGACCTCCTTTCAGACAAAGACAACAAGTTGTGGAAAATAATACTTGACTAGTTGATTGTTATCCCCTTAGTGATAAAAATCATCATCTCAAAGACAGTCCTCGAGTAAGAGTTGGAATATCCCTTGGCCAAGAGGGATTGGGAAATGATAACGTTAAGTAAAGAAAACTCAACTTTCAGGGAGGACCGTAGTCTAGTATTTTTGACAGGAACTAGAATCCCATCACAAAAGTGTCGGAGAAGACAAGCCCCATCTCAGACAGGACTTCCTTCGATGATGAAGGAAACTCAGACATCCCCTCGGTCGAAAGATTGAAGAACTGAGCGAAAGATTCTTTAGTGAAACAGGCAATATATTTGAAGATTCTTGTAGTGACGATTTTGTTGTCGTATAAACGAACATTTTTGAAATTCTCACGAACCTCCGGTTCGTGAATGACGACAAGAGCCTTGAGAAATTTTTTAAGGCCTGATGCTTTGAGAGATTCAAACATAGTTACCATCTCAGTAATCACCAGCGTGGAAATAGAGTCAAAATCTATTTGAAGGGTGGATGGCACAATAGAACCCATTTCGAAAGGAAAATGCAAGGATTTCTTGTGGAATACTAAGATGCACACAAAGAACTCTTAGAGAGAGAAACGAGGATTCGCAGAAAGGAGATACTCAACCCTTTGAGTATGACCTTTTCTTTTATAAAGGACTGCTGACGTATGACAATTAATGCTATGATTATATGAACCAAGATGAAAGGATATATATATTCCCAAGGGACACATCATTTAAGATAAGCAGCATTTAAGACCATAATCATCAAAATTGTCATTAATGTAATGCGTGTAGATGAAATCATCAAAACTTTTAGTCATTCTTTTAACGTTGAGAGACACATATCTTCTAGTTATTGAAGAAATGACTATTTAATTTTGGCGGTAATAGTACATAGACAGCGAACATAGCAGTGGACAACTATCTTATTAGCCTGAAGATGAGCAGTCTAAGTACACACGTAGTTAGACATCTAACTTACTCTTCACACTCTATGCCTCTAATCTGGATAGACGTCAGCGTCTAACCATACTTGTCTTATAGACGACCAAAGGTCTATTAGAGTTTAAACGTCTAATTACACATAAACACCACGTGCTAGACGTGTGTCTGGTTAGATGTCAGCGTCTAACCACGCTAGTCTCACAAACGTCTAAACGTCTAATAGACTTCGACATCTAACCGCGCAGGTTATCAACCAAGACTTTTATCCAAACGGAAGCATAGACTGCATAAGCAAATATGCGTCTAAGTAGATATGCTCATTAGACTACTGATCCATTAGACATATTGAGACCTCTGTTTGCTCGTCTATCCAGTTACATTTGAACAACATGTTACCCTCAATGTATGCATGATAAGTTCAAATAAATAAGTCAAGATCAACAAGTCCTAAAATATTTCTAAAGTAAGAAAACTTAGTCTCGGGTAGTGGCTTCGTGAACACGTCTGCCACTTGTTGATCTGTTGGGACATATTCAAGGCGAATATGCTTATGTCTGACATGCTCTCGGATGAAATGATGTCTGATTTCGATGTGCTTTGTCCGAGAGTGCAGAACTGGATTATAGGTGATTGCAATTGCACTTGTGTTGTCGTAGAAAATCGGAGATTCCTCTACTTCTATCCCATAGTCCCGCAGTTGTTGTTGAATCCACAAGAGTTGAGACCAGCAACTTCCTACTATAAGATATTCGGCTTCAACTGTAGACGCGGTGACTAACATCTGCTTCTTGATGAACCAAGAGATCAAACGATCACCGAGAAACTGACAAGTTCCACTGGTGCTTTTTCGATCAACCTTGCAACCTGCATAATCTGCATCTGAGTAACTTGTTAAATTGAACTTGGAATCCTTCGGATACCACAGTCCCACATTTTGAGTCCCCTTTAGATATTTCAAAATACGCTTAGCAGCAGTGAAATGAGAAAGTTTAGGATTAACCTAGAATCTTTCACAAACATCGACAGCAAACTGAATGTCTGATCGATTAGTAGTGAGATAGAGTAGGGAGCCAATGAGTCCTCTGTAGGCAGTGGTGTCCACACTTTGACCACCTTCAACTTTGTCTAACTTGCTAGAGGAACTCATTGGAGTGGCTGCAGCCGAGCAACTCTCCATTCCAAACTTCTTTTGAAATTCCTTGATATATTTGGCTTGGTTAATAAGAAAGTTAATTCTCCCATCATGCTCATCTCAAATCTGTCATGCATCAGCTTGGCAAATTTCTCACACAATTTGGGGTTAGTTGATCAAAATATGATATCATCAACATATACTTGAACAAGCATAATGTGAGAATCTTTAACAAATCTAAACAATGTTTTGTCTACTGACCCAATAACGAAATCATGATCAAACAGAAACTTAGTCAAAGTTTTATACTAAGCTTGGAGCTTGTTACAAACCGTATAAAGCTTTGTCAAGTTTAAAAACATGATTTGGTAAAGTATGATCAAGAAAACTAGGGGGTTGTTCAACATAAACATCTTCATTTAATTTACCATTTAAAAATGCACTTTTCACATCCATTTCAAACACTTTGAAATTCTTAAAAGATGCATAAGCTAGGAAGATTTTGATTGCTTCAAGTCTGGCCACAGGTACAAATGACTCATCAAACTCAATGCCTTCCTCCTGTCTATATCCTTGAGCAACCAACCGGACTTTGTTTATTATGACTAAGCCATCTTCACTAAGCTTGTTTCGAAAACTCATCTAGTTCCAATAACCGGTTGATCAGTCGGCCTTGGAATTAAATGCCACACTTCTTCTGTTAGTTTTTGAGATTTCATGTTGATGACTACTGTCAATTCCTTCCGGCTATATTTTGTAGACAATTTGATCTGCATGTATCAACATTAATTATATTATGGGGGAAATGGTATATACTAAGTTTTGTTAATATATATTTTTTGGGTAATAATTTACCTGATTTTACGAACATTATAAAAATCGTGACGAAAAAAAATTGTGATGAAAAAAAATCGTGATGAACAATACATTAAGAATTGTGACGCGAAATACATATTTTGCGTGTCGAGTTATACATCTTTTACGTCATGCACGGGTAATATGGACATTTCACATGCCCAAAAAGTTATTTTAACCAACATTATCAACCTTAGGTCATTTTTCTATTTAGACATATTATTAAAGTCATTTGATCAAAATTTTGCACATAATTAGGAAATCCAAAACACACTTGACAAGTTTTAACTGGAAGTTCTGTCCCATTTCAGAAGCTTGAGTATTCCACATCTTCTTCACAGGAATAAAAACTCTATCTCAATCTCTGCTTTACTTCATGTAAAGAGAATAAATAAGAGATTTCGGGTTTATTTGTTTTGAATTCAGAATGAATTTTTTAACCTTATCCGAATGGCTATGATAGGTTAGATTAATTCTTCCAAAATAATACTACAAAAATAAATTATTTAATAGTTAATTTATTATATTATTTATTTAAATATTTTATTCATTTTGTTTCATACAGTATTAATTATATTTAAGTAATTTAATATTAGTAATAAACTTATATTAATTGATTCAAAATATAAATAAATTTGAGTTTAAGATAAAAATGAATATACAATTTGATTTTAATGGTTAATAATTTATATTGTTAAAAATATATTTACAAACTAAATAAAAACATACCAAACAAATATTATCCAATTATTTGTTTACAAAGATTTAAAAATATATATAAATCAAACAAAATTCACAATAGTTGTCATAGACGATAAAGATTGATAAAAAAAAAAAAACTTTATTTTTCTGATTTTTGCTCTGTTGTAGTGTATAATATGACTTTGTAAATCAAATTATTCATCTTTGAAAGTCTTGATGTTATAGTTATTAATGAATATATTTTTAACTGTCGGTTCAATAAAATTTATGACTTAAAGTTGTGAGTTTGAAACTTTATTTCCATTTTAAAAAAATAAGTATATATCTTTTATAAAAGTTGTTGAAAAAGGAGTTTTACACATAACATGGTATCCATTTTTTATACTCTTTTTAATCTATTAATACCACTTTATCATTTACTAATAAATAAAACAAAGAGAAATGGGATTACTTTGTATAAAGATGAGCCAGGTGTCCCTTATCGTAGTCCCCACCAATAAGTTTTGTTTGTTGGGAAGATGAGCAAGGTTCTACATGGAGATGACTCATTGTGTGCACTTCAAATATGGAACGACAACCTCCTCACTATCTATATTTTACCTTTATACCCCTACAACTACTCCAAATTTCCAATTATATTGATGTGCATGTTGGTATAATACCATTATAAAAAGATATAAAATCAATTTACTCAATACAATTTTAATAATTGGTCATCTCTAACCTAAAAAAATGTTGACTAATTTTATAATATTTTTAATTAGAACTTTGTTATGAACAGTGATACACTAACTGAGTTGATTTACATTTATATGTTACTTAGATAATCCATGAATAACCTAAAAAAACCAAATTAAAAAAAATGTAATGAAAAGGACAAGAGGGTCATTAAAATTGAACCATTAGAAAGAGCAAGCACTATGAATATTCATAGCAACTTTAGTGGTGATTCATCAAAGCCATTTTAGGTATGTGGACAATGATGTCATATTTTTCTTTGGTATTTTCACTTATATTTGAGATTTCTCAATGTATTGGTTGTGATGATTTTAATGAAAATTTTTACTCAATATATATGGTTGTGATGATATTTGAAAAATTATAGTAGAAAGTATTAATATTTTTATTTGGTTTATTTATAGTAAAAATTGTAGTAAAAGATTATTGAAAATTGAAGACTAGGTAAACTTAACCTTGTTTTCATTAACTTTAGTTTATTTTACGAACTTTACAAGTCTCCACCAACCTTATATATCATTATAATTTCGAAACATATCACAAACCTAACCGGATGTTTTTCTTCAATTGTCAATATTAAAAAAAAAAATTGGCTAAGGGTACTTTGTTTAATTGAGTTTATGTAATTCAAACTAGAATATTTTTAAATGTGGGTTTTAAATGTTGTTACAAATTTTGTGAGGGTGATATATAACGGAACACAAAATCTGGAATAATAAGTTTTATCCCCTAAACTAAAGGGTAATTATGGGTAGAAGCGGGACTATATAAGAGTTCAATCGAGCTTACTTTCAGTCTAAAAACTAAAATTTATTATCTATTAAATTTTTATGAATTCAAAACCTTTAAAATTTATAATAAAAAAAATAGGATAACGGGTTGAGCATATAACCCGCCAACACACTTAATCAGACAAAGAATTTGTCGTCTGACGGGGACTCAAATGTTAGAATTTGTATCTCCCAAATCCGACCTGTTTGAAAACAATATGTAAAAAACACAAGAAAGAAGAACACGAGAACACACGAATTTATAGTGGTTCACTCAAATTGAGCTACATCCACTTCAGTCACCACCAGATTTCACTTTGAAGAAGAAGAATGAATACAGATTTTTGCCTCACACTTTATCTGTCTAAAATTATGTCTTTACAATGTAAACCCTTAATAATTACATATTTATAAGGTAAACATTCAGGTAATAAACCTAAATAACTTTGGTCAGGCCTAAGCCCAAAACCAAAAAGAAAACCCAATAAACTCTAATTAACAATGTAGAGTTTATTATAAGTGTAGGCTCCATAACTCAACAATCTCCCACTTGGAGACTAAGTTCATCATCTCTCAATCGATAGTGGCTTTCCATTCGGTGTCTTAACGAAGAAGATCAACTGAAGTTGCACACAACTACAGTTTCTCATTTGTCACAGCTTTCGTCAATATATCAGCTGAATTCTCACTCCTGGGAATCTTCTCAACAGCTAATACTACATCTTCTTAAGCTGACTGGATGAAATGATAACGAAACTGTATATGCTTCGTCCTGCCATGATAAACAAGATTCTTTGCCAAATGAATGACACTCTGACTGTCGCATCTCAACACATTTCCCTCGTAGTCTCAATTCTCGCAAAAAGGTTTGTAACCACATCATTTCCTTAGCAGCTTCTGTCACAGCAACATACTCTGCCACACAACTAGAAAGAGCAACAATCTTCTGCAATTTTGAAACCCAACTGATTGCAGTACCTCCTAGAGTATAAATGTACCCTGTTGTGCTCTTCCTACTATCAACATCACCACCATTGTCAGCATCAACATATCCTTCTAAACCCATATTAGACTTTCGAAAACACAAAACGAGACCCGTACTTCCTCTTAAGTATCGTAGTATCCACTTTACTGCTTCCCAATGTTGTTTACCCGGGTTGCTCATGAATCTGCTAACAACTCCCACTGAATGTGCTATGTCTGGTCTTGTGAAAACCATCGCATACATAATACAATCAATGGCAGAGGCATACCGAACAGTTGCCGTGTAATTTTTCTCCTCCTCGGTTGAAGGCGACTGATCTTTAGATAGTCTGAAGTGACTAGCTAAAGGGGTAGTAACTGGTTTTACATCATACAAGTTGAACCTACTAAGAACTTTCTTCACATATTCTTCTTGTGAAAGCTTGAGAACTTCTTCATCCATGAAAATTCTCATCCCAATGATTTGTTTAGCAGCACCCAAATCCTTCATTGCAAACTTTTTAGACAACTCTTTCTTGAGCTTGTTAATCTCATACAAGCTTGCTCCAGCAATCAACATGTCATCAACATAGAGAAGAAGAATAATGTACAATTTATCAAACCTCTTGATATCGCAGCAATGATCTGTTAGGATCGGGGACGCCCTTGGAGGACCGGGGTTGATTTTCCGGTTTTTAGTAAGGGTGGCCGCTTACAACAACACACAACTTGGTGATAGTCCGGTTAGAGACTAAAACCTTTCTCAGCACTGCACAACCTGTCACAGACTCTTGAACCGGTGTTCAAGGGCGGAAGTGTCTATTTCAGGTTGAAGCAACGTTTGCGACTTTAGATGATGTTTAAGAAGGAGGATGTTTAACGAGAGTGAGTGACCGGTTTTGGAAGTATGATTGGTTTGCGGTTTACGGTAAGACAGCGGAAAATGAAAGCGAAATGAAAGAACACAAGACAAGGGAATTTGTTTATGGATGTTCGGAGCAAACCCTCCTACGTCACCCCTTCTTCTCAGGTTATGAGAAGGATCTCCACTAACTCTTTAGAGTTACAATTTACACTTCCGGTCGAGCCCAACTTCGCTACTCGCCGGTTACACCAAACTCACACTTTGATGTAATACAACAACTCAACACAATATCACACAAATGACTTCCGGTTTTAGGCAAACCGATTTTAGAATATAAGACTTTATCTCTCTAGAATTTAATGCTTTATGAATTTGTTTTCTGTAATCCGTCACTTGCAGAACTGGCATTTAATGAAGACGATCCATCTTCCTTTTATAGCTGAAAATAGCTAACGGCTACTTTCTTCTCTCTCTTCTGGATTGGTTGATCGTCATCACGCCTGTTTGCAGAAGGATTGCTTGCACACTTCAATTTCCTCAACACCTGGCATTCATGCAGGTGACTCTGAGCAGATGATGACATAGCCGGTTTTCAGATTGATACACGTGTTGAACATTCGCTTCCGGTCGTCAGCATCGGATCACCAAGGCATCATTGCTTTCCTCCCATGCTTCTGATCGGATCCGATCTTCTTTTATTCTTTCGATACACGTTTCTTCCGTCATAGTACGTCACTCTTGAGATTTGAATCTTCTGACTCTTGATCTGTACTTTCCGGTTTCTGTGTCTTGTGCATTATGATCTGGTCGGAGTGTAATCTTTTGTTTTTCGTTAACCGGTTGCTTGAGATAGAAATGCCGGTTCCTGTGATCCTTCGGCTTGATCACTTGAAGCCGGTTTCTTTGAAGTTGTAGCAACTAGTTCTTGACACCAGATTTCCGGTTCTGTTTTGTTTAGTACCTGCACATGAAGTTTAACTTCTGTTTAGTTTGTCTGGCCGGTTCCAAAAATTAATCTACTTAATTTTTCTATCAATTTCTCCCTTTTTGATTATTTAGAATAAATATTCAAAAATTGTAATGTATGGCCGGTTTTAAGAAAATTAACTTACTTAATTTTTCTATCAATTTCTCCCTTTTTGATTATTTAGAATAAATATTCAAAAATTGTAATGTATGGCCGGTTTTAAGAAAATTAACTTACTTAATTTTTCTATCAATTTCTCCCTTTTTGATTATTTAGAATAAATATTCAAAAATTGTAATGTATGGCCGGTTTTAAGAAAATTAACTTACTTAATTTTGAGAGAAACGTGTTTGAAAAACATGAGTTTGATGTATGTTTTGAATATGTGAAATTGTATGTTTGAAAAACGTAGAGAGTATGTTTTAAAAAACATAAAAAGTTATCAAAAATAACCAAGTTCTGAAACACAGCAAAAACATAATTGTTCAAAATAATTATGGGAATAGAGTTTAAGGCTTGGATGATCCCCCCTTGTCTTGCTCCTTTTCCAGCTCTTTGTCCAGACGTCTTTTTGCTTCTTCTATTCGTGCTCTGTGCTCTCTGGCACGTCTGTCAGCATCGATCAGCACACCGGCCCATACACTTGAATGACCGATGACCTGTTTCTTGAGATTGAAGTTGGCGCAGACTGGTTTTGGCGGTGGACGTGGTGGAACAGTCAAAGGTCTGCAGCTTGGAGTTGCGGTGGATTCTCTGGTTGTCCTTCTTTTCCGTCTGTTGAGTTCCTCCAGATCTTCTTCTTCTTCCTCATCCAGTGGTTCCGCATTCAACGCAACCGGTTCGGCTGTCTTCAATTCTGCCCGCTTCATCACGTTTTTAAGGGCACTCCGTTTCTTCTTGTTCTTGTTCCTTGTGCTCATGGAATGAGACGATTGACCCTGTGCCGGTTCCTGAGCGTTAGCCTGCTCCTCTTCATTACATTGTTGGGCAAGCTCATGATCCTTATCTTCAAGTTCCTTCTGTAGCCGTTCTCTTTCAATTTCTTCTTCTTGCAGCTTCCGTGCGGTTTCAGCATCTTTTTCGATTTGAGTTTGGGTTGAGCCGACTTGAGCCTTTGACATTTCACTGATCTGGATTGCCATTGCTTGCAGCATGTCCAAAAGTGGAGCGGTTGCGGCGTTGACGGATTCGGCAACCATGGCTTTCACAGTTGTTTGCATTGTCGTATCCATCATGGTTTGTAGAGAGCTTACCACTTTGTCTTCAGCCGCTGAGATTCTTTCTTCGGTTATAGCTTTAAAGTTCCCAAGACATGAGTCAACTGTTTCTACCACTGCTTGTTTGATCTGATCTATGTCCAGGGCTTTTACCGGTTGAGCGTTTTCTTGTTCCAGATTTTCAGAGGCGCCGGATGATTCACCAGTTATAAAGAAAGGCTTACTCTGAAATAGCTCAGGATTGTTGAATTGTCGTTGGCAAGTATCCCACCATTTCTTGTCAAGGCGTTCGAAGCTTCGCACAAGCCGTTCTCGTACCTCAAGGAATCGTTCTGCCATTTTCATTTCAATCGGTTCTAGAGTCTTTCCTTGGATTTCTTGAAAGGCATTCTCAACTGCCTGTAACCGCACATTTTCAAGAATTACCGGAGCTTTAGAAAACGCCGGTTGGATCAATTGGGTGTTAGCTAACTCGAGTGCCCTTTCTTCTAGCTGGACGAGTGCGTCCCACTGCCTGTTTCCACTGAAACCTGGAAGCATGTCGGATAATTTGGTCTCGCTTCGGAGCTTCACCCACCGGATATATGGAGCCAGGCTTCACTTGCACCTTTATTCATATCTTGAATAAATTCATCAAACAGCTCATTTTCTTGCTCTAAGGTGTATGGATATTCTTCTTCGGTTGTGGCTTCAGTCTGAGGGTCGATCTGCAATGTGCCCGTTCCGGTTTCAGTTATTTCTTCAACAAGAATCCCTTTGCCTTTGTCTACTCGAGGGGGACCTTCTGGAGCTGTCTTGCCTCCTGCGGAACCGGAAGGTTCCCGTTCTTCAATGTTTTCCTCCTGAGTCGGAGGTGCAGTTTCTGTTGACTTGGTCGTCTCATCGACCGGTTGAGCTTCTGTTGGATCAGGTATTTCATCCTGATTTTCTGGCTTCCGACGACTAGAAACGTCGTCTTCTTCGGTTTCTCTTGTGATCTCCTGGACCACATTCTGAATGGCTTCTGAAGTATTCAAGCCCACTTCGGCTAATACTTCATCGGCTTGCTTGCTTGGTGACTTGGAGGTTGCAGATTGAATGTTTCCTTCTGCTTCCTCCTTAGAATTTGACTTATTCTCCTCGCTCCCCGAAGATTCGGTTTGCTTTGGAGAATCGGATGGGATGGGAGTTGGGACAACGGTGTTGATTGGGATGGGCTGGAAGACATCTGCGGTTCTTTCCGGTGGATTGTCCGAGGAAAGCGTTTTCTCGGACTCCGCCGGTTTCTTTGCGCTCTTCTTCGCTGATACCTTCTTCCTCCTTTTCGGTTCTGGTTGAGCTTCTGCCTCAACCGCTTTTCTGGACGGCTTCTTTTGTCGTTTTTCTTCTTCAGCTGGAACCGATGAACTGGCTCCCTTAGATGATTTGGTTTTTGAAGTTTTAGGCTTTATTGTCTTCTCCGGTTTTTCTGCCACTGACTCCGAGTCAAGAATGTTGGCGATTGGAAGCGGTACGCCTTCACCCAGTTCCACATTGAGGAACTCAAGAATCTTGACGATTTGCATAGCATAGGCCTGCACCCGGCCGTCTTTCTTGATTATCATTTGACAGAATTCTTCGTATAACACGTAACCCCAGTCCACCTTATCGTTGCGGACGATGGCTAACAGCATTCTCAGCTTAAATTTTGTGAGGTTATCAAAATTACCTCCCCTTCCTTGGAGCGATTTGGAGATGACGGTTACCAACCATTTGTATTCCGGTTTCAGCTTGATTTTCCGGCTGTTGTGGAGCACCAGATCCTGACCTGAAAGGGATACAACCAACCGGGCAGCATTTGATTCTGCGTCGGTTAGGTCGAATTTTAGGTCCGAACCTGTGTTAGGCAGAACGAGGGCCTCCGCAAAAATTTCTTCAGTTATAAGAACCGCCTTCCCGTTGACCGTAGCCGATACTTTTCTTTTCAACAGTGTCGCCGTCGCTAAGAACTCCGTCACCGCCGCCGGGTAGATGGTGAACGGACCAGAGAGAAACTTCTCTAACCCAGAATCTCGAAGAAGTTGAAGAACGGCCTTGTTTTTATCATCAGCGTGCTCATCGATGTCTGCAAAATCTACCTGCAACATCCATTGAAACGGGGCTTTGCCTAGATCCATTGTAGTTTTGAGAGAGGAAGATGAAGATTGATGATGATCGGAGAGAGGAGATCTTTTGAAGTTCTGGAAATTTTTAGAGAGAGAAAGCACATGTGTTGAATGGGCTGATTTGAGTTTATATAGCTGGCGGTTCCAAGCAGTTTTGAAGATGAACCGTCACTTTGGTGTCTTTTTGGCGCCAATTTTCCCTCCAAAAGTTACTGCCGTAACTTTCGGCGGTAAAAGCGGAAATTCGATTGGCGGTAACTTTTGAGAGGTAAAACCATGGGCGGTTAAGGTTTTTCAAATTTTTCATTTTTGCCTGAAGTTCCGGTTTCTATTGACAGCTTGTTAACCGGAGATTGTTAACTTTACTTTGAGTTTGAGTATGAGTTTGAGAAACCGGAATGAAATAATGAAGATAAAACCGAAAAACTAAAATATTTCATTAATGCAGGAGAAGAAGGACATAGGAGCGGTTCTGGTCGTACAACAAAATGACCAGAAACCGGAAAAGAGAATAAAATGAAAGGTTTATTTAGTGAACCATCCTCCTTCCAGCCTCCTTTCATACCACTTGTCGATCGTGTTTTGAGGAGACCGTTCCTTAATCCTACACATACACTTATAGATCATGTCTATAGTGATGGTGTTGAACGATCCAACCGGAACACCTTTTCCAAGGTTGCGACGTTTGGACATGAGGAACCGGGTGATCTGAGGGGCGTAGCTGATCTTTCCCCTCTTACCGGTCATAAGCTGTTTCAGCTTATTGAATAGATAGGACGACCAGTTGATGTCGGTTTCGCGGATGATGGCTATCATAATATCGAATGCCTCCCGGCTGTAGTTCTGGTTGGGCATTCGGCCTATGATAGACCGTTGGACCAAGTCTTGAAGGACTTGATAATGGGGAGCGAGGTCTTCTTTCTTCCCGAAGTCCTTAACAGGAGCGTAGGAAGAAGAGAAGATCTTGAAGAAGATTTCCTTAGCCGGTAGATGCGGCGTCGGAAAATCAGAGAAACCTTCCGTTGGAAGGTGAAAGAATGTGGCGAATTCCTCCTCAGAAAACTGGAGGAATTGGCCGTCGATGATGGTGCGAATGCTGCCATCATCCAGAACGTGACCGTTGTTAAAGAATTCGCACACCTCATCCACGAGGATGAGGTCCGAACCCTTGAGGAAGCCTTGCAGGCCAGAAGCTATGATGTGTTCAAAGATGCATTCATAGTAGGAACTATGCTTGATGTCCTCAAAGTCGATGATCAGGGTGTTTCTAATTTCAGCAGACATGATGATGAAGAGTGAAGAAGGCTTAGGAGAGTTCTTAAGCTTTTGAATTCTTAGAGAGAGGAATGCTTGAAGGCGTGGTTTGAAAAATGAAGGTTGAACCCCTTTTTATAGCCTGGAATGAATGAGAGCATTTAATGCAAGGATTTGAAAATCTAGCCGTTTATGCTTAGGCATTAATTATTTTGTGATTTTCCAAGAGAATATGAGCAAGTCTTGTCAAATCAAGTCAGGCATGCTTTGAAGTTTATATTTCCAAGAGGGTAATGATTTATTTGATACGGCGCATTAAATATTGTAGATTTTGACTTGGAAGAGAAAGAAATTTGTTTCATTAACTGAAGTACAAAAACCGGTAGTACATCAAAAGTACCGGTTTTGTAAGGAAAAAGAAAGAAAAGAGGAAAGATAGGTTCAGACATTTGACGATTCAGCTGCTTGAGCGGTTGAAGCCTCAGCCGCTTGAATTCTTCTAGCTTTAACCGCTTCCCACCGGTCGATCATCTCCTGTACTCGTTCTTGGTGAGCACGTGCCTTGGATGCAGAGTGACGAAGGCTCCGGTGTGAATCTCCAGACTTGCGCAAAAACCGCTCAGCTGAGGAGCGTATCCGGTTCTGTTGGAGAGAATCATCTTCTTCAGGTTGCTGAAGATGATCCAGGACCAGTTGACCGGTGTCCCAACCGTTACAACTATCATCATCTCGAAGACCCTCTGAGTGTAATAGTAACTTTTCTCTCTGCACAAGACAGATTTTCCCAGAATCTCGCAGAGAATCTGGTACTTGTGAGAAAGTTGACTCTTAGCACCCCAGGGTTTAACCGGGATGTCAGATCCAGAGAACCGGAGACACATTTCTTCCATTGTCACCGGAGAATATGTTAGATCGGTTACCCCTTCATTGGGTAAACCGCAGTAGACAGCGAAATCCGTCTCGCTGAAAAGGAATTTTTGCCCGTAAACCTGTGCAACGAGTATATCTCGGTGCACTTCTTTCACGGTTTCGAACAGTTCTTCGACTACAAGGTAGTCGATGATGAACCTGTTCTCAAGGAAACTCCTTAGCCCACTCCTTTCGATGGCTAAGAACATTTCCCTGACTTCATGATCCTCATACTGATAGATTGATTCAAAGTCTGCCAGTAGGATCTTCTTGGCTAAAGGGTTGGAGTTCATGTTTGTTTGTGAGAGAGAAGGATGATTTTATCTCAAGAGTTATGCTTGTGAATAGTGAGCTTGTGATGTTTTTGCAAAGGATTAAGCATGGTTTATATAGCCCGTGGATTCGGCTTGGTCTTAAATGAAGTTAAGCATGCCTGATGATGTCATTGCCTATTAAATAGACTTAACTTGTTGAAGTAACTAATGGTTATTTCCAAGGTAAATCTAATAATTACTAAGATAGCAATGATGAAAAATATCTATTGACAAGATGTAAGTCTCCCTCTCTTGATGATGGACACATGTCGTCATCTTGATTGGGGTAGACTTGTTTTTAATTTATCACAGGCTTCATTTTTCAAAGCATGCACGAAAGCTCGGTCAGTCATTTCATGTTAACCGGAAGAGTTCATTTCATCAGATCAGAATGCATACGTACTGAGCGGTTTTCCATGACCGGTTTTAGTGGGATATTTCCGTTTTATGAAGAAAAGTTGATTAATATCAACAGTTGTTCAACTTTGGACTTGTTTTATCCACTTCAACCTGGTTATTTCAACCGTTAAGTAAACATACATTTGATTTGACGATAATGAGATAATCGGGTATAACTGGAGACTTCCTCCCGGTTAGCATGTTTGATTTTATTAATGACCTATTTGAATATGGTTTGAGAAGCTTTAGCTTCTCCCTGAACACATATCCCGGTTTTATATGTATATACGCATGCATCATGATTATATCAATTGATTTAAATTAGTAAGACCCAAAATATTTCGAAAATGTGAAAACTTAGCTTCCTGTAGCGGTTTCGTGAAGATGTCCGCTACTTGTTGCTCGGTCGACACATATTCCAGCCGGATGTGTTTCTCCTGAACATGCTCCCGGATGAAATGATGTCGGATGTCGATATGCTTTGTTCTTGAGTGCAACACCGGATTATATGTGATTGCTATGGCGCTGGTATTGTCACAGAAGATTAGAGACTCCTTTGCTTCTATTCCGAAGTCCCTGAGTTGCTGTTGAATCCAGAGAAGTTGTGCACAGCAGCTTCCAGCCGCTAAGTACTCCGCCTCTGCGGTTGATGTTGCAACGGACGTTTGTTTCTTGCTGCTCCAGGTAACTAGCCGGTCACCCAGAAATTGACAGGTTCCACTTGTACTTTTTCGGTCGATTTTGCATCCCGCGTAATCGGCATCTGAGTAGCTTATTAGATTGAAGCTCGAATCTTTTGGATACCAGAGTCCCACTTCTTGAGTTCCCTTCAGATATTTCAAGATTCTCTTAGCCGCCGTATAATGAGATTGCTTTGGATTTGCTTGGAACCTTCCGCACACTCCAACCGCAAACAGGATATCAGGTCGGCTTGCCGTGAGATATAACAACGATCCGATCATTCCTCGATATGCTGTGATGTCAACGGCTTGACCATCATCATCTTTGTCCAGCTTCACGGAAAGACTCATTGGCGTAGCCGCTTCGGCACAAGTATCCATCCCAAATCTCTTCAGCAGTTCGGCTGTATACTTCGGTTGGCTAATAAAGATTCCGGCTTCCATCTGCTTAACCTGAAGTCCTAGAAAGAAACTCATTTCCCCCATCATACTCATTTGAAATCTATCTGTCATCATTTTCGAAAATTTGTCGCATAACTTTGGATCGGTTGACCCGAATATGATATCATCAACATAAATTTGAACAAGTAAGATTTGCTCCTTTCTTTCAAATTTAAAGAGGGTTTTGTCTACTGAACCGATTGTAAATTTGTGATCAAATAGAAATTGAGTCAAGGTATCGTACCAAGCTCTTGGAGCTTGTTTCAAACCGTAAAGGGCCTTATTCAACCGGTAAACGTGATTTTCATGTTCTGGATTTTTAAAACCTGGAGGTTGATTAACATACACCTCTTCTTTACTTTACCGTTTAGAAAAGCGCTTTTTACATCCATTTGATAAACTTTAAACTTTTTGAAAGCTGCATATGCTAAAAATATTCTAATGGCTTCAAGCCTAGCTACAGGGGCGAATGATTCTTCAAAATCAATGCCTTCTTCCTGCTTATAGCCTTGAGCCACTAACCGGGCTTTGTTCCTCGTAACTAAACCGTTTTCATCGAGTTTATTTCTGAATACCCATCGTGTGCCTATAACCGGTTTATTTTTCGGTCTAGGAACTAGGTACCAGACTTTATTTCTCTCAAACTCGTTTAATTCCTCTTGCATTGCCAAGATCCAATCTGGATCTGACAGTGCTTCATCCACCTTTTTCGGCTCAATTTGTGATATGAAAGCAGAGTTTCCATAGTGATCCAAATTTTGTTGCCTAGTTCGGACGGGTGAGGATATGTTACCTATTACTAGTTCAAGAGGATGATTTTTGTTCCTTCTGAGATTAATCCGAGACGTGTCTACCAAGCTTTCGGCTGGCTGATCAAGATTAGACTGGTCGGTAGGTTGAACAGAGTCAGACCGACCGATTTCTTCAGTAGAAACTGAAGCGTCAACTTTCTGCGGTAAAGAAGCTTGATCAGGTTGAATTTCAACATCAACCGCTTGGTCCTTGACAAAGCGTCTAAAAACCGGAACCTCGTCTTCATCATCAGAATAGATATTGAAATTTTCCATTCTGTTGTGAAGGTCGAAGGGTAATGCAGTGTTTCGCTCAACCGATTCATCGAAAACAACGTGTGCGGTTTCTTCAACTGTTAAAGTCCTAGTATTATATACTCGGTATGCTTTACTCACAGCTGAATATCCCAACATTATTCCCTCATCGGATTTAGCATCAAAAGCGGTCAAGTACTTCTTGCCGTTATTGTGAACAAAACATTTACTACCGAAAATTCGAAAATACCGTACATTTGGAATTTTATCAAAATAGATTTCAAAAGGGGTTTTCGAAAACCGTTTAGTCACTAGAGATCGATTTTGTGTATAGCAGGCGGTGTTGATAGCTTCAGCCCAAAACTTTTGAGCGATACCCGAATCGGCTATCATTGACCTTGCGGCTTCCTTGAGAGTTCGGTTTCTTCTCTCAGCCAGGCCGTTTTGTTGAGGAGTTCTGGCACTAGACAACTCGTGCCTAATACCGGAATCGTCAAGAAAAGTAGTTAAGTTACTGTTAATAAACTCAGTTCCTCTATCACTTCTAATTTTGTTTACTCGAATAGATTTTTCGTTTTGTATCCTCAAAATCAGTTTAATCAAGTTTGAAGTTGCTTGATTTTTAGAAGCTAGGAAAGTAACCCAAGTAAATTTAGAGTAATCATCAATAACTACCATAGTATAATGCATGCCTCCTAAACTAGTTACTCTAACCGGACCGAACAAGTCCATGTGCAATAGTTCTAAACATCTTTCAGATTGATAATTTCCTTTACTTTTAAACGATGATTTCACTTGTTTTCCCATTTGACATGCAGCACATACCTTATCTTTTGAAAATTTAACATTTGGAAAACCATGCACCAGTTCCTTGGAACAAATAAAGTTAATGGTTTTGAAATTCAGGTGGTTTAACCGTTTATGCCAAAGCCAGTTTGGATCATTTCCGGCTATCATACACACAGGTTTTTCGAAATCAGTTTTCCAGTTTACTTTGTAAATATTTCCTATCCGGTTACCGGTTAACAAAATATCATCATTTTGATTTTTAACTAAACATGAGTTTTTATGAAATTCAACCTTATAGCCCACATCACACATTTGGCTTATGCTTAGTAAATTAAAACTTAGTTTTTCTACTAATAACACATTATTTATGGATAGTTCACCATGGACAATCTTACCCTTGCCCACGGTTTTACCTTTTGAGTTATCCCCGAATGTGATGAGTGCTCCGGTTTCGTACTTGATGTCGGTTAGTAGCTCCTTGTTTCCGGTCATGTGTCTTGAGCATCCACTGTCCAGGTACCATTCAGAATTCTTCAACCGATTGCTCCTCCTAACCTGCAGCAAACAATTATTTACAACTTTTTGGTACCCACATTTAGTTGGGTCCATGGTTGATTAGTCCCTTTGGGATCCAGACTTGAATTAGTCGGATCACTTTCCCGGTTGCGGTTTTGATAATATTTGGCTTAACTTCTTGGCCGTTGCTTAAGAATGCCTTGTGTGGTGATGGACTTCTTTGATGTCGGTTTTTATTATTTTTATTTTTGTTTGGTTTCCGGTTGGCTTTCCTTCTCTCAGGATGAAGCCATTTTTCAGATTCGTTAGGTCATTTAGGTCATTTTCGGTTTGTGAGCTTTTGACAAATTTAATAAATGGAAGATTATTTTTCGTTAGTTTCATCCCGTTAGATTGTTTCGTTTCATTTTGTTTACTTGGATCATAGCCGATACCATGTCTACATTTCGGATGTCGTTTATAGTTACACATTTGTTTCACTGCTTGGCGTGATCTCTCCCACGCAGCCGTGACGTACATCGCTCGTTCATCGGTTTCCATTCCCGGTTGAACTGTCTCCTCATCATCCGAGAATAGTTCATCCGGTTTATGTGTTTTGATCTCATACATTTTATCGTTTTCATCATTTATTTGTTCGTTTTTAGTTTCTACAGGTGTTGGCATATACGCAGATATATTTCTGAACTCAGCAACCATTTGGTTGAGTGCAGAAACTAGATCTTCTTTAGTAAATTCATCAGAAGAGAAATCAAATACCTCTTCGTCGTTTGCCATGAAGCATGTTACTTTCTCTTCACCATCTTCATTGTCGGAATATGCCCATTCGCTTCCACCGTCTGATGCAATGAGAGCCTTTTGGATCTCCTTTCCTTCATTAGCATGTTGATCATCATTTCTTCGGTAATCGTTCCGTTGGTTGTTGTTGTTTCCCCGATAATTGTTTCCTTGATAGTTATTACCCTGATACCGGTTGCTTTGATAATTATTCCCTTGATAATTTCCTTCCGGTTTTCTATCATCTCTTCTTGGTTTTCTACACTCTGACCTGAAATGTCCAAAACCATCACAGTTATAGCATCTTTTGTTTGATTTATCTACATAATTATAATTAAAATTATTATTAGATGGTGGCTGGCTCTTCTTCATGAATTTCCCGAATTTCTGGGCTAGCATCGCCATCACATCGTCGGTTATTTGATCAGTGTTTTTGACTGGAGCCGGTGCGGTTGATACTGGAGCCGCCGGTTCCACCAATGTGATTAAAGCTCTTGTTGCGGTTGATGTAGATGTTTCATCTTCAATCCGAGAATTGATCTCGAATTCGTAGGCTTTCAAGTCCTCAAATACATCATGCAACTTCATCTGCCCAAGGGTGCTGGACTCCCTCATCACCATGGTCTTGATATCCCACGTGCTTGGCAGTGATCTTAAAGCTTTAATGATCACTTCTCGGTTGTCATACTTCTTTCCGAGTGTCTGAAGCTCGCTTACTACGCTGGTGAACCGGTTGCTAAATTCTTTCATATTTTCTCCCGGTTTCATCCTTATGTTCTCATACTTCTGCGTAGCCACCAAGATTTTATTTTCCTTGGTTCTTTCGTTTCCCTCGTGAATCTGGATGATCGTTTCCCAGGCTTCCTTTGCATTTTCGCACTCTGATATTTTGTTCAAAGTGTTGTTATCTATGGCTTTATAGATGTGCCTCATGCAATGGTTGTCCAGGTTGCTTCTTCTCCGATCTTCACTCGTCCACTGGCTTTCCTCCTTGTTAATCTTGATCGGTCCTTCTTTCAGGACTCGGCTCATCTCATCATCTAATGTTATCAGATGTAGATACATCTGTTTCTTCCAACTGCTAAATGCTTCGCTGTTTAGCATTGGCGGCTTGTCGCTGTGAGTCATACTTCCCACCATTTTGGTTGCTTGAGTGCTAAGAACCTTGCTCTGATACCACTTGTTAGGATCGGGGACGCCCTTGGAGGACAGGGGTTGATTTTCCGGTTTTTAGTAAGGGTGGCCGCTTACAACAACACACAACTTGGTGATAGTCCGGTTAGAGACTAAAACCTTTCTCAGCACTGCACAACCTGTCACAGACTCTTGAACCGGTGTTCAAGGGCGGAAGTGTCTATTTCAGGTTGAAGCAACGTTTGCGACTTTAGATGATGTTTAAGAAGGAGGATGTTTAACGAGAGTGAGTGACCGGTTTTGGAAGTATGATTGGTTTGCGGTTTACGGTAAGACAGCGGAAAATGAAAGCGAAATGAAAGAACACAAGACAAGGGAATTTGTTTATGGATGTTCGGAGCAAACCCTCCTACGTCACCCCTTCTTCTCAGGTTATGAGAAGGATCTCCACTAACTCTTTAGAGTTACAATTTACACTTCCGGTCGAGCCCAACTTCGCTACTCGCCGGTTACACCAAACTCACACTTTGATGTAATACAACAACTCAACACAATATCACACAAATGACTTCCGGTTTTAGGCAAACCGATTTTAGAATATAAGACTTTATCTCTCTAGAATTTAATGCTTTATGACTTTGTTTTCTGTAATCCGTCACTTGCAGAACTGGCATTTAATGAAGACGATCCATCTTCCTTTTATAGCTGAAAATAGCTAACGGCTACTTTCTTCTCTCTCTTCTGGATTGGTTGATCGTCATCACGCCTGTTTGCAGAAGGATTGCTTGCACGCTTCAATTTCCTCAACACCTGGCATTCATGCAGGTGACTCTGAGCAGATGATGACATAGCCGGTTTTCAGATTGATACACGTGTTGAACATCCGCTTCCGGTCGTCAGCATCGGATCACCAAGGCATCATTGCTTTCCTCCCATGCTTCTGATCGGATCCGATCTTCTTTTATTCTTTCGATACACGTTTCTTCCGTCATAGTACGTCACTCTTGAGATTTGAATCTTCTGACTCTTGATCTGTACTTTCCGGTTTCTGTGTCTTGTGCATTATGATCCGGTCGGAGTGTAATCTTTTGTTTTTCGTTAACCGGTTGCTTGAGATAGAAATGCCGGTTCCTGTGATCCTTCCGCTTGATCACTTGAAGCCGGTTTCTTTGAAGTTGTAGCAACTAGTTCTTGACACCAGATTTCCGGTTCCGGTTTGTTTAGTACCTGCACATGAAGTTTAACTTCTGTTTAAATTGTCTGGCCGGTTCCAAAATTTAATCTACTTAATTTTTCTATCATGATCAGCTTCACACTTAAAAAAATTGTTACTTTTCATGAAGCTATCGAACTTCTTGTACCATTGCCTTGGAGCCTTATTCAAACCATACAAACTCTTCTGAAGCTTACACACAAGCTCATCTTTTCCTTTGATTTCAAACCCTTCTAGTTGTCGCATATAAATCTCTTCATCTAAATCACCATGAAGAAAAGCAGTTTTGACATCCATTTATTGAAGATGAAGATCTTCTTTCACAACCAAACTCAAAATAGTTCTGATTGTCATCAATTTAACTACTGGAGAGAAGATTTCATTGTAGTCAATACCTTTTTTCTGTTAAAATCCTTTCACAACCAATCTTGCCTTGTACCTCATGGTTTAATCATGTTCTTCTTTAATCTTGAAGATCCATTTGTTGTGAAGTGCTTTCTTTCCCTTTGGCAGCTCAGTGAGCTCCCTCCATCTCATCTTTCATAGTAAACTCCCACCTAATCGATTCATCAGATTGTATTGTTTCCTCATAACATTCAGGTTCACCTCTATCTGTCAACAAGATATAGTTCAGAGATGGAGACTATCTCTCAACTGGTCTTCGATTTCTTGATTATCTTCTCAACTGTATAACCGGTGTTTGCTGATTTACCTCTGGGGCCACGTTCTCAACGATTTCATCTTCAACAACACATTGTTCTTTTTCGACAACCGGTATATATTTAGCTGAAAATTCTCTCAAATCGACTGTACCAGTCTCTTCCAACTTGGAATCACCATCTGATGTCTTCCCAACACAATCTTTGTAGAGAACCTGTTCGTTGAAGATAACATTTCTACTACGAATGATCTTCCGATATTGATTATCCCAGAAACGATAACCAAACTCGATATCACCATAAACAATAAAAAAACATTTATTAGACTTTGGATCAAGCTTGCTCCTATCACATTCATTAATATGAACATATGATAAACAACCAAACACTTTCAAATAAGAAAGGTTTACCTTTTTATTGCTCCAAGCTTCATCAGGAATTCTGAATTCAAGAGGAACAGAGGGTCCCCAGTTTATCAAATAGGCAACAGTATTAATAACTTCTGCCTAGAAGGTTTTAGGTAGCCCTGCATGCAATCTCATGCTTTTAGCACGCTCGTTCAATGTTCGATTCATTCGTTCAGCTACTCCATTCTCTTGAGGCGTTCGAGGAACAGTCTTCACCATACTGATCCCATTCACAGCACAATACTCTTTAAAATCTGAATTGATATATTCACCTCCGTTGTCGGATCTCAAGCACTTAACTTTCTGATTTGTTTCATTTTCAACCAAAGCCTTCCATTTCTTGAAAATAACAAATACTTCAGACTTGTGCTTCAAAAAATATACCCATACCTTTCTTGTCGAATCATCTATAAATGTCACGTGGTATTGTGATCCGCCAATAGAAGAAACAGGTGCAGGTCCCCACACATCAGTGTGTACCAACTTTAACCTTTCTTTCTTTAGCTCCTTCCCAATTTTTAAGAAACTCACCCGTTTCTGTTTTCCAAGAATGCAGGTTTTACATAAATGATGTTCAACAGACTTCAGTTTTGGAATCTGCCCATTCTTCAAAAGAATTTCATCCCTTTTTCGCTCATATAGCCCAACTTGCAATGCCACAGCTCACTGTTCTTCGACTCATCAACTACATCAGCAACTGATTCTATACAAGTTGAAGTCGTGTATAACGTTCCAGTTTTGTGACCTCGAGCAACAGCTATTGCTCCTTTAGTCACCTTCCACGCACCATTTCCACAACTGAAATTGTGACATTCTTCATCAAGTTGTGTAACATAGATCAAATTGCGTATTAAACCTAAAATGTGTCTCACCTTATTAATCTTCAAAACAAAACCATTTACCATCTTCAATTTGATGTCCCCCATGCCAACAATATCTAGTGGCTCACCATCTGCGAGATAAACATTCCCACAGTTTCCAGCCACATAATTCTCCATTAATTCTTTGTGGTCAGTGGTGTGGAAAGACGCTCCTGAGTCCAAAACCCATGAATCTATCGGGCTATCAACAGACAGAAGTAACGCATCAATGACAGATTCTGTAACAACGTTGGCTGCATCATTTTTATCATCACCATTTTTCTTCGGTGCTTTGCAATTCCTCTTTAAATGACCCTGTTTACCACAATTCCAACACTCAAATATCCGCCCAGACTTGGACTGACTCCTCCTACTCATTGACATAGATCTGCTCTTACCTCGGTTAAAATTTCTTTCATTACCTCTTCCCCTGTTTTCCACATTCAGAGCAGAACCTTTGAATGTTTCACCAAAATTAATTTTACGAACCTCTTCAGCAAGAATACGATCTCTAACTTCAACAAACTTCAGTTTAGCATTTCCAACTGAATTACTAATTGCTGCCCTAATAGGTTCCCAACTATTTGGTAGAGATGCTAACAAAATCAGGGCACTAACTTCATCCCCAAAATCAATCTCAACAGATAGCAATTGATTCACAATTGTATTGAATTCATTCAAATGAGTAGTGACAGAAGTACCATCAACCATTCTTAAGTAAAAATAGTATTTTCATTAAGTGTACCTTGTTGTTAGCAGATGGTTTCTCATACATATCAGAAAGAGCTTTCATCAGACCCATGTCTTCTCCTTTGCTACATTGTGAGCAACCGTCTTGGCTAGCGTCAATTGGACAACTCCCAAAACCTGTCTATCAAGGAGTTTCCATTCAGCTTCATCCATCTTCTCTAGTTTCTCACTCAAAGGAACATGAAGCTTCTTTCCATAGAGATAATCTTCAATCTGCATTCTCCAGAAGGCATAATCTATCCCATCAAATCTTCCATTCCCATATCCGATACTGTTCTAACTTGCCATTGTTTCCAATGCTCAGATCTAGCCTAGTTGCTCTGATACCAGTTGTTAGGATTTGTATCTCCCAAATCCTACCTACTTGAAAACAATCTGTAAAAAACAAAAGAAAGAAGAACACAAGAACACACAAATTTATAGTGGTTCACTCAAATTGAGCTACATCCAGTTCAGCCACCACCAGATTTCACTATGAAGAAAAAGAATAAATACAGAGTTTTTTGCCTCACACTTTATCTCTCTAAAATTCTGTCTTTATAATGTAAACTCTTAATAATTACATATTTATAGGGTAAACATTCAGGTAATAAACCTAAATAACTTCGGTCAGGCCCAAACTCAAAAACCAAAAAGAAAACTCAATAAACTCTAATTAACAATATATAGTTTATTATAAGTGTAGACTCCATAACTTAACATTGAACCCATAACTTCAGAAAGGCAGAGAATATACATTATTTCTTGCTGCTGGTACAAAAGATGTGGCTTTAACCTTTATAATATACTATGACAGTTTAGGAGTTTTAAGATAATGGTATATAATACATTTTTTTTTCAAATAGTTATAGTTGGAATATAACTTAAATTATGAAAATATTTATATTTTTTCTTTATTGGTTTTCAAATGGGTGATAAATATTTCTTGCAGCTCCAAACATGGCAAAGGCCACTATATAAATAGGCCAACCGGCAAAGGCAATATTATATTGACCTCTCCAATATCAATCAAATCTTCTTCTATCGCGATTTCTTTTTTCTGATCAGAAACACATAAAAATGGGTAAATTCTGGGATGAATCTTTTCATGGTTCTTGAAGAGAGAGAGAGGATCTCCGATGAAAAAGTCACCGGCAAGTCACAGAAGGGGCTTGGACTCTTTTTTTAGAGTCTTCTTGGCTATTATTGTAATTTGAAACTCTATTTATTAATTTTCTGAAATAAAAAATGTTTTTTTATTGTTTGATGTGATCAACTTATAAGTTAGTTCTGGTTTTTTATTTATTTAAAAATTATATATTTAAATACAATGAAACTACTAATAACATTAAAAAGAATTGAAAATTAAGAAATAAACTAGTACGCAATTTAATGAAAAGGTAAATAAATTCTTCAACTGACTCCACAAATTTCTTATAATAAATATCTGAAACATGGTTAAAGTTATGCATTATATGCATAAGATAACTAAAAACAAGTTAATTATTTTTTCAGTATGAATATAGTTATTTACCCAACAATTGAGGAGGATTGAGAGATTGGGATCCACCGATATATCTTAATCATGTTCTAAAGTTATTTTTGTTTTCTTAATTAATAAAAGTAAGACAAATAAAATATTGCTCTCATTTTTATCATACTAGTTCATTTTTTTTATACTATCAAAATATAGAATAATGTTATAAACAATGATTGAGAATAAATAATTATAAAAATTGTATCAAGATGATTCATGAAGTTGACAAATTTAATTAATTGAAAATATAAGAAATAGTAATCTTTATAAAAAGTTTGAAAAATAAACAATGATGTTTAAAGTTGAGAAAACAAAGTGAGAGTTGAGTAAACAAATTATTTTAAAACTATATCTTTATAATAGTTATCATATTTTTAAAAATTATTAAAATAAAAAATTAAATTCATTTTTTTTTATTTGTTATAAAATATGTGTTAAAGTTAGATAAATTTTTTTAAAAATGAATGTATAAGAAAAGTTATTTTTTAATCACGCTATAAAATAATTAATAAATAAACTCATTTATTTTAGGTAAAAATAGTGATTTTTAAAAGATAAAAGGTCATGAGTTATATTCTCACTTAACGCCCTTAACTTAGGGTAAGTTAGGGTGAAGGTTATGCTAATTTTTAATATTTAAAAAAATCTATAAGAAAATAATAATTTTTTTTAATAAATATGATTAATTTTAATTTTATTTTAAATAAAAAAAATTATTAATAGAAAATAAGTTCATTATAGGTAAACATGATAAAGGGAAAATTGGTGCACTGAAAAACTTATCTATTGTAAGATTATTTTGAAATAAAATGGTCTAAAACATGTATGCTAAAAATGGTTTATTTGTGTTGATTAAAATATCTTTATTATTTTTTTTAGAGGAGTGATAGAATAAAGGAATTTAGTGAGGGAATTTGGTGAGGGAATGACGTGGCATCACCTTCATTGGTTGAAAAATGTAAAAGTGAGAGGAAAGAGAGAAAATAGAGAAATTATTTGATTTTTTCAGCGAATAAGATTATGGCACATCATTCCCTCACCTAATCATTTCTCTTTTTTTTAATAAGACAATCTTTTTATTATTTAATGTAATACATTATAATTTAGAGTAATTTGATACTTATCAGGTTATTTATATAACTTGATTATAAATGTATTGTTCAATTGATATTAGTGGTCAAATATGACTTTTTATTTATTCATTAAATATATGGCTTAATTTGAAATTAGGTAGAGGGTTGCTTAATTTAAAAATTAAAATAATTTTTTTTTACTAATTTACCTGGTATAGAGTTTAAATTGAATTAACTGAATCAATGTAGTTTTTAAACCAATATGTTTAAAACTGATTAGAATTGATCTAAAATTACTCTTAATTAATATAATTAACATAATTTAGAAGAGGTTAAGAAGCTTATCAAAAATTCTTGAGCTAGAGCTCAAGAATAAAGACTATATTTTGAGATTTTTCAATAAATTTGAGTATTTTTTTAATTTAATTTGATTTGTACAAATTGAATTTAATAGAAAGTTTTTGAAATGATCTTAGTATCAAATTCAAATCAATAAAATAGATAAGGAAGTCGTATTTAGCACCGGTCGAACTAAAATATAATTTTTTTAATTATAATATGTAATTCGAATTACAATACAAATTAATGTTTACTATGAGTTGAAGAATACTCCTAAACTATTTATAAAACTTTAGGATGATCCAGAAATGAAACATAGAGGCTTAAATAAAATTTCCAAAAATTTTAAAAGATTGAGAAAATTTTAATGGTAGATTATGTAATGTTTGAATTGGAAGCTTAGATTTTGTTCATTGGTTTCATTTTGCCTGAGGGGCTATTTATAGTCAACCAACGTCGGTTGGATGATCAAGTGGATCGAATTCAAGACAAAAGGCCATTAATGTATTTTGTATGTATTTGGCCGTTGTAACCCCCGGAAAAGCCCTTTATTTTCTAATTCCGTAAAAAGCTTGAAGTTTGAGAATTTTAACCTCGATTTGCGTGTCAGAAATTTTCTTTTAAAATAAAACATTATTTTTAAAAGATTTTATTGATTCCTGATAACTTTTAAAATTAATTAAAAAATAATTAATTTCGGAGTTAAATTTTAAATACTTTAAGGATTTATGATAATCAAATCACCATTTGATTTTTAGAAAATACTTAATTAATTTAAAATATTAGTTATTTTCAAACAGAGTCGTAAATTTGTTTTTTGAAAATCAATAAAAGTTGGTATACGTATACAAAAATATTGACTATAGTTTTCTTTCAGTTCGTAGTTTGGTTATATTCAGGAAATGACTTTCGTGTTTCATTCTTCGTACCCGTTTTAAAAAATAACGGTCTCAACTTATAAAGTTAGTTTTTAAAAATGGGTTGTATAACATTTGTATTTTAACCAATTATTTTTCCGATACTAGTCATGTTTCTAGGTTTTAGCGTTATTTACAATATTGAAATGACAATATTTAAATGTTGGAACCTGTTGCTGATAATAACTAGGGAGGATTATACCAGAAGAACATCAATCATTTTAAGGGTGTTAGGATTTAGAAATAAACACCAAATATGCATTAATCGAAATATGTTTTGTGGAAATATCCTAAAAATATTTTGAAATCATATTCTATTTTTTAGGGTTTTTTAGAAAATGATTTGGGGGTCCAAAATTACAAAAATATTTTTGGGTTTTTAAAAAGTGGAACCAAATAATCCTTAGGAATGGAGTCCTAAGCCTCGGGTCAATTTTTATCAGTCGGGGTTCAAAGACCCTTGGTCTAGGTGCGAAGGACTCTCGGTCCTTGGTTGAGATTACCGGTTTAAGTGTATAAACCGATCGGCCCTGGGTTAGCCTAGGGTTAAGTCCCTCGGTCGAGGTGTATAAACCTCACGATTCTGGGTTAAGTCCCTCAGTCCAAACTCATTCCGAAGGTAACCTACCAACTTAGAAGCCTTAAATCGGAAAAAATCGAAATCCGCCACTACAACTTTTAAGCTTTGAATTTTTTGAATTTTTTGTTTAAGCCTTCAAGCTTGGATCTATGTATCCATAAAGCTTCATTAAGGATCAAAGAGTATTCTCTAATACTTTGTAATGTTCCAATCAACTTCTAATTCATATTTATAGTTTGCATTTGTAATTTTTATATTTAAAATTACATAAGCTTGTATGCTTGCTGTTTATGGTGTTTTATGGTTGAGAATTCATCCTTAGATGATTTATAAATTATCTGGATAGAAAGAACTAGTTTATCGATCTAAATAACAAAAACCCAAATTTAAATTTCAGAAATCAAAACGGGTTTGTTGTTCCTAGGTTAATTCAATCGAATCACAACCTATAAATCTTCACAACATGATTGTAATGATAGTTAAAAATCAAAATTTTCAAAATAAAATGAATTTTTGATTTCTTGAATTGGTCAAAACGAACCACCAACGTTCTTGTTTTCATACCAATTAAGTATGTGTAGTATAAGGAAGCTATTGGATAACTCGTTTTGTTATATAAATTAGATAGTTAATTAATAAGTAATTAACTATCTAAAGAACTTAATCAAATTCAACCTTTTGTGTAGTAAAAACAAGGAGCGGTCATATTCTTAATTGGTCGGTCAAACCGTTGACCGATCTCCTCAGAAGACTGGCTCGACTCAACTCAATCTCTTCCTTTGATCGGTCGTTACTCTTCGGTAGGACCGGTCAACCGATGATGTCCGGTTGGTTCAACTTCTAGAAAATTCTAAGTCAATGTACATTTCCAATGGGCAGATTATTCAAAGACAAAATCAAAGATATGAAAATATTTGCAGTTGACATTTTGGTGCAAATAGATTTCTTTTGGAATGTGGAGAAAGAAGATCTCAAAGGTTCAGTCTGTATTATTTCCATTTTCATACAAGTATGTTGATCAAACATTAGGCAGCAGAAGACTATGAAGTGCGCAGTTACCTATTTTGGTATAAGTCCAAAAACAACTTCCTAGGAGCATGTTACCTGTCAAAACTGTCAGAATGATAAAGTCAAGTAAAGACAAATTAGGCCGGTTGTCTCATGCCTTGGGAAGCTTCAACCGCATTTAATGCCATGCTGCAATTTTTGACCAACAAACCAAAGAGAGAAATATGACCGTTGTCATATTTTCACTATAAAAGGAGAAGCTGAAGAAAGCATCAAGGTGGTTCTTTCACGGTTTAAAACATTAAGTTACAGAGCTATCAAGTGAGAAATCAATTAATTTAGAAGTGTTGAGTGTTCCTTGTATTTACATACTATTCAATGTATTACAATTCCTATTCTGTGTGAAGAGTTGTAAGTCAAATATGAAGTAGTAAATAAGACTTGATCATTTGACAGATTGTACCGTGTTTGAATATTCCTAGTGAATATTCTTATCATTGTTAGAGAAGAAGGGGTGACGTAGGAGCTTTATCTTCGAACATCCATAAGAGATTGTGTTGTGTTATTTCCTTATTTCCGGTCATTTCAACTTCTCCCTATTCCAAACCGATCATTCTCCATTCTTATTTCTATCTGACTTGTGTGTGTTGCTTCAGGCTGAAACAAGCTACTTCCGCACTTGAACCCGGTTCAAGAGCTTGTGACAGACTATATAGTGTTGAGACCAATATTAATCTCTAACCGGATTAGTGCCAACCGATGTGAGTGTGTAAGCGTTCTCCTTTAGCTAGATCCCGGTCCTCTATCGGCGATCACGTTCCTTTCACCTTACACTTCAAAACAACCTCAAAATAAAAAAACCCAATTTTTAATCATAAAATATTTTGAACCAATTGATCATCATCTAGGTCGATCTATACCTCGAGATAATGATCAATATGTTCATGGGAGCATAATGAAGCTACCCAAGCTCTTGGATCAAAGAATTAGAGCTAAAAAATGAATTAAAAAAATTGTATCCTTGTGTGCTTGAGCATTGAGGCTTGTTAGCCTAGGACCGAGACCAAGGACCAAGACCAAGAACTGGTGTTCTTGAGTTAGGACCGAGACCTAGAACATATGTTCAAGAGTTAGGACTAAGGAATCCGACTGAGGATTCTTAACTAGGACCGAGAGGTCCGACCTAGGACCTATAAAATTCAGTCATAGGACCGAGACTCATAAGGATCATGACCTAGAAACCCAAACCTGGGATCGAGAGTCCTAGGACCAAGAGGTCTAACCCTAGGACCGAGAATCTTAGACTTAGGACCGAGACTCCCGAGACCAAAGATCGAGGAACATAGCCTAGAGCTAACCCTGGACCATGAGGTTTATCCACCTTGACCGAGAAACCTAGACCATGTAAGTGCATGACCAATAGGTTTTTACACCTAGAATGGTAAGATTAGCTAAGGAAAGAGAGTCCTATGCACCTTGACCGAGATATCTCGAGCCTAGACCGAGTGCCTTTTGGACCCCAATGGATAAAATTGGACCTAAGCCATAGGAATCCGGTGCTAAGACCTGTTTGGTTCCACTCTAAAAAATTTTAATTTATTTTTATAATTTTGGGACTTTAAATCATTTTCTAAAAATACCGAAAAATTAGAATATGCATTTTAAATATTTTTGGAATATTTCTACAAAAATATTTGAACAAGGGCTTGTTTGGTATTTTTTCTAAACTCTAATGCCTTTAAAATGATTAATATTGTTCAGGTATTTCTATCATAGTTATCATCTGCAACAGGTACCATAATTTAAATATTGATGTTTCAATATTTTAAATAATGTTAAACCTAAAAGCATGACTATGATTAGAAGAATAATTGGTTAAAACTCCAACGTTATACAACCGATTTCAAAAGATAACTTTGTAAGTAGAGACCATTTTCTAACGGGTATGGGAGGATGAAGCGCAAAAACCCTTTCCCGAGTATCACCAAACTTCGATCTAAAAGAAATTCTGGTACAAAATACGTTTGTACACGTACACCTTTTTATTGATTTTTCTAATATCAATTGACGATTATGTCTTCAAATAAATAATATTTTTCTTAAATTAATTATGTTTAATTAATTTAAATCGGATTTCATAAAAAATTAAATCGTTATTTAATTATAGCAAATCCCCGCATTATTAAAATTTGAATAAAATTAATTATTTTTATAATTAATTTTAAAAAGCTACTAGGTAATATCAAAATCTTTTAAAATAATGTTTGATTTAAAAGATGCCGAGCACGCAAACCAAATTTGAAACCATCGAATATCGAGCCACTCCAAGGCCCCGTATTGCCACGTACCCACCGACACATGCTAAGCTACGAGCAATTTTCCAGGGATACAATTTTGGCTTAAACTCTTAATTGTTGAAATTGGGTTTTTGGCCATGGGATAATTATTTTGATTTTATTTATTTAAAATAAATCAAAATAATTATTTTAATATTATAAATTGGTGAGTAGATTTTAGTGTTTACAGACATTATCATACAATTAGGAATCATTGCACCTATGATTGTAGGCGAAATGATCACCGTGTTATGGTGATCATTTCAGCATTTGAATCATTGAATTTGGTTGAGTATCGGCTGAGTTCCACTTTTGAAAAAATCAATGTTTTGGTCAATGTTCATCATGTTCGTCGCGAGGAAGAAGACAAGTTAAGGCTGAAGCATTGTCATTTTAGGCCAAAGCGTGAACACACGTATGGGTGGTGTGTTCCATCTTCCTCTGTTGGTGTTTGGGAGTTTTGTTCATGTTTGGTGTTAATGGTATTCAGGTGTGCATTAGTTGATATGTTGTTGTACAAAAGCATTTAACTTCACTTGTAGTAGGTGATGCATCCATCTATTGTTCGTTCGATGATGTATGGACGCTCATCTGATAGTTGTATGGTCTGTTACAACCGATTCTTCTATTTTCGATTTCACTTGATCACAATAATTTTTCAGCCTGAGAGATTGTTTAAAATTAATTTTTACTTATTTTGACTTTATTTTCAACCTACAAGATGCACAAAATATTTAAATTGACATAAATATTTATTTTAATTATTTTTTATTTTATTTTTGTATATTTTAAGTCTTTATAAATAATTAATTGAGGGTTAAAATTTACCTATCAATAGATAGAGTTTTGGGTTGATCATGTAGAAATGACTTTATGTATTTATCAACAAATAGGGTATTGGATTGATCATGTTGAAATGATCTTGACTACATATCAAGATATAGGGTTTTTGATGAATCATACACAAATAATCTCGGGTACCTATCAACAGATAGAGTTTTCGATTTATCATGTAGAAATGATCTCATGTACCTATCAACAAATAGGGTTTTGGGATCATGCATAAATGATCTTATACACCTATCAATAGATAGGATTTTGGGTTTAGCATGTAGAAATGATCTTATTTACCTATCAACATATAGGGTTTTGGGTTGATCATATAAAAATGATCTAAAGTACTTGTCATCAAATAGGATTTTGGGTGGATCATACATAAATGATCTCGAGTACCTATCAACAAATATGATTTTTATTTCCTGTAGACTTGACTACTTAGTTTTTGTAGTACTGATATTGGCTTCTTATATTTTTGTATTTTAGAGAATTATTTCAACACAATCTTCTCCCTTTTTGTTTTTCCAAGTGACCTTCACAATTAGTTGAAATTCGTTAATTGATGATTTCAAGTGTTTTATAAGGGAACTCATATGTTAGGATGAAGGGGTATTTTCATATCCTATTTTTGAAAACATTGTTCTCAAAACGAAAAGACATTAGGGATTTTCAACAAAATCTAAATTAGTCTATTTTCTTTTTAGGATTAGAATAATCATTGATCTCTTTCATGAATCATGGTATTTTGGATTCAAAATTGTTTGTGACTATGTTTTGAGCATTCTTTCATGACCTTTTACGACTATCTTGAAAGAGAAATAAAATTTATTTTTTACGATAATCCATAATTTTAACTCTCAAAGAAGATGGCCAGAACTTTAAAGTTTTAACAGGGTTTAAATTTTTTTGTTGCTTAACTTTAATCCACATTTCTCTAAAAGTTTACTCATCTTAAAATATTTAGAGAGTGTTTTTAAAAATTATTCAGTTTTCATATTTTATTTTTCCATATATATTTTATTTTCACTCTTGGTATATTTGGTAGCCTGCTCTATGTAAGAACCCCTTTGGACGACTACTCTATGCTTGCCGGTATCTTCCGTTCTTCCGGCCAGGACCAATTCCGCCCCGAGATATTTTTCTCTTGCCGTAGCAATCAGGACTGGAGTCTGAGTGAGCGGTAAATGATGATTTCTATATTTCAACCTTTTTTAGTAATTTTTTAGTTTATAGGTTGTATATGGTAGAATTAGTACATTTTTCCTTCTATTGTAGCAATCAAGACTAGAGTTTGAGTGAGCGACAAATGGCGATTTCAATAACTCAACTAACATAGAAGCATTTTTCTCTTTTTAATATATATATTTTTTTTTATTTTTCTTTGTTTATTCATTTTTTCTTTTTGTTATTTTTGTTTTGTAGTTTTTTTAAAGCATTGACTCTTAAACCTCTCTTTTCTCTTGTATCAAAAGAGATTAGGTATTCTTTCTCAATTTGTGGCTTTTGGCCTAACTTTTTGGTTTAGTTTATTCCGATATTTTTTTCTCAAAAGCTTTATTTGGAGAGTAACTCTTTTGGATAATCGTGTAGAATGAAAAAGAGCTTATGATCGATATCCTTCTATTAGAGTTATTATGAAACCTTCGATTTCATATCGAAATTATCACTTTTGGATAGAATTGATGATCCTAACTTTGACCTCTATTTATTTCATTAAATCTTCCTTATCAGTTCATAGAAGGGATAAATGTTTTCTTCTTTTCTTAAAAGTTTATTAAGAAAGGTTTGGTTTATTTAAGACTGTACCTACAAAAATGCAGGCTGCCAACGTATCATCTTTATTTTATTAGAAGAATTAGTTCTTTCATAGTTCAGACAATAGTTTGTTAGTGATGGAAATTTAAAAAAACTTGGATCGGACTCTATTGAAATAAGTTCTTTTGAGGTTGAGCTTCACACCATATTTAGCGTAGCTTGATATTATACAAAATATCTTTTAAGCGCATCAACATTTCTCGGGGTAATGAATTCTATATTATATTTTATATAGGCGAACTGCTCCTCCATAAATAATTTTCTTATTCATGAACGGTCCTTTCTATTGGGGACGAAATTTGTCCATGGGGTCTAGGAGTTCACGGGTTTCTTTGAGAACCGTATCACTTTCTTTGAGGTTTCTGGATTTTACCTTCTTTTTGAAGGTGTTTGACATCATTTTTGGTCGGTTTGGGCTTTACACAATGCATTTAACCTCCTGTCTTACATTAATGTCAGTTGATCGTGTCAAGATTTTTTCCAATCTTCTTCAATGAAGTGACTTTCTAAGTGTATTCTTAGCATGAGAATCTCAATTTCGATTAGTTGTACAACATCCATGCCCGTAAACCAATGAGTAAGGAACTTCACCGATCAAAGATCGAGCGGTTGTACAATATCCCATAAGGCATTTGGGAAATTTTTGTTTCAATACTTATATATGTTAGTCATTATTTTGATCATCGTAATCACATTTTTGTTTCCCTCTTCGACTGAACCATTAGTTTAGGGTTTATGGGGCAGTAATTTGTGGTGCTCGATTTTGATTTCATCGAGTAAGTACAACACTTTTCCTTAAAAGTGTCAATCATTATCTCAAATAGGGCGTGAGGAACTCTGTACCTAGAAATTATGTTGGTGTGGATAAATTTTTCCACGTTTGATGATTTCAAGATTTTGTAAGAAGTTGTTTATACACATTTGGTGAAGTAGTTGATGCTCACAAGTATAAACTCATGTTCATTATAAGCGTTGTAATAGATTTTCCCAATGACGTCAATGCTCCAAGTAGAGAAAGGCGAAGGAGATATCATGATGTAGAGCATCAATATCAAGGAATGCTTCAAATTAGCATAGATTTGATATTGACTATAACTCTTCACATAGTTCATAAATTCATGTTCTAGTTTTTCCCAGTCATATTTAGAGTATTTACTTGGCTAAAGTCATTACATTCATGTTTGGACCACATACTCCCGTATGTACTTTATCTATGATTCTTTTCGATTCAGGACCATCTACATAAAGAATTATTTGACCATTGAAGGATTGCCTATCAAATTTGTTTGTTATCCAATCATAATTAGTGGAATATTTGTGTAATTCTCGTCGTTTCTTTGCTCAGAAATGTGATGGGTATTCTCCATACTCTACGTATTTTTGGAGAAAACCATACCAAGGTTTGGTAGTTGTTTCGTAGGACGTCACTTTTCCTTTTCAAAAAGGGGAATTTTTGCTTTTGTCGGATTTTGAGTGGCTTGAGTTTGATTTCCTCAAGAATTTGGGTCATGACTGCAAGGCTTGTCTACGCTTCTGTAAGCGGATCTGACTTCTTGGAGCATGAACAAATGATACTGGATCGAATTTGTGAATGTGCTCAATTAAAAAAGTATGATAGGGTTTTAGATATTCCCCTTTTATTTTCCAAGTACTATTGGTTTGGGATATAACCAAATTAGAGTCACATATTACTTTTAATTTGATTGCCCCTCATCGTATGTCAATTTGAGATCCGAGAGGCGTACCTCATATTCGGCCTCATTATTGGTAACATGATATTTGAGTTTTATGGATATCATGTTATCTATCTGAGCCAATAAAATTATAATTACATATCCTTGTTTTCTTGAGGCTCTATCAAATATTAATTTCCATGTGTTTAACGTAACGACCATGATTCTATCATCAGGGAAGTCGAGTTCATCTTTTGACTCAATATGGATCAGTTGATTGGCTAGGAAGTCTAAAAAAAGCTTCTTTTATAGATTTATGTATCGTATTGGCTATGTCATATTTGGATATCATCATCATCCATTTGGCTAGCCTAGGTGACAAAAGTGTTCGTTGGAATAAGAAGTGAATGTGATCCAATATAGATACCAATTTGATAGGATGGGCTTATCCTCTTGGTGACCCATGCTAATACCCAACATACTTTTTCAGTCGGTGTGTAATTAAGTTCACATACGGTCATTCTTTTACTCACGTAATAAAATATTGTTTTGAGTTTCTCCATATTTTCTTGAGCCAACTTGTTGTCCATTGTTGTTTCTGTTACCGTAAGTTATAATATTAGAGAGATGTCGGGTCTTTGAAGCATGAGGATTGGATGTGTCTTTAAATAGTCTTTGTACTTTGTCAAATGTTCGTTGACAATCCTCATACCATATAAACATTTGGCCCTTTTTTAGAATCTTAAATAGTTGGTCGCATGTTGTAGTATGCATACTGATAAATTTGATGATGTATTGAATTTTTCCTAGGAAACCTCAGCCTTCTTATTCATTTCGAGGTATTGTCATACCCGTTATTGCCTCTATCTTTGTGAAGTCGGCTTCATTCCTCTTTGATTAAAAGACTAAAATTTTTTCAGTGGTGACTCCAACGTGCATTTCTTCGGGTTAAGTCGTATCTGGTATTTTATAATTATTTATATGAATTTTTCGACGTTTTGAACGTGTCCTGTCGATCGATTGATTTGACGAACATGTCTTATATATAGACTTCCACTTCTTTGTGGATCAAGTCATCGATTGATAAGTTGATACTGCATTCTTCAGACCAAAAGATATGACGTGATAATAGAATGTGCATAATTCTATTATGAACGTAGTCTTTTCTTTGTTTGCATGATATCAAGATTTTATTATATCCTTAAAATTTGTAAATGATCGACCAATATGTCGATATGAGGTAACGGGAAATGGTCTTTAGGACTGACCTTATTCACATCCCGATAATCAATGCATATACATATTTTTACATCTTTCTTTATGACGGGGGGAACCGCATTATCTTTCCACGTCGAATATTCTATAGCTTGAAGAAATTCATCTTCGAGTTGTTTATCGACTTCTTTTTTTTATTATAATATTATGTTTCATCCGCCTGAGATTTTTCTTTATAAGTTTAGTATATAGATAAAGAAGTATATGATGTTGTACAATCTTGGGATCGATGTCAAGAATGTCCTTATTTAACCAAACACAAACATCTTTGTTGGATTTTAATAGCTCAATCAATACATGACGTTCTTCTTAATATAGACTTTGTCCGATTAAGACAATTTGGGATCATTTGGCGTGTTTAAGTGTATTTCGATTCTCTTTTCGGCAGAAGAAATAATTATGTCCTCATTTTTCAAGAAGTGTTTCATTTCTAAATTTATATTAGAGTAAAATAAGAGATCATTAGTACTCATTATATATTCGGAATTATCTACTTCTCTTACTTTATTGTTTTTATTACAATTAGGGAAAACATAATATTATTGATATCTTCTAAAATAGGATTATCATTTTTAGTTTCTTTACTATGTACATTATCTAACACATTTTTACACATAAGAGGGTGGTGAGTATTTTCTTCCTCGATATGTGCATCGACGAATGGGGCAATAGTGGTCATGTTTAGACCTGAGGGACCAATTTCAAAAATTCAGTCAGCTAACATGCTCTTGTTTTGGAAAGAAGAACTTTGGGAAAGTATTTCTAAAGCTTCGCACAAATATTCTATTTCTTTTCTAATCATGCAAATAAAACTGTTAGAATTTATATGAACCGTTAGAAAAAATTTTGAGGTTTGAAAAATGTCTCTACAAATCACGATTGGTGAACGGTTCAGTAAAGTCGAATTATAAGGTGTTTTTTCCTTCACGTATGAATTGTCCATTAAGGGTTAGTAAGATTGATATGTATTATTTAATAGAACAATCAGGGAAATGATGGTATGCTAGTGGTATTTGGACATAGGCCCATACTATGTAAATATCTCATTTTATACATTGTTATTAGGGATGAGAAGTTGAATGTGCTAAAGTTGAGATCTTTATTTAAGTCTTCATTTTGTTGAAGTATTAGACATATATTGAATCCACTTAACTCAACTTCTGGAAGAGGAATGATAAGGGAGGGAAATATGGAGAGGGAATGGGAAGAGAATGACATGTCATCTCATTATTGGTTAGAAAAAGGATAAAGATTGAGAAGAGTGAAAAAAGATATTTTTTATTTTATTTTTTCAGCCAATTAATTGCGTCAGGTAATTCCCTCCCCTATTCTCTATTCCAAATTCCCTCTCGCTATCATTTTTCCTTCTAGAATGTCGACATGAGTCGTGCCGATAATGGAAGTATTGTAGGCTTCACCTTCAATAGTGATGATATGGTCATTAACCATAAACCTTAGTTTTTGGTGAAGCGTGGAAACTAAACCCTTCGCTTTATGTAACCATGGTCTTCCTAAAATGAAGTTGTATGATGGTTGTATACATATGACACAAAAGACAAGTTCTAATGGTATATCCACCACATGTATGGTGCTTTTCAATCTACCCATTATTTCTCGAAGGGAACTATCGAAACCTCAGATGCACCTGTCGGAGAGCTTGACCTTGTCTCTAAGGATATTGATTTTCTCGAGATTCCTCCAAGGACATATGTTCAAGGTCGAACCATTGTCTATGAGGGTCATAGGAATTGTTTTCCCTTCCATCTAGATGGAAATGTATAGGGCCTTGCATGATTTATTTCAGTCGTCGGAAAATTCTTGTCATCTAAACCAATCATGTTGTGTTAAGAAACGACGAATATTATTACCGACAATTCCTTTGGAATGTTGCTAGTAGAGACATTGGTCTTGATTAGGTTATTTAAGACATATTGACTGTGTTCGATAGAATACAAGAGTATTTCTCATATGAAAACATTTACGTTCGACTTTTTAATTTGGCTTAGGAGACTATCTCTAGGATTTAGAGATCTGGCTCATTCTCCTTTATTTTCCATACTATTTTTTCGAAGGTTGTTGGTGCATCAACCGTTCTTGTTTTCATGGAACTCGATTGAAAATCATTTCCCCTTCAAGTCATCGCAATTTTTGTATGGGTGTCGATTATAGCAATGGTTATTGGTTCATCCGTGATCTACCATCAACATGTTTTCTTAGAGTGACTTGAACGATTTGAACCTTATTTTTGGGACAATGGCTAATCATGTTAATTTCCATCCTAGTGTCATGGATTAGATCTAGTAGCATATTTGCATCGAGTGTAATTTTGTTTGTGACGACCATGTTAGTTTGATGGTCTGGTAATGGTTTTTTGCTACCTCGGGCTTGGGATGGCGTTCTGGTCAACCAAGTCATGGAAGAGGTGTTTAAGGGCACTAAAATTATTAGTTGATTGACCTTTCATTTGATGATAATTACACTAAGTTCCCTCATACATTCCCATGAATTGTTTGTCAGTTCTTGGGGTTAGAGGTTTAATTATGTTCTAATTTTGTAAAAGGATAATGAATTGTCTTAAAGGCGTACAAAAATTGTCAAAGACTCTAGGAGGTTTGGGCGCCTTTGGAGTCATTTGTTTTAGGAATTTTAAATAATTAATTTAGGATTTAAATGGATACAACATTCAACTCAAATTATTTATTTAATTTATTTGAGCCTTTAAATTTAATTTGGGATAAAATGAATACCACATTTATTTCAAATTATTTTATTTTATTTTACATGGTCTTTGTTTTAATTAATATAATAATTAATCCAATTAATTATAATCTTTGGCCTTGATTTTTATTATTTTGAATTTATTTATTCAAAAATAATTATTTTAATATTTATAAATTTGTTATATAAAATTCTATTGCTTACAACATTAAAATAATTCAAGTAAAAAAAGTGATTCTTAAAATATTAAAAGTCATGATTTGTACTTAGACTTTTTTTCTTAAATTCAAATTAAGCTAAGACTAGTTCTCAACATCCCCAAAACAAAAATTATATATATATTATACATCTTATTATTTTTACTTTGTCTCCGATTTAAAACATTGACCATGTCTTTAAGGACAGTTCGTATATTGCAATTGGTCTGAGATCCATGTCTTACCATCCGCTTGAATGCTTCAGCGGTAAGAGACGAGATATTTGTAATGGTATGCTTAAACCGAGTACTTTTTAAAGTCTAGAATGATCACCCTACGATGGTGATCATTCTCCCTATAACTGTAGGCTTCGTCACTGCCTACTCCGGCGACAACAAGCCAAGAATAGTCAAACGCCATTAAAGGCTTTTGACTGATTTAGCCCTAACTCTAAGACAACCGACTTAGGATGAGTATAAATACCCTCTCAAGTCACTTTAAGCTAAGGAACCAACATACAACCCTTAAATTGAAAAAAATCAAAATCCACCATTAAAACCTTGGATTTTTTGTTTCTATTTAAGGCCTTATAGCTTGGATCTGAACATCCAAAATGCTTCCCTAAAGATCAAGGAGCTTTCTCCCATCCTTGGTAACGTTTCAATCAACCTTTAATTAATATTTATAGTTTGAATTTGAAATTTTATATTTCAAATTGTATAAGGTTGTATGCTCGTTGTTTATGGTGTTTTACCGTTTACAATTCATCCCTCGATGATTTATAACCTATTTGGATAGGATATAACCGATCAATCGATCTAAATAACCAAAACCCAAATTTGAATTTAAAAAATCAAAAAAACAGGTTTGTTTTTCTTGGGTTAATTTGGTTGAATCACAACCTAGAATGTTTCCCAACATTACTGTAATGATATTGGACAACTATTTGGATCATGTTTGATCCATCCCGATCATATTTAATCAAAATCAAAATTTTCAAAATAAAACAAAAATTTTGAGTTCTTGAATTGGTCAAAACTAACATCTAGTGTCTTTGTTTTGATACCAATCAATATATGAGATATAAGAAAGCTATTAGATAGTTTTTTTCTCTTCAAAATAGCCTTAAAATCAAAAACACGATTTTTGATCACAAACTATTTTGAAAAAATTGATCATCATTGAGGTTGATCCATACCTTGAGATGATGATCAACATATTTCTGTGAGCTTTTTGAAGCTACCCAAGCTCCTAGATCAAAGAATCAGAGCTAATAAAACTAATTTAAAAAAGTGAACATTTGGTGTTCTTGAGGACCAAGGTTCTTAGCCTAGGACCGAGAGATTTGATCGAGGTTCCTTGGTCTGGACCGAATCATAGGACCGAGTAAATCGACATAGGACTGAGAGGTCTGAACTATGTTCTTGAGCTAGGACCGAGAGTTTCGACCAATGTTCTTAAAATATGACCGACAATTTTCATCTAGGACCGAGAGGTTCGACTAGGTCCGAGAATTCTAACCCTAAGACTAAGACTCCTAGACTTAAGATCAATATTTCTAACATGGGGACCAAGTATTCCAAACCCTATGACCGAGAAACCCGACCGAGGATTCTCACCTTGGACCGAAAGGTCTGACCTGGGATAGAGATTCCCATAGCTCACAACCGAGAAATCCAAACATAGGATCGAGAATCCCAAGACCTAGGACCGAGACTCCCAAGACATACGACTGAGACTCCCATGACCTAGGACCAAGAGGGCTAGTCTAGGATCGTTAGGTTTTTACAACTAGACTGGTAGGATTAGCCAAGGACTGAGAGTCCTTAGCACCTCGACCGATAGACTCCGGTTCTCAGACCAATAGCTCTCGAGCCTAGATAAAGGGTCTTTAGACCCCGACCGACAAAAATGAAAATCAACCTTAAGACTCCGGTCCTAATGCCTGTTTAGTTCCACTTTTAAAAATTCAAAATTATTTTTTTTGGGACTTCAAATCATTTTCTAAAAATCTTGAAAAAATAGAAAAATATTTTTAAATATTTTGGAATGTTCCCACAAAAATATTCCGAAAAAGGCTTGTTTGTTGTTTATTTATAAACCATAATGCATTTCAAAATGACTAATATTCTTTAGGTATTTCAACCCTAGTTATCATCCACAATAGGTACCGGCATTTTAAATATTGGTGTTTCAATAAATAACGCTGAAACTTAAAAGCATGACTAGGATCGGAAGAATAATCGGTTAAAACTTAAACGTTCTACAACCGATTTTCAAAAAAGTCAACATTATAAGTAGAGACCTTTTCTAAAACGGGTACGGAGGATGAAGCGCAAAATCCCTTTCCTAAGTATCACCGAACTATAAACTAAAAGAAAACCCCGGTCAATACGTTTGTATATGTATGTCAACTTTTATTTATTTTAAAAAAATCAACTGGCGACTATATTTCAAAATAAATAATCTTTTAAATTAATTATGTTTAATTATGTTTAATTAATTTAAACTAATGGATTTTTAAATAAAACTTCAATGTAATAAATCCTCGGATTATTTAAAATTGAACCCTCAAAATTAATTACTTTTAATTAATTTCAAAAAGCTGTCAGGAATCAGTGACATCTTTTAAAGTAATGTTTTATTTTAAAAGAAATTCATGGCACGTAAAATAAGGTCGAACCTTTCAAACCTCGAGTTTTTCACTAGGACCTGCTCCAAAGGGTTTTTTCCGGGGCGTTACACTTAAAACGAAGCATGTAAAACTTCCTCTCAAATCATGTAAAACAAAGCATGAAAATGACTCTCTTACGAGTCATCTCGTCTTCACTTAAGATGAGAAAACAAAATAGAACTTCGAAATAGTTAGACATACTTTTAGTTATTTTTTAAGAGTCTCCACTTAATTTGCTTCTCAAGAAACTAATAAATAAAATTTTCAAGAAATTCTTGTAGGCTCGGGGCTTGGTTACGCATAAGAAAGGACATTGGCGGTGTAACCCACAAGTCAATCCAAAGAGACAATTTCTACTCTGAAACAAATTTGTCCCTAGTGATTTTATCATGACATGTTACACAATTTATTTCAAATTTTAATCTAGACCCTAACCTCGTTTCTTTCCAAAATAATTCTAAATATGATCTAGTCTAGGATCTAAAGGAGATATGTTTTTTCCATTCCTAAAATGCATCTAAACTATGAAATTTTAGTAGATAAAATTTAATTTTAATTTAGTCGAGTTACATGCAGCGTGCGTGACAAATATTGACCGAAAATTGATAAATGATTCTAGTCAAAAATAGTTTTAACTTGCAATGTGTCCAAAAATCGAGGTTAATACATCAAAAATTTAGAAATAATTCAATGATCATCCTAAATTTTTCCTCATACTTTTTGGAGACATATAGCACAACTTATGAATAATACAAGTTAGAAAACATGAGGTAAATTAACAAACTGCCCTAAACAAATATATAATTAGGTGAATACTTATGATGTTCAATCTTGAATTCTACTAATACCTTTAGGACTTCTCCTTGAAAATATCGACCACTGTCATAAATCATTGAGTGCGGTACCCCATACTGAGTGATCAAATTGTTTTGTATAAAGTTGGCCATATGGGAGGACTTAATCACTTTAAAATAAGTTGCTTCGACCAATTTTATAGATGGCGACCAAAGGATCGTCGATAGAGTTTTTTCGTCATCATTACATATTTCATGACATATTGGTGCATCATCCATCTTTCTTTCTTTTTGAAATGTGAAGGCTACTCCTCGTCCTCAATGTATCTCTATACTTCCTCGTACCACGTTGGGTTAAAAATCTCATTATTGGCGACCACTCATTTTTTGTAAGCTTTATTTTTCCTATATTGAATTCTGAGAGGTTTGATCTTGATTCCATCAAGGATCTATGTCATGTCAACAATGGTATCTAGAGCATTAGTAAATTTGTTTTGGCTCCACAAAGTGTGGACAAAAGTCACATCTTTGAAGTTTTCAATGAACTTTGTCAAGTAATTATGGTATGGTTTGTGGTTTTCACCTTTTACTTGCCATTCACCACTATCTTGGTTGATCACTATATTAGAGTCTCCTACCACCTCCAATTTCCATCCTCCCTTTTTATATGTCAATCTCATTCGCGAAAGGCATACTTCCTATTTTACTTCATTATCAAGTTTCACCGAATTAAGGTTATACGTTTCTAGAATGATCAATCAAAAGGATGCATATCTCGTACCCTTATTTTTAGAGGCGCCATCGAACATAGGCCTCCAAGAGTCTTTTCTAAAAAACACGATATCGTCGTCTGAAAAGTTTACTTCTTTGTCCTCACCTTTAACGTCTAAGGGTTGGTCAACTAGAAAATTTACAACTAAGGGTATAAACGAGTCAAGTTGGGCCGAGTACCATACTACTCAAACTCGACTTAATTTGCATTATATACTCGAAATCAAATCATTAACAATTTCAGTTACTCGTACTCGATAAACTCAAAAATTAAATTTTAATAATTTAAATTACATATTTTAGTGAAAATCGATTTACTCATTTGCCTGGAATATGGAAGATCAAGCATCTATAAGATCTATTTTCTTCTTTAATTGTAATAGAGAAAAGAGAAAAAGGAGAGAATGAGTTTGAGGAAAAATGCTCACGTAGAGTAGAGAAAGATGTTTAAGGTTCTTATTATATATATATATATTATAATATAAGATAATATTTTATTATATTTTGTTATATAAATATAATATATTATTATAATATATTATATTATGTATTATAAATATAAATGTTTAAAATTATTTATAAAACGAGTTACTCGTGAGCTACTAGAACTAGATATATAAAGCTCGAACTCGAGCTCGATTACAAAATCGAGCTAATCGACCTCGTTTTGATCTTGGTCAAACCGAGTTCGAGTCGAGCTTTGACAGCTATTCACGAATTACTACGAATAACATGACTCGTTTATACTCTTATTTGCCACCACGCTACCTTTGATGGATTTTTTTTACTGTGTACGTAATGTGTACGTAATGTAATATTTATATATCATCATTATCCATTTGGCCAATTGTGGTGACAATAGGGTCATTTCAAACAAAAATCTGATAGAATCAAGTCGAGACACTAGTTTGATGAGATGGGCTTGTATATAATTTTTTAGTCTCTTGGTAACCCACTCAAAGGACCAACACACCTTCTCTACTAAAAATTAATTAAGTTCGTAATCTGTCATCCTTTTACTTATGTGGTTGATAATTACTTCAACTTCCTCCTTATTCTCTTAGGTCATCTTACTTCTTAATGCTCTATCAGTCACTGTGAGGTATAAAATTAGTGGGACTGCAGGTATTGGAGGAGTGAGAATGGGAGATGATTGTGAATAACTTTTCACCTTTTCTAATGTATGTTGACAAGAATCATCCCAATGAACTCTTGGTTCTTATTTAAAAGTTTGAATAATGGGTCACATGTGGTCGTTAATTTGCTGATGAATCGACTTATATTTTGAACATTTCCTAGAAACCCTCTAACATCCCTCTCGTTGTAGGGAACTAGCATACTAGTAATCATCTATACCCTGATAGTGTCTACTCCAATACCTCTTTGAGTGATGAGGAATCCCAATATCTTTATGACTGTCACCCTAAATGTGCACTTCTTTGGGTTTAGTCTTAGTTGAAATTGTATTATTCTTTGCAAGAATTTCTCGAGATTTTTAATACATCCTTCTCGATTTTTTGATTTGACGATACTATCTTCCACATACACTTCGACATATTTAAGATCATTTCGTGTAAAATCATAGTTGCGGTCATTTGGTATGTAGTTCCGGCAATCTTAAGGAATCACCTGGTAGCAATATGTTCCATGAGTACCTAATTGTATCTCGATATTTGTCCATAGATGAGAGAAGTTTGTGCCTCGGCATGATCAACTAGAATGTCTATGTGGGGCAACAAAAAGTTGTCTTTGGGGCATGCTTTATTGAGGTCCCTATAGTCGATGCATACATGGGTCTTTCCATACTTTATAGCCACGGGTACCACATTGAAAACCCATTCTAAAACCTCAAGAAATTCTTCATGAGTTGATTATGTACATCATTTTTTACCTTTTGGATGATATTATTTTGCATTCGTTTGAGTTTTTTCTTCACATAAATTGCCTCCAGGTAAAGAGGTATGTGATGCTAAACAATTTTGGGGTTAATGCTCGTATTTCTCTATAGGACAACGCTAACATGTCTTTTTCAGTTTTAAAAGTTCAACTAACACTTGATATTCATTTTTATTTAAACTGTGTCCTATTAAAATCATTTGAGGATCGTCTTTAGTGTTTAAATTTATTTCGATCGTCTTTTTAGTAGAAGAAATTTCATTTTCATTCTCGAGATAACGTTTCAATTCAAAAATCATTTCACAATCGTATGATGGTTCATTTGGAAAAGTTATGTACTCTGAAAATTCTTCTTTATCTAAAACGTTTAAAATTTTACATTTGTTTCAGAATTCTTATACGAGGAAGAAAGAGTGATGTCAGTTTTATTAGAAGTGGGAGGAGATTACAATTTTTCATAACTTGTTTTAAGACAACCTCATGTGTTTCTAAATTTTCATGATCATAAGTTCGTGTATTCGTGACATGAGTGGTCCTCTTAGTTATGAAGGGATCATCATCATCTTCGCTTGTTCCACCATAGTTAGAATGCTCATTTGAGCTACAGATTTTTCTTGACCAACACAAAAGTATGCGGTCATGATCATCATATGGGCGGTCATTTCCTTATACATAGCTTTCATAACATGTACCTCAACCTTGAGTGCATCATTGCTCGAACTAATTTCTTCAACCATCTTAGTTTTTTGGAATCTCTTGGTTATCGGATTTCTTGTAGGTTTTGTGGCTTTTTAAGGTGATCTACAAGCCATAGCGTCGAGAAATGAGGTTAAGAAGGAGATTTATGATATTTAGCTAGAAAAACTCGAGTTGTTATTATGCGCATATGTATCATTAAAAGAGAATCTACGTTCATTTTCCAATTCTAGTTTTAATATTTTATAAATTGGTTTGTTTACAAGAAATGATAGATAGATAAATAGACGTAAGAGATCCCCATTTCGAAATGTTGCTCCGTTCATTGTCAATCTCACGTACTTACTTCTCCAAGAGTTCAACCTTTGTTTCAATGTGCGAATCTTCGATCGCCCTAAGAGTCGTTAAACTAGATCCTTATTTTAAATTTAGAAATGTTCAGATGTACTCATGGGCATCTATTTTAACTATAGTTGTATGCACGTATTTACATATAGTATGCACATAACTTAGCTTGCAACGAGTTTTGTTGTAATAAAAAAGAAAGGTATGATATTTCTCATTACATAATCGCTATGTAACAGATCACTAAATCTTGTGGGAACATCTTGATAAGTTAACATATAAATATGTGGGTGGCGTCTCACAACACACAATCCACGCGCTATCTTAGAAGACAAAAGTCGATGTGCCTTATAGGGTATAATCCCAATACAAGCAAGTAGAGTGAGCTCGTGGTTCACATTGTATGTTTGGGTTTTGTACACTCCAATTAGTTTTTTATGTGTAAATGTAATTTTAAAATTTGCAAAATTGTTTATTTCATATTAAGCATCATGTATCCCAGTAAAGTCGATGGCTTCTATACATCCTATTTTTTTGCTCTGTCTCCAATTTAAAATATTGACCCCATCTTAGGACGATTCATACCTCGTAATTGGTTTGAGAATCATTCCTTACCTTCCGCTCGAATGCTCCTGCAGTAGGAGACGAAATATTTTTAATGGTAAGCTCAACCGGAGTATTTTTTGAAAAATATTTTAGTCAATTACTTTGCTAAGTCTTATGGTTTATCTTTCTCTCAAATCTCGTAAAACTGAGCAAGAAAATGACTCTCGTAAGAGTCGTCTTATCTTAAATTGAGACGAGTAACCGAAATAGAACTTAGAAATAGTTAAATATATTTTTTGCTCTTTTTTAAGAGTCATCACTTAGTTACTATTTTAAAACTAAGAAAGAAAGTTTTCAGGAAATTCTTTTGGGTTATGTACTTGGTTAAATGTGGGAAAGGGCCTCGATGATGTGGCTCATGCGTCCGTCCAAATCAACATTCTCTACTCCAAAAAAATAGGTCTTTTTTGATTTTATCATGAAATGTTACACAATTGTATTTTAAATTTTAATCTAGACATAACATCGTTACTTTCCAAAAGAGTTATACATATCCTCATTTAGGACCCCTAAACTACTAATTAAAGATAAGAAATATTATAATTATATATATAGAATCCATACTTTATTTATTTTAGAAGTATTTTGAAAACCGTCATTAGACGGGCGTAGAGGACATAGCGTAAAAGTCCTTTTCCGAGCGTAAATAGACAACGAACCACCTTTTTCAGAAACTCTTGTATAAATACGTTTGTACACGTATCATTTTATTGATTTTCATAAAATCTCTTGGCGACTCTGATTTTGATAGAAAAATTAAGTAAGTTAATTTTCAAACCGGCCACATAGTACATGTTTTGAATATTTATTCTAAATAATCAAAAAGAGAGAAATTGATAGAAAATTTAAGTAAAGTTAATTTTTGGAACCGGCCAGAAAACTAAACAACTATTAACCTCTATGTGCAGGAACAGATCGAATTGCACAAACCGGCTGGAGCCTCACAAACCGGCAAAAGAACACTTCAAAGAAATTCAGTTCCAAGTGATCAAGTCAAGATCAAGAGGAACCGGTTTCAACATTCTCAAGGGACCGGCTAGCAAAGAAAAGTCTACATCCCAGCCGGACTATACTATGTAAGAGTCAACCGGAAACCAAAATCTACAGAGATGACGTAATATGACGAAATAGACGTGTCTCGGAGAAATAAAAGAAGATAAGATCCGATCAGAAGCATGCGAGAAAAACAATGATGATTTACTGATCCGACTTCGACAGCCGAAGGGTGCATGCCTGACACGTGTTCGAATCTGCAAACCGGCTACGCCATCTTTACCTGAGGAGCATCTGCATGTTTGCCAAGTGTTGGGAAGTTGAAACGTACAAGCAACCTCTCTGCACCAGCGTGACTCTAAATTAACCAATCCCACGGTGAGAGAAGAAAGTGACCGTTGGGATCATCTTCACTATAAAAGGAAGACGAAGCGACCTTAAATCAAAAACCGGTTCATACACTCTATCTAACCGACTCCTTGTTAATCTCATCAAAACTAAGTCGCATACGTTGCTTCAGACTGAAGAAGACATTTCCGCCCTTGAACCCGGTTGAAGAGTCTGTGACAGTTTGCAAAGTGCTGAGAACGCTTATAGTCTCTAACCGGACTATCACCAAAGTGTGTTGTGTTGTTGTAAGCGGCCACCCTTCCTGAAACCGGAAACACCCCAGTCCTCCAAGGGCGTCCCCGATCCTAACAAGTGGTATCAAAGCGAGGTTCTTAGCACTCAAGCAACCGAAGAAGATGGGAAGCATGACCCACAGCGACAAGCCGTCAATGCTAAACAGTGAAGCGTTTAGAAGTTGGAAGAATCAGATGTATCTACATCTGATCACGCTAGATGATGAAATGAGTCGAGTCCTGAAAGAAGGGCCAATCAAGATCAACAAGGAGTTAGACGAATGGACAACTGAAGATCGAAGACGGAGTAACCTGGACAACCATTGCATGAGGCACATCTATAAGGCTATAGGGCTATAGACGATAATACCTTGAACAAGATATCAGCCTGTGATAATGCAAAGGAAGCCTGGGAAACGATCATTCAGATTCATGAAGGAAACGAAAGAACAAAAGAAAACAAAATCTTGGTGGCTACACAGAAATATGAAAACATCAGGATGAAACCGGGGGAAAATATGAAGGAATTCAACAACCGGTTCACTAGTGTGGTCAACGAGCTTCAGACACTCGGAAAGAAATACGACAACCGAGAAGTAATCATTAAAGCCTTAAGATCACTGCCGAGCACATGGGATATCAAAACCATGGTGATGAGGGAATCAAGCAACCTCGGGCAGATGAAGCTGCATGACGTGTTTGAGGATCTAAAAGCTTATGAGTTCGAGATTAAGTCTCGGATCAAAGATAAAACATCCACGTCAACCGCAACCAGAGCTCTGGTTACATCGGTGGAACCGGCTCCAAGTATCAACCGTTCCGCTCAAGTCAAGAACGCTGATCAGATCAGTGAAGATGTGATGGCGATGCTAGCTCAGAAATTTGGGAGATTCATGAAGAAGAACCAGCCATCATCTAACAACAACTTTAGCTATAATTATGTAGATAAATCAAATAAAAGATGTTATAACTGTGACGGTTTTGGACATTTCAGGTCAGAGTGTAGGAAACCGAGAATAAACGACAGAAAACTGGAAAGCAAATAACAAGGCAACAACTACCAAGGTAACCAGTACCAGGGTAACAACTACCAAGAGAACAACTATCGGAGAAATGACAACCAACGAAATGACTACCGGAGAAACGACGACCAGCATGCCGACGAAGGGAAGGAAATACAGAAAGCACTCATTGCATCCGACGGTGGAAGCGAATGGGCGTACTCCGACAACGAAGATAATGAAGAAAGAGTGACATGCTTCATGGCAAACGACGAAGAGGTATTTGATTTCTCTTCTGATGAGTTTACTAAGAAAGATCTGATTTCTGCACTCAACGAAATGGTCGCTGAGTTCAGAAACATATCTGCATACATACTGACTCCGGTAGAACCTAAAACCCTAGAGTCAAGTGGTATTGCAGACAAGTCATGCAAAACTGCATTGTATGAACCGGATGAACTATCCTTAGATATTGAGGAGACAGTTCAACCGGTAACTGAAACTAATGAACGAGCACTATATGTTACGGCTGCGTGGGAGAAATCTCGTCTAGCCGTAAAACAGATGTGCAATTATAAAAGACACCCTAAATGTAGATTTGGTATCGGTTATGAACAGAACAAACAAAACGAATCAATACAACCTAACGGGATGAAACTCACAAAAGACAATCTTACATTCATAAGATTTGTCAAGAGTTCATCAACCGAAAATGAGGAAGCACGTGATCTATAACCGGAAAAAGAAGTTAAATATGTAAGTCCGACTGAATCAGAAAGCTGGCTTCATCCTGAGAGAAGGAAAGCCAACCAGAAAGAAAATAAACAAAATAAAAACAAGTAAATCTAGACACTCATCACCACAACATAAGGCATTCTTGAGCAAAGATCAAGAAGTTAAGCTAAACATTATAAGAACAGATACCGGGAAAGTGATCCGACTTATCCAAGTCTGGATCCCAAAGGGACTAATCAACCATGGACCCAACTGAATGTGGGTACCAAAAAGGTGTAAATAATTTACTTTTGCGGGTTATGAGAAGTAATCGGCTAAAGAACTCGGAATGGTATCTCGACAACGGATGCTCAAGACACATGACCGGTAATGATGAACTACTAACCGACATCAAGTTTGAAACCGGAGCAGTAATAACATTCAGTGACAACTCGAAAGGTAAAACCGTGGGCAAGTGTAAGATTGTCCATGGTAATCTATCCATAAATAATGTATTACTGGTAGAACACTTGCATTTTAACCTATTAAGCATAAGTCAAATGTGCGATGTAGGTTATAAAGTTGAATTTCATAAGAATGCGTGTTTAGTTAAGAATCATCAAAATGACATTCTTTTGACCGGTAACCGAATGAGAAATATTTACAAAGTTAATTGGAAAACTGATTTTGAAAAACTTGTATGCATGATAACTGGAAATGATCCAAACTTGCTTTGGCATAAATGGCTAAACCATTTGAATTTCAAAACAATTAACTTTATATGTTCCAAAGAACTAGTTTACGGTTTTCCAAATGTTATGTTTTCAAAAGATAAAGTATGTGATGCATGTCAAATGGGTAAACAAATAAAGTCATCCTTCAAAAGTAAAGGAAATTATCAATTTGAATGGTGCTTAGAACTTTTGCATATGGATCTGTTTGGTCCGGTTAGAGTAACCAGTCTAGGAGGCATGCATTACACTATTGTAGTCATTGATGACTACTCCAAGTTCACTTGGGTAACATTTCTAGCCTTTAAAAATCAAGCAACTCCAAACTTGATCAAATTGATTTTGAGAATACAAAGTGAAAAATCCATTCGAGTAAACAAAATCAGAAGTGATAGAGGAACTGAGTTTATAAATAGCAGATTAAATACTTTTCTTGATGATTCCGGTATTAGACACGAGTTGTCTAGTGCCAGAACTCCTCAACAAAACGGCCTGGCTGAGAGAAGAAACCGAACTCTCAAGGAAGTTGCAAGGTCAATGATAGCCGATTCGGGTATCGCTCAAAAGTTTTGGGATGAGGCTATCAATACCGCATGTTACACTCAAAACCGATCTTAAGTAACTAAACAATTTTCCAAAACTCCTTTTGAAATATACTATGATCAAATTCTAAACATACAGTATTTTCGAATTTTTGGTAGTAAATGTTTTTTTTACAACAACGGCAAAAATTATTTGACCGCTTTTGATGCTAAATCCGATGAGGGAATAATGTTGGGATATTCAGCTGTAAGTAAGGCTTATAGGATATATAATACTAGGACTTTAACTGTTGAAGAAACAACGCACGTTGTTTTTGATGAATCGGTTGAACGAAACACTGATTTACCCTTCGACCTTCACAACAGAATGGAAAATTTCAATATCTATTCTGATGATGAAGACGAGGTTCCGGTTTTTAGACGATTTGTCAATGACCAAGCGGTTGATGCTGAATCTCAGCCTGCTCAAGCTGCTTTACCGTAGAAAGTTGACTCTTCTGTTTTGACTGAAGAAATCGGTCGGTCTGACTCTGTTCAGCCTACCGATCAGCCTAACCTTGACCAGCCAACCGAAAGCTTGATAGACACGTCTCGGATAAACCTCAGAAGGAAAAAAAATCATCCTCTTGAACTAGTAATAGGTAATCTATCCTCACCCGTCCGAACTAGGCAACAAAATTTGGAACACTATGAAAACTCCGCTTTCATAACACAAATTGAGCCGAAAAATGTGGATGAAGCATTGTCAGATCCCGATTGAATCCTAGCAATGCAAGAAGAATTAAACGAGTTTGAGAGAAATAAAGTCTGGTACCTAGTCCCTAGACCGAAACATAAACCGGTTATAGGAACACGATGGGTATTCAGAAATAAACTCAATGAAGACGGTTTAGTTACGAGGAACAAAGCCCGGTTAGTGGCATAAGGCTACAAACAGGAAAAAGGCGTTGATTTTGAAGAATCATTTGCCCTATAGCTAGACTTGAGGCCATTAGAATATTTTTAGCATATGCAGCTTTCAAAAATTTCAAAGTTTTTCAAATGGATGTTAAAAATGCTTTTCTAAACGGTAAGGTAAATGAGGAGGTATATGTTAATCAACCTCCAGGTTTCAAAAATCCAGAACACGAAAATCATGTTTACCGGCTGAACAAAGCCTTTACGGTTTGAAACAGGCTCCAAGAGCCTGGTACGATACGTTAACACAATTCTTATTTGATCACAAATTTACAATAGGTTCAGTTGACAAAACACTTTTCAAATTTGAGAAAAAGGAACACATATTACTTGTTCAAATATATGTCGATGAAATTATTTTCGGATCAACCGATCCAAAACTATGTGATAAATTCTAAAAAATGATAACTGACAAATTTCAAATGAGTATGATGGGAGAACTGAGTTTCTTCCTAGGACTTCAGGTTAAGCAGATTGAAGCCGGAACGTTCATTAGTCAACCAAAGTACATAGCCGAACTATTGAAGAAGATTGGAATGGATACATGCGCCGAGGCGGCTACACCAATGAGTCCTTTCGTCAAGTTAGACACAGATGAGGATGGTCAAGCCGTTGACATCACATCATATCGGGGAATGATTGGATCCCTGCTTTACTTAACAGCTAGCTGACCGGACATCTTGTTTGCAATTGGAGTATGCGGGAGATTCCAAGCCAATCCAAAGCAATCATATTACACTGCGGCCAAAAGAATATTAAAATATCTGAAGGGTACTCAAGTAGTGGGACTTTGGTATCCAAAAGACTCAAGTTTCAATCTCATAAGCTACTTAGACGCGGATTACGCAGGATGCAAAATCGATAGAAAGAGTACAAGTGGAACCTGTCAATTCATGGGTGACCGGCTAGTTACTTGGAGCAGCAAGAAACAGACCTCAGTTGCAACATCAACCGCAGAGGCAGAGTATATAGCAGCGGAAGCTGCTGTGCACAACTCCTCTGGATCCAACAACAACTAAGGGACTTTGGCGGAGTAGCTGAGGAATCACCAATATTTTATGACAACACCAGCGCGATAGCGATTACATACAATCCGGTGTTGCACTCAAGAACGAAGCACATTGATATACAACACCATTTCATCCGGGAGCATGTTCAGGAGAAACATATCCGGTTGGAATATGTCTCAACTGAGCAACAAGTAGCAAACATCTTCACCAAACCGCTACAGGAAGTTAAGTTTTCTCATTTCAGAAATATTCTAGGAATTACCTATGTTAAGCAACTTATATCATGATCATGCATGCATACTGCTTACATACATAATTATGAAAAACCGGGATATGTGTTAGGGGAGAAGCTCTCGCTTCTTAAACCATATTCAAATAGGCCATGGAAAATTCAAGAATGCTAACTGGGAGGAAGTCTCTGGTTATGTCTGATCACTTCATGATGTCAAATCACGTGTATATTTACTACACGGTCGAAATGACCTGGTAGAAGTGGATATACCTAATCCAAAGATGAACAAATGTTGATATGTTTCAACATTTCTTCATAATCAGAATAAAATATCCAACTAAAACCGGTCATGGAAAACCGATCAGTACAAATACACTCTGGTTTCGATGGATTGAACTTTTCCGGTTAACTTGAGATAGCTAATCCCGTTTTCATGCATACCTTGAGAAATGAAGTCTGTAATTAATAAATTAGTTTACCTCAATCGAGATGACGACATGTGTCCATCATCAAGAAAGGGAGACTCACATCTTGTCATCATGAATATCTTAGTAATAATTACATTTGCATTGGAAATAAACATTATACACTTCAACAAGTTAAAGCCTATTAACTAATTGATGACATCACTAAGTATTTTTACCTATTGATTTAGCCGAACCCCTGGCTATATAAACCACCCTCAAATCCTCACAACTCTTCACAAAATTTACTATTCACAAAAACTATCTTGAGCTCAAATCACCTCAAGAACATGAACTCCGACCCACTAGCAAAGAAAATTCTCTTGGCTGATTTTAACTCGATCTATCAATACGAAGATCACGATGTAAAAGAAATGTTCTTAGCCGTTGAAAGAAGCGGGCTAAGAGGATTTCTGGAAAACAGATTCATCCTCGACTACCTAGTAGTCGATGAATTCTTCTAGACCGCAAAGGAAGTGCACCAAGACATAATCGTTGCACGAGTTTACGTCCAGTCCTTTCTATTCAGCGAGACGGATTTCGCTGAATATTGTGGTTTGCCCACTGAAGGGGTAACCGATCTAACCCACTCTCCGGTGACCATTGAAGAAATGTGTCATCGGTTCTCCAACTCTGAAATCCCGGTTAGAACTTGGGGTGCTAAAAACCAACTCTCTCACAAGTACCAGCTTCTTTGTGAGATTCTGGGAAAGTCCATTCTGGGAAGAGAGAAGAGCTACTAATACACCCAAAGGTTGTTCGAGATGATGATTGTTGTTACGGTAGGGACACCGGTAAACTGGTCATGGATCATCTTCAGCAACCCGAAGAAGATGATCCTCTCAAACAAAACCGGCTATGCTCCTTAGCTAAGCGGTTTTTGTGCTAGCCTGGATATCCACTCCAGACCCTTCGTCACTCTCCATCCGAAGCATGTGCTCACAAAGGAGAGAGTCCAAGAGCTGATCGACCGGTTGGAAGCAGCTAAGGCCAAGAGGAATCAAGCGGTAATTTTGTTGTACCACCGGTTTAGTACTTTGTATTAATGAAAAACATTTCCTTCCTTTTTCGTTCAAAAATCAAAGAAATCCTAAAGTAAATGACCAACATTAAATGCGCCGTATCAAACCAAATCAAATCACTCATGGAAACAGAAATATTCGCTTTCAAGAAGCATGCCTGATCCGAAAAGACTAAACATACCCTTATCCTCTTGAAAATTGACAAGGCATTTATGACCAGACATAAACGGTCTGATTTTTCAAAATATTCTCATTTAATGCACCCAACCGCTCACGCTATAAAAGGGGACCTAATCCTTCCTCTTCACACACGCTTCCTATACTATTCTCTCTCTAAGCTAGAAAGTCAAAGAACTCCTTTCGATTCTCAATCTCACTCTTATCCAAAATGAATGTTGAACTACGAAACTCAATCATAATCAACTTCCAAGAAATAAGAAATGGTCGGTTTCATGAAAGCATCTTTCAACCGATCGTAGAATCAGGGCTTCAAGAATTTCTTGAAGGTTCAGACACCATCCTCGAAGAGGAGGTGTACGAGTTCTTCAACAACTGGCATATTCTTAATGATGGTAGCATTCGGACCATCATTGACAGGAAATTTCTTCAGCTTACCGAAGAACACTTTGCTATATTCTTTGACCTTCCAACCGAAGGATTCTCAGACTTCCCAACGCCATTCTTCCCGGCTAAGGAAGACTACGCCCATATCTTCTCCTCTTCCATTGAACCGTTCGCCGACCACGAGAGGAAAGAAAAACTCGCTCCTCAATACTAAGTCTTTCATGACTTGGTTCAGTGGTCTATCATGGGCCAAATGCCCAACCAAAACTATAACCGGGAGGTTTTCGACATCATGATAGCCATCATTCGAAAATCGCCCATCAACTGGGCTTCCTACCTCTTCAACAATTTGAAGCAGCTCATAACCGCTCCAAGGGGAATGATCGGTTTTGCTCCACAAATTAGTTGATTCTTGGAAGATCATCGCCGCAACCTCGGGCCCGGTATTCCTGTCGGACCGGCCAACATACTGACTCTATCCATGATAGATAGATGAATATCGAGGATTGAGGAACGGACACCCGACAACACCGTGACCAAATGGCTTGTTAGAATGATCAAGGGGGATTGGATCGATCTAGTTTAATCTATCTGTACTTTCCGGTTTTCTGGTCATTTTGCTGTAAGACCGGAAAACCACTTAATTATTCTATGTTTCAGATTTATTAATAAAATTTTCTCATTTTTAAAGTCTCCGGTTATTCACAATATCTTTCTTTCCGGTTTTGACTTGAATAAACATAAGACTCCATGGTAAACGAAACTTCCGGTTAACAAGCTTCCGGTAAATCAAAACCTCAAACGAAGTCTAAAAAAAAAAATTTGAAAAACTTACCGGTCACGGTTTTACCGCGCACCAAAAATTACCGCCCATTGTATTCTCCGCATTTACCGTCGAAAGTTACTGCAGTAACTTTTGGAGGGAAAGTTGGCGCCAAAAACACAACCAAGTGACGGTTCATCTTCCAACCGTTCAAAACCGCCTTCTATATAAGTGCAAAACAGTTTTCTCTCTCTAAAATATTAAAAATCTCTCTGACTTCCGATCATCGTTGTTCTTCATCTTCCTCTTTCACAAAATCATCATGGCTCTAGTCAAAGCACCCTTTCAATAAATGTTGCAGGTCGATTTCAGCGACATCGACGAACACGCCGCGGAGGAGAACAAGGCCGTGCTACAATCTCTAAGGGATTCGGGATTGGAAACATATTTGTCTGGTCCGTTCATCGTGCACCCGACGGAAGTTATGGAGTTTCTGGCGACGACGACTCTAATGAAAAGGACTGTCTCTGCCACCGTAAGCGGCAAAACGGTTAACATCAGGGATGAGCTCTTTTCTGAAGCACTCGGTTTGCCTAATACCGGGCTGGACTTCAAAACAAGCCTGACAGACGCAGAATCCAACGCGGTCCGGTTGGTGATATTGACTGACGACAAAGATCTGGTGACTCACTCATGCCGAAAAAACAAACTTAAGTAGGAGTTCAGATGGTTGTTGAACATAGTCTCCAGATCACTTCAGGGTAGAGGAGGCAACTTCGATAATCTGACAAAAATGAAGTTGAAAATAATGATGGCGATTGTCCGCAGTGACAAGATAGACTGGGGAACCGTTCTGTTCGAACAGTTCTACGAAATGGTAGTAAAGAAGGATGGCCTGGTTCAGGCCTTCGCATGCAAATAGTGAAAATTCTTAAGTTCCTTAATGTGGAACTTGGTGAAGGTGAACCCTTTCCATCCGCTAATATTCTTAACTCTGAGAAAATGAGTAAGAAGACTGCCAAAGCGGTTAAGCCGAAGTCCTCCAGAACAAAGTCATCAAAAGGAACTAGCTCATCCACACCGGCTGGAGAAAGTTCGAAACAAAAAGATCCCAAGGGGAAGGCGGTTTAAGCCGATGCCTCTTAGAAGAAAAATGGGAGGAAGAAGACATCCGCAAAGAAGAGCTCAAACAAGCCGGCAGATTCCGAGAAAACTCTTTCCTCGGATCATTCACCAAAGAGAACCGCAGACATCCTTCAGCTCACTCCCATCAACACAGTTCATCCCATTCCAGTCGACTCTCCACCATCAAGGCAAGCCGAACCCTCGGGGAGCTAGGAAACCAAGTCAACATCGAAGGAGGAAGAAGATGTTAGTATTCACTCTGAAAACTCCAAGTCCCCGAACAAGAAACTTGATGAGATAATGGTTGAAGTAGGTTTAAGAACCTCAGAGGTTATAATGGACGCGGTCCAAAACACTGTTATTGAAACCGAAGACGACGTGACAAGTCTTCTTAAGCCAGCTGATCAGGTTGAGATACCCGGTCAGAGTGAAATCCATCCGGTCGAAGAAACGGCCAAAACTGAGAACTTTACCCCTCCGGCTCAGGAGGGAAATATTGAAGAAAAAGAACCATCCGGTTACCAAAGTCCGTTCCAACCGACACAACGCTCCGATCGGCCCAATACGGGCCAGATGATTCAACTTTCACACCTGAAGGTCCAATTCAGGTTACCAAAGGAAAAGAAGTTTTACATGAGGATTCTACGGTAAAGGGAAAAAGTGTTCTGCAAACCGGTTCACAAACTGAGATTGTAACCGAAGCCGAGACCCTCATTTAAGCATAAGAAGAGGAGGAGATGTTTCAGCAGCTCCTACTGGATATGAACAAGGATGCTGGAGGGTTGGTCTCACCGTACCACTTATGGGTCAAGCTTCGTTGTGAAACAAAGCTATCAGACATGATCCCCGATATGAGCGGTAACAAACATTGGGAGAAACTGTTGGAACTAGAAGAAGAGGCTCTCAAGCTAGCAGGTACCAACGTCATTCAAGCCGCATTCAACAAAACCTTGGCGATTCACGAATACGCCTGGTTACATGCAGTAGAAGATGCATTGAGGGAGGCAGAAGGAGCAACTTTAACTCCAATCGAATCAAGAATGTTTGAGCGGTTTCACCCAGTGCATGATAGACTCATTAAAAGTGTTGACCGGCTCGAAGAAAAATGGAATGACAAGTGCAAACATGTCTTAACTTATGCCGATCTCTACCAAAGCAAACCCTTCTTCTGTACCGGAGAGTCCTCCATGACAGCAGAAAACCGGAGTAGTGATCCTCCTCAGACTAACAAGACTCCAGATCTTGAGAAAGTAAAGCAAGTGGTGGTTGATACAATCATCTCCTGTCTTCACAAGTACAACATTGCTACCGATGAGAAGATTGCAACCGTTGAAACCAACTTGACAGAAACTATCTGGGGATCCATTCAATCCGTAATTTCCAACACCGCCCAAACATCGAACTAGTCGATGATAGATGAAACCGTGCAAACTTCAATCAAATCAATAATCGTCGAATCCGTCCAAATGGCAACCACTCCTTTAATCGACATGTTGCAGGCTATGGCCGCTCAGATTGAGGAGCTGTCCAAACTTCAAGTTAACAAAAGTCAAGCGCAAATCAATTTTGATGCCGAAACTGCAAAGAAACTTTAAGACGAAGAAAAGGAGAGGGAACGGTTAAGGAAGGAGATTGAGGAAAAGGATCATGAGTTTGCCGAGCAATGCGATGAGGAAGAACATGCCGCTCTACAAGAATCCACACTGGCTCAACCCTCGCACTCCATGAAGACAAGGAATAAGAACAAACGGAAAGCGGTTGCGGCCGTAATGAAGCTGGCAGAACGAAGCGGTCTAGGAGAGATTCAACCGGTCGGACTAAACGAAGAACCTTAACCGGCGAAAGAAGAAAGCAGTCGAAATTCCAAATACCAGACCGATTGTTGCTCAACCGCCTCGCCCACCAAGACCAGCAAGTGGCGGTTTTGGATTTGGCAAACGAACTCCCGGCATCTCAAGTGTATGGACCGGTTGGCAATTCGACGCTGAACGAAGAGAAAGGGAATGGCAGGCAAGGGAAGAAGAAGAAAGGAGGCGGAAGGAGAAAGAAAATGAAAAGGGGGGACCATTCAAACTTTAGTTTCTTTTCTTCCTTAAGAACAATTTATCTGTGTTTAGCTTTATTTCAGAACTCAGTCACTCTTTATCATACTTTAAAGTACTTAGTTCACTGAACATCCTTAGAAAAATCAAAACATGTTTTGAATATCAAATAGGGAGAAATTGTCAAACAGATTTTTCAAACCGGCCATACATTACATGTTTTGAATATTTATTCTAAATAATCAAAAAGGGAGAAATTGATAGAAAAATTAAGAAAGTTAATTTTTAAACCGGCCACACAGTATATGTTTTGAATATTTATTCTAAATAACCAAAAAGGGAGAAATTGATAAAAAATTAAGTAAGTTAATTTTCAAACCGGCCACACAGTACATGTTTTGAATATTTATTCTAAATAATCAAAAATGGAGAAATTGATAGAAAAATTAAATAAAGTTAATTTTTGGAACCGACCAGAAAACTAAACAACTATTAACCTCTATGTGCAGGAACAGATCGAATTGCACAAACCGGCTGCAGCCTCACAAACCGGCAAAAGAACACTTCAAAGAAATTCAGTTCCAAGTGATCAAGTCAAGATCAAGAGGAACCGGTTTCAACATTCTTAGAGAGATAAAGAAATCTCACGCGCGATCCAAAACCGCTGTATCATTTACCGAAAGCTATTATTGTTGTGTTGTGTTATTGTATTACATCAAGAGTGAGTTGGTGTAACCGGCGAGTAGCGAGTTAGGCTCGACCTGCTATGTAACTGTTGTAACTTTGAAAGTTAGTGGAGATCCTTCTCATAACCTAAGAAGAAGGGGTGACATAGGAGGGTTTGCTCCGAACATCCATAAAAAATCTTGTCTCGTGTTATCTCCTTTATTCCCTGCTTACTCACTTAACCTAACCACAAACCAAAACAATCTTACTCCTTAAATCAAAAACTGGTTCATACACTCCATCTAACCGACTCCTTGCTAATCTCATCAAAACTAAGTCGCATACGTTGCTTCAGACTGAAACAGACATTTCCGCCCTTGAACCTGGTTCAAGAGTCTGTGACAGTTTGCGAAGTGCTGAGAACGGTTATAGTCTCTAACCGGACTATCACCAAAGTGTGTTGTGTTGTTGTAAGCGGCCACCCTTCCTGAAACCGGAAACACCCCGGTCCTCCAAGGGCGTCCCCGATCCTAACAGATTTTCAAATAAATAGTCTTTAAATTGATTATCATTACTTAAATTTAAATCGGGTTCTGGTTAAATTTCTATTTAGCCTTCTAGATTATTAATGTTTTAACAAAGATTAATTATTTTTATATAATTAATTTCTTACCGCTCGAATTATTTTAAAAATGTTTTGCAAACTAAATGTTACATTTTAAAATATGTCTTACATGCAAACTAAGGTTGAAACGCATCGTACCTCATGCTGCCTCACGGTAGTCCTTCCATATTGCCAAGTGTCACACAAACACGTGCTAAGCTATGGAATAGGACATAGACCGAGGGGGATTCTAAAAACTTCGGTCACAACTTTCTTGGAGACTCTTCTAGGGACCACTTGTTATTTTAAAATGAACAAAATAAACAAAACTCTAGCTATTTATAAATTTTTATTTATAACATTCCACTCTCACAATAGTCCACCTCATGGGGTCCATGACCTCAACAGGTACTTAGGTTTTACCCTAATACTTGCCTCGGATGGGTACATCACCTAGACTTACGTGAAGGAGTACCATATCAGAATTTTGTACTCCTACAATTACGTGAAGACCGATCATAACCGTCTATGACCGAGCAATGTTGCGTGAGGAAAAACAAGGAACCCATAATGGATCCCTCCTGTCGACTTTGATACATCCTCCAGGATGTGATCTGTTAGGATTGGGAGCATCGAAGGAGACCGAGGTCTCTCTAGGGTGAACGCTTACGCACACAAGGATTGATATTAACCCTATTAGAGGTTAATATCGGTCTCAATACATCTCAAGTTGTCACAAACTTTTGAACCGAGTTCAAGCGCGAAAATGCTTGTTTCAACTTGAAGCAACACAAACACAGTTTAGACAGCAATAAGAAGACACACAGTAGAAGAGAAACACAACACATGGTTTTCGGATGTTCGAAGATAAAGCTCCTACTGTAAGCATGAAAATTTGACTTACCCTATTTGCAAAATAATATTATTATGTTTAATAATATTAAAATAATATTTTGAATTTTTATATTCAAAATAACTTGAAAGAAGGAATTAAAACCTAATTAAGGATTAATTATTGTGATAATTAAACCTTAATTAAGGAAACTTTCCAAAATTCCAAAAATAATTTGAGGATAAAATATTTGTATATATTTTACCCAAATTAGACCAAGGAAGGGGTTAAAAAATATTTAATTAGGATTTATGCATAATTTATGTTTAATTCATGACTTAAACCAATTAAATAAAATACCCCAAAATTCCAAAAAATTCCAAAAAAATAAAATATGATCATAATTGTTATTATGATTCTAGAAATAGTTTTTGTGAATTATTTGGCGAAAAAATGGATTACAAAGGAATTAAATTCGAATTTTAATAACTTTTTAAATAAAATATAAAATTGCATAATCCTGTGTGGCTGATTTTATGTCTAAACTTTGCAGCAGGATCCTGGACCATCAGATGAGCGCCCAGATCTCATCCGACAGCCTAGAGCGCGCCAGAAATCCAGCTGTCGAAGAACCACGCGCGCGCGCCCGCAACAGATCAACTAACGGGACAGACTAACCCCATTAGTCAACCAGGCTGACTGCTGACGGAACCAGACGGAGCTCGGCGTTCCGTTACTCAAAACAACGTCGTTTTGTTCATCTTCTTCGTTGGGACGCAGGGGTTGCCGGAATCGCGACCTCGCCGACGAGTTTCTTCCAGAAGCTATAACTTTGGCTACATGCGATCAAATCCGTTGATTTTTTCGCCCACGTGATCCCCTCGTCAGCGCCTACGTTTCCCCCTTATCTAGAAGCCTTATTTTCTCCGTGATAAGACTGCCACGAATTAGGGATAAGAACGCTAGTGATCAAAGACAACTCAAATTGTCCTTCTACAGCCGACCTTTCCACCCTATAAATACTCCCCTACCATCTTAATACAAATCCATCAAACAATAACGACAAATTACACATCAAATCGCCTCAATCGAAGACCTGCAATTTCCGGCCAAGAACAGTTTTCTGCAAAACATTTTATGGTGACCAAGCTTCGATCCAGGCTTCTGAATCACTTTCAATACTGTCTAGGAATGTTTTCCAGCTGTTGGTATGATTCCAGAAGCCTTGATTTTCGAATTGTAATTCAAAATTTTGAATTTCTTCAAATTTTCTTGTTTGATCACTTTGGTCGTGTTCTTATGATTTTTGTTGAAAGAAAACCGATCAAATCAACCTAGAACATAATTTTGCAAAAATCAGTTTGAAAATTGAATTTTTTGAAATGTTGTGTTCTTAGTTTAAAAATGGATTTATTGATCCAGATTTTTGTTATATATATTTATAAACATGTTTGAATCAATTCCAAACAACTTTAATCAAGTTTGATCATGTTTGATCAAAATTGAAATTTGAGAAAAAAGCTTGAAAATTTTAATTTTAAAACTTTGTGTTCTTGCTTTTAATCTGATTTTTTTGGTTCAATTAGTTATATTACATGTTTGTATACATGGTCGGATGATTTCTAAGTAACTGTACTAATATTTTGATCATGTTTGATCAAATTGAAATTTTAGGAAAAAGGGTTAAAAATCTGGATTTTTGAAATTTCATGTTTTTGCTTCTAAGTTGGATTTGTTGATTCAATTAGTAGCTATACATGATTCTTAACATGTAGGGATGAATTCTAAGTAACTGTTTTACCCTTTTGATCATGTTTGATCAAATTTGGTTTTTGAAAAAAGTTAGATTTTGATTCAATCTTCAAAAACAATTTATTGATGTAATGATGTTCTTCTTTTGGTATGTATTAACTATATTCATTATTTCAAAGCTAATGAAACAAAAATAAGGCCTTGAAATGGCCTAATTTAAAAGATCCCAAAATTTGACCTAGAAATGGTGTTTTAAAATTGATCTTCTTATGATTTTCAAAATCATGATTTATGTTAGGGTTTTGTTCTTCATGGTCATATGATCCTACTGTATCTTACGGATTGTGATTTGGACATTCCAATCAAAAGTTATGGTTTTCTGAAATTTCAGACCAAAACAAAAACACCAGGCCCTGAAATTTTGACTTAGTACCGAGAAAAACATGCCAGGACCGAGCCGTGCGACCGAGGAAACCACCTAGGACCGTGCCACCTGACCGAGAGAGTTGTCTTAGGGCCGACAAAACTAGCATAGACCAAATTAACCTAGGACAAACCTTGCCACTTGACCTAGGATTGACCTTGACACTTAACCTAGGACCAACAATTAAGCCTAGCCTCATCTTAGCCTAGGCAAACCCTAGATCTAGCCTAGGATCAAACCCCCATTTAGCCTAAGACCGTTATAGCCTTATGCCTAAGTCAGAACCCTCACTCAAAATTGAACCTCTCCAACCTTACTAAGCCCAAATTGACATGATCGGACTCGAACCTAGGGTTTAATCCTTAGGCCCGTTTGGTTTCAATTTTCAAAAATCCAAAACTATTTTGGAACCAAAGCCTCATTTTCTAAAAAATGGTATTTTCAAGGTCATAAAGTAACTCTCAAGATTCTCTAGGATGTTTCCCAAAGCAATTTTCTTTTGCTAGGTCTTGTTTGGTTATACTCTCTAACATATTTTTTTGATATTTTCAGGTTTTGTTAAATTTGAACCCCAACGCAACAGGTACACATCTCCTTTAAATGATTTTGTAAAATTATTTAAAATCTATCCTCATTAAGGACCCTTGGACTACTAATTAAAAATAAGGAGTGTTATAATTAGATTTATAGAAGCCATACTTTTTCTATTTTAGAAGGACTTTGAAAACCATCCTTAGGCGGGCGTAGAGGACATAGAACGAAAGCCCTTTCCCGAACGTAAACAGACAACGAACCACTTTTTTCAGAAACTCTAGTATAAATACATTTGTACACATCATTTTATTGATTTTCATAAAATCTTTAGTATTTTCAAAATCTTTTGAAAACTAAATGTTTCATTTTAGAAGATGCCTTACACGCAAACCAAAGTTAAAATCATTGAACCTCGAGTTGCCTCGCGGTAGTCCTTCTATATTGCCACGTGTCTCACAAACACGTGATAAGCTATGGAACGGGACATAGACCGGGGGGGATAAACGGTGTTACAACTTTCTTGGCGCCTCTGCTGGGGAGTTTTTGTTATTTTAAAATGAATAAAATAAACAAAGTTCTGGCTATTTATAAGTTGATATTTATAACATTCCACTCTCACAATAGTCCACCTCATGGGATCCATTACCCCAACAGGTACTTAGGGTTTACCCTATACTTATGTTTTACCCTAATATTTGCATCAGATGGGTACATCACCCAGTCTTACGTGTAGGAGTACCAGATCGGAATTATGTACTCCTAAAATTATGTGAAGACCGATCATACCGGTGTGTGACTGAGCGATGTTGTGTGAGGAAAAACTAGGAACCTGGAGTGGATTCCTTCTGTCGGCTTTGATACATCATCCGCGATGCGATCTTAGCGATGGTGGGGAGAGATTCCCACCCAAACCTCGACAAATAACCTTAGCACACAAAACCTGGTTACTTTATCCAACCGTTGTTTAGACATGCCCAAACAGTAAGGCCTCGACAAGTCAACTCAGTACGTACTTATTTATTATACATGCATACATTTATAATAGATATACTAAAACATCTCTAGGCATGTTTTCTTTCATCAAAATCACTCGACATGTTTGTCAATGTTGATTATGTGCGCATAATGGCCTTATTAGACAACGAGGACCTCTCCATGTGGACTCACCACTTCAATGAGTATTTGTGGTACTATGACTCCTTTGGGATCAACACCGCTCTCAACTACACTAATAAACGCCTCCATCAAGGCTTCATGATGGATATGCAACGCAGATGGGATTCGGTGTATCGCGCCTTTATACTAGGGGATCGCCAGATTTGCCCAACCATTGAAGAGTTCAAGGCCATCATGATGATTAGAAGCAAAAACATTCTAAGGCTTAATCCCTCGTCCGAGTCCATGTCTCTCGGACAACTCCTCCAACATGAGCTTGGCTACACGAAAACCGTGGCAAACAAAATCCTCACCAGAACTCACCTGGACTTTCCTCGCTATTCAAAGTTGCAACCCAAAATGGAAAAATCTCTCCACTAAGCTTAGGCGCTTCTCTACTCCCTCGAGAAATCGCCCTCCATCCGCAAGGATCCTAGAAATGGTCTATAATCTTAGAGGTGGAAATAAGGATCCTATTGGGATCATTCTGGCAAAGACACTTATGGGTCTCAACGAGTCATACTATTCCTACTCTCTCAATCAAAGAGGAGCTCCTATCATCTGGCTCCTAGAAAAGATGGAACGTATTCCTCCTCCACTTCCTGGCAACGTGATGGGTACTGCCCTCCATAATCGATGCTTCAGGCACATCAAACCAGAACTCCCTGTCCACGACGACGATCCCATTCGAGAGCTTCTACCATGCTACGGTATTAAGAAGATGGTCCATCTGATGAGCGACCAACCCATCATCATACTCATGGGCCTCGAGTGGATTACTTCATACTACACTAGTGAATTGTTTAAATAGTTCGGGCGCGACTACATGCCCCCTTCCTTGACTGCGTGGTAGCCATAGATAGGCCAATCCATCACAATGACGTTTCCGACTATCTAGATCTTTGGAATAATTGCGTCAAGATGGGAATCCCTAAAGATCGCAAGGACTACATCGACTAGATCATGGACGAATTCCACCTCCAACAAGCAGAAGAAGAAAGTGAAGGCTTTGTTACCTCCACTCGCTGTAGTCGAACTCGCTCCCCCTGAAGATGAACCCCATGTTTCACCCTTTTTGCACAAGGCGGCCAAAAACTTAGCGACCTAGTATAGTCAACTAGACAAATCCTAAAGAGCTCCAAAATTTTGAAATGTAACATCGGAAGTTCTTTCTTTTGAAAGAAAATATGTATAAAACCTTACAGGATGTTTATCTATAGGTCATGTTATTTGCATACGCATTTTCTTTTTTTGTTACATTTGTAATACCTTCTCTCTCCTACTGTCACAGTTATCCACGATGTCTATGTTGACGGATAACGAGTTTCTCCCTTGGGCGAAGCATTTTCGTGAAAATCAGTGGTACTTTGAGGAATACGGTCTCAACTCCATCCTTAAGTTTCTGAAGTACGAAGTCAACCCCAATTTCATAATGGAAATGCAACAAAGGTGGAATCCTGATCAAAGGGCTTACCTCCTCGGTAGCAGTATCATGTGCCCCACTATAGAGGAATTCCGGGCTATTTTCATGATAGACAACAAGAATGTTATACACCTACAACCATTCCTAGACTCAATGTCCATCGGAAAACTTCAACAAAAGGAGTACCACTACTCAGAAGAAACCTCTGATGCTATCATCTCTGACATTAGCATCAACTTTCCGGCTTGGGCTGAACTAGAGATCAAGGATGGAGAAGTCCCGATAAAAGCAGGATCATCCATGATCACGATGTCTATCCTACTTGCTCACCACTTCATTAGGCTAGCGAACGACAATCCTTCTTCAAGGATCATCGAGGTGGAACATCAGTTGCGAAAAGGCAACAAAGATCCTTCTAGCATTATACTGGCAGAAACACTCATGGGTCTGAATAGCTCATATCGATCTCCCACCATAAGTAAGAGGGTCTCTCCCTTGATCCTATACATCTGGCTACTTGACAAGCTCAAGCGTCTACCGCTAGTCCTATCTGGAAACACTTTATCCCCCTTTGTTCAATACCAAAGGATGAGGGAAGCTCTCCATGAAATCCTGATACTCGATGATAATGAAGACTATGACATTCTTCCATGGTACCCCATCAAGAAGATGACCTTCATGATGAACGACAAGGTGTTTGTCCTACTCTTGGGTTTAGAATGGATCACAACTACTATACCCATGAACTATTCAAATAGTTTGGCTACAGCCATGTCGAACCTACTGTTGCAACATATAGACCTATAACCCCAAGACTCCACATAGAGTACTTCGGTTAGTGGCACGATGCCTTCTAGTTTAATGTCATGACAAGACATAGGAAATACCAGGATCTTATCACCAACCAGTATAAGAGAGATCACCAAGCTGAAGCAGAGCATAATGCTCATATCCAACAAGACTATGTCTGGACTTAGGAAGTTTTCGCTTTCATCTGGGACTTTTTCCCATTTAGACTCTTTTGTAAAATATAAATAAAAGAGTCTCTCTGTAACAAATGTTGTGAGTATGTTTATATACAGCTCTATGTTTGTCTGTTTGTTCATGAATGAGATCCTTGCTTTCCTGAATTCATGTCTCGCATTTTTCATTTGTATTGTACTACATCTACAAAGCTTCATCTATCTCTATCTTCTTAATAGTACGCCAGTCACTTCGTTAAAGTACGGCCCCACGGAAAAGAGATCCAAGAACTGGATGTTTTGTGCGTATAGTCATGGCCGAGGGAACTCCAAAGAGCATTAAGGACACAGTATCCCCAACTGAGTTTACTGAGATGAAAGCTACTCTTCAGCAAGTCACTGAACAATTGGCGATATTAACGAGCTTGATGACTAAACCTGCCATCCCGATCCCAGAAAAACCATCCTCGTCACGACAACCGCCACTAGTTACACCTATTGCTACTCCGATCAGGATCAATCCTCATAATCTTCGCGTGGAAGAAGCCTCTCTCTATGAAGAGCCTCCTGAAGATGATAACAGGTCATCAAGGACTCAGCCAGAAGTTGCTGAAAACCCCAACGCCTAAGATGGGGCAAACCCTTCGATCATCCCTTCTATGGAATATGAGATCCAAGTGGCTCAATTGAATGCTAACCAGGACAAGTTCTAAGAGAAACTCAATCAATTGACCAAAGGCAGTTTGGATGAACACCATGATTGAAAAAACGCCATGAAAACTGTCGAACGAGCAATGATCCCTTTTGGGATAAAGCTACCTTCTCTATCAAAGTATGTAGGAAAGACTGACCCTGCTGCTTTCTTCCAGATATACACCATGGCCATGATACCTTTATATCTGGGAGAAAAACCAATTCTCCATCTATTTCCCCAATATTTAGATGGTACGGCCCTGCGTTGGTATCACCAAAAGAAGATAGTTTATCTTCAGATTATCGACGAACTCGCGTCAGCCTTCATAGAACGTTTCAGCATGTATCTCAGATTAGAACAGCTAGAGAAGAAGCTCAAGAATGTCAAGCAAGGCGAAAACGAGAAATTCGCAGTCTTTATCGAATGGTGGAAAGTGGTTGCTGAAGAGATTGATTCCCTGCCTAACAAATAAAGACAAATTGACATGGTTCTGGATAATGTTAACGTTCGATATTCTGTTGGATTCGCCGACAAGACTTTCCAAAACATGAAGAAGCTCCTCAAAACAGGCAGTCACCTCGACGAAGCCTTTGACAAGTAAAGGAAAGAGGGTAAAACCGTGAAAGCCTATGTTGCTCCTCCTCGACCTCAGAGGAAGGAAAAAACCGAAGTTCACCAGGTCACAACTACCTAGTAGGCCCCTACTCCTCCTAAACCCAGTCCAAGCAAACCGGTATTGGCCAAAACAAATATCCCAACGACGCCTAAGCCGCCAATTCTGAGGGTCCCAAGACCTCCCAGAACTTTTGATGATCTAGGCATGACCTTGAGTCAAGCTTTTACCCTTCTTCATTAGAGGAACCTCATCAAGCCTTTAGCTCTGCGAGAATGGGTAGAGTCCCTTGGCAGGTTTGAAGGGGCATTGTGCGCATATCATCAAATGAAGGGGCACTCTACTGATAATTGTAGTTCCCTTAAACATTAGTGTCAAGAGCTAATTGATCATAAAATCATTCCTAAACCCGAAATTGCAAGGAATCCGTTGCCCGATCATCAGGTCAACCTTATTTCCACCAACAAACCTGTTAACCATCAACAAGTTAGTATGGTCAACCCATGGCCCAAAAAGGAGGATCGAGGAGCTCCACCTCCGCTGGCAATGCCTCGGAATTGGTGGATTATTGACAACCCCAATTCAAGCGCTCCCAAGATAGTACAACGATAAGTCTTAGCGACCTGGAGTAGAGCCGACATCCAGCATAGTTTCATGTAAACAACCCTGTGGTTAATCTTCCTAGCCCATCTAACGATTCAAGAAGGGAAAACGAGCCTAGAGCTTTAAACCCTAGTGATAGCCTTCTTTCTTAGCTCAAGAAGATTAATGCTAACATTTATATTTGGGAAATCCTGATGTATTCTATCGAACACAGGCAAGTTGTTCTGAATGAGCTAAGTCAGACTAGTATACCTACCAATACGACTCCTAAAAATTGGTTGGTAACATCTCAACAACTCCTCAGATCAACATGATAGGTTTCTAGGACAAAGACCTACATGCTCCTAATGAACCCCATGTTAAGGCTCTTTACATTTCCGTAAAGATGGCTGATAAAGTCATTCCTATGACTCTGATCGAAAATTGTTCAGCATTGAACATATGTCCCTGGAAGACTCTCCGAGAACTCGACATTTTCGCTGATAAAGTCCTCCCCTCAGACTTGTGCATCCGTGGTTTTGACAATTCTCGTCGAGAGATTATGGGCAGCTACCTAACAACGATCTATGTAGCTGATGTACCTTTTGAGGTAGAATTCTGCGTAATCAACATGTGACCATCGTACAACCTGATCTTGGGATGACCCTGGTTGCATTAGGCTATGGTTCTTGCCTCCACCTTGCATCAGAAAATTCGCTTCATGGCTAACGACAAACTCGTCACAATAGAAGGTGAGAAATACGTCACAACCATCTTCGGTTCAGCTCATTCCCCTAACCTAGAGATTGAGTTAAGTGGATTCGACATCTGTCATATATTTAGGCAAGGTCAGGACTCATCTTCCACTCCTGACTTCACTCCCTACAGCGCAATATCCATGCATCTCATGCGGAAAATAGGATATTTCCCAGGAATGGGTCTAGGGTCGAACGTTACCGGCATGACTTTCTTCCCCTGATCTTATCACGACTCACCCAACTTCGGCGTCGGTTATACTCCGACAGAGGGCGATGAATCCAGGAAAGGTAAAATCTCTAAACACTTTATACCTATTCCTCCAACCCTAAATGGACAGTTTGTGCGAGAATGAGAAACCACGTTGTGTTTCGATTTCCCCGAACCTTTCTTCAATCGAGTTTTATAAACGCGCTCTCCAGGTTTTGAAATCTTTCTAGATTGTTCTTTCGATCCTAATTCATCTCTTAATATGATTAGGAAAAGGACTGCTTGTTGGCATGAAACCTTGGAAAAGCTTGTCAGAGATCTTTCTCTAACGGACGAGAACGTGGTTGTTGATGAAGACTCTTGTAAGATTAACTCCACAAACCTTCTGGCAGTTGATAAAGCTCCTGTAATCAGCCTGAGTGTTGATAACAACATCACACCCCTTTTGGATTGTAAAATAGTGACTAATGTTGTAATAAATAAAGAATTTGTTAATGAAAATCCTGATGAGATGTCATCTTCTTTTTGTAATAAAAAATCCAATAAAACGCCAAAAAACAGTTTCAAATATATGTCAGATAATGATGATGTTTCGTTCAAGTCTGAATTTAATTTCGAAATGAAAACTTCTTGGAATACAAGGAAGAGATCGTTTCCGCAGCCGAGACGACAATCGAAGTAAACCTCAATACTCAGGACAATCCTCAAATCGTGTTGATTGGACAAAGCCTGAGTGATGACGAGCGTCATGAGATGATCGAATTACTAAAGAACAACAAAGACGTGTTCGCTTGGTCTAACAAGGATATTCCCAGAGTGGATCCTGCAATCGTTCGACATCAAATTCCTTTTTATCTAGAGGCGAAACCCATTAAACAAAGGTTAAGACGAATGAAAACCGAGGTTGTGGCCGAGGTTAAAGAAGAGGTCAAGAAACAGTTGGAAGCAAAATTCCTTGAAACTATAGACTACCCCACATGGATAGCCAATGTGGTTCCCGTATTGAAGAAGGACGGAAGGATGCACATGTGTGTAGAGTACCGCGATCTGAACAAAGATAGTCCTAAGGATAGCTTTCATTTTCCCCACATCGACATTCTAGTCGATCATGCTTCTGGCAATCATCTCTTGTCTTTCATGGATGGATTCTCTAGATATAAGAAAATCCTAATTGCGGAAGAAGACAAAGAGAAGACTACCTTTATCATAGAGGTAGGCACGTTCTGTTTCAGGGTCATGCCTTTCGGTCTCAAAAACGCTGGAGCTACCTATCAACGAGTAGTAAAGATGATCTTACATGATACATAAAGAGGTAGAAGTGTACATAAACGACATGATTGTAAAGTCTAAGGATCGGCAGGGTCATATTCCCAACTTAAACAAATTCTTGCAAAGAATTCAAAAGTATGGCCTTTGGTTGAACTTGAAGAAGTGTACTTTCGGAGTCACTACCGGTAAGATGCTAGGATTTCTCATCACCCAACGCGGAATAGAAATAGATCCCTCCAAAATCGAGGCCATTACGGCTATGCCTGCACCTCAGAATGAGAGAGAAGTCCGAGGCTTCCTCGGAAAAATCTAGTTCATCAGTCGTTTCATCAGCAAACTAACTCTTACTTGTGATCCTCTTTTTAAACTACTGAAAAAGGATCAGAAATTCCAATGGGATGAAACTTGTCAACAAGCTTTTGACAAAATCAAAGACTATCTAAAGTCACCACCGATCCTTATGCCCCCAAGGCCCGATATTCCTTTAATTCTCTATCTCACAATGACAAACTCGACTATTGGTAGCTTGTTGGCTCAAGAAAACGAGGATAAGCTCGAGATTGTCGAATACTACCTATGCAAGAGAATGACAGGGTACGAACTGAACTATTCAACACCCGAGAAAGTGTGTTGGGCACTCACATGGGTCACCAAAAGACTAAGACATTAGATGCAAGCCCACCCCATCAAGTTGGTGTCCCGACTTGACCCAATCCATTATCTATTTCAACGTACGTTGTTGTCGCCTAGATTCGCTAAATGGATGATGATGATCTCCAAATACGACATCACGTATATGGCTCAAAAATTTGTTAAAGGAAGTGTTGTCATGGACTTCCTAGGGGAACACCCTATCATAGTCGAGCCTTCTTTCGAACTCGACTTTCCTGATGACTCCATAATGTCTATCTCTTCAGACACAAGGAAGTTAATGTTTGATGGAGCCTCCTCCAAACATGGCTACGGAATTGGAATTCTCTTAATAGATCTACAGGGAACCTACAATCCCATCTCTATTAAGTTAGAATATTCCGTAACCAACAATGAGGCTGAGTACGAAGCATGTCTCTCAGGTCTCAAAATCGCATACGAAAGAGGAGCAACTAAATTAGACGTAGTTGGCGACCCTAATTTGGTTATATCCCATGTTAACAGAACCTGGAAAGTACGAGGAAAAAATCTCAAACCTTATCACACTTTCCTACTCCGTTTTATCGACAAGTTCGATCATGTGTCTTTTGTACACGCCCAAGAAGCCAAAATCGCTTTGCCGATGCTTTAGCCACGCTAGCATTTATGACCCAAATTCCCGTTGGTATTAAGGTCAAACCTCTGAAAATCTGTCAGAAACGAAAATCCGATTTTGAAGTCATAGTGGTAGCCTCCGTTCAAGTGCCCACCAAACCATGGTTTGATATCCTTTAAAACTACATTGTGTATGGAGAATATTCGTCCCACTTCCGAGCTAAAGAATGAACTGCCCTGCGCCAGTATTCCACCAACTATGCTTGGATAGCTAGCAAGCTATACAGGCAATCTTTTGATGGTTAAAACATGCTTTGCGTCGATGGTCCCAAGGTACGATGAATCATAGAAGAAGTACAAGCAGGTGTGTGTTCCACACATGAATGGACTCGCCATTGCCAAGAAAATTCTCCGCCTCGGATACTATTGGCAAAACATCGAGCAAGAATGTGTCAGCTATGTGAAAAGTTGTCACTAATACCAAATCTATGATAATCTAAAGCATACTCCAACATCTCTGCTATACTGCATGACATTACCATGGCCCTTTTCGACATGTGGCATTGATGTCATTGGGAAAATCTTTCCCCATGCTTCCAATGGAATTGAGTTCATACTCATAGCCATCGACTATTTCTCTAAATGGGTCGAGGCATCGTCTTATAAGATCCTCAAGTCTACTCAAGTAGCAAAATTCATATGTGTTAACATCATAGCTAGGTACGGAGTACATCATGCTATTATCTCCGATAATGGAAGACACTTCCAAGGAAAGGTTTTATCCCTTCTTAAAAAATACAAGATCGAACATCACAAATCTTCATCCTATCGACCCCAAACTAATGGCACAGTCGAAGTGACAAACAAGAATGTGATTAGGATCATCAAGAAGATGACCAACACATATAAGGATTGGCATGAAAAGCTACCATTCACCTTATGGGGATATCGTATGACTGCTCGAGCATCAACATACGAGACTCTGTATTCTCTAGTTTACGGCATGGACGTCGTACAACCCATCGAGATTGAAATCCCCACACTGAGAATCTTGTTGGAATCTCACGTTATTGAAGAAGATTGGGTAAAAGCTCGATACGACCAGTTGACATTGATGGAAGACCATAGGTTGGATGCGTTATGCAAAATCCAGGTCTACTAGAAACGAATGGTCGATACCTTTAATAGAAAGGTCAAACCCAAATGCCTAAAAGAAGGTGACCTAGTGCTCAAACTAACCCGTGAACTGTTAGACCCTAGGGGCAAGTTCCGACCACGATGGGAAGGTCCCTTCCTCATCAAGAAAATCCTATCTGGAGGTGCAGTTCACCTTTCAACAGTTAAAGGCGAAGAATTTATTGCTCCTAGCAATCTAGACGCCCTAAAACGATATTATATCTAATATCGTTTCGCGACCACGACTTTAATCTAGCCTTAGCAGGATTACAACGGCTTTGATCTAGCCTTAGCATGATCACGACGGCTCCTGATCTTGCCTTATTAGGATTAAGTCCTCTTGGACCTATCAACCTTCAATGGTGTATGTATATGTCATAACTCCCATCAGTTAGTCCCCAACTAAGAGTGGACTAATTGAACTCTAGTTTTGTACAACTATGTCATCATCAACAATGGGAGAACTATGTGAGACCTGATTCTTCCAAAGAAAATAAAAGAATACATTAAGAACAAATGGAAGATATGTAGGCATCATTTGTAGAGTTTTGGTCTCAATGAACTCAGTAAGCTCAAGAAGCTTAGTAAGCTCAAGAAGCTGAGTAAGCTCAAGATGCTCAAACTCAAAATAAATGAACTATTTTTAGTTCTATCCCCACAAGGTCTAAGGATAGTGGGAACCCTGGTTCTTTCCACCAACTGGTGATAAGGATTTTAGGAAACATGTAAGGGCAAAAGTCAAAGGCATTTCCTTTAACCAAACTATGATTGATCTCCCGAATCAAAACCCCGAGTTTCATGAAAACTCCTATCGATGGATATCCTTAATAAGCTTGTTTTCGTGTTATGCGATTATCCAGAAAACTAACCCTCAAGGGAAGGCTTTTGAAAAAGAAATAGAATAAACTCTAAAAGTCAAGCCAAAGCCGCAATTTGAGAAAGGACGTCTCATTCCCCTTTGTATAAGAGAACAAGACTCAAGGCTCCAAAATATATATATATATATATATATATATATATCACAAAAACCCCCTATAGGTCGAGGTCAAGTCATCGTTCATACTCACTCGTGCGACTGTCCCAAAGACTATCGCAAGAGTAGAACGTGCCATTCTCCTGATACCCACAGGGACCAAAAAATATAGAAAACACTCCCGTGTAGGTTGAGGTGTTGAAATCACCGTTTATGCTCACTCGGGCGACTGTCCCGATGTCTATCGCAAGAGCAAAACGTATCGATTCCACTAGATATACCCCGATAGTTAAAAACAAAAAGAATAGAAAATTTCCCAACTGAAAAGTTAAAACTCTCTCTATGATGATACCCGAAATAATTGAACTTTCAAAGAATTGCGGCCCACGGCAAAAGCAACTAAAAATATATCTAAACATGATTCCCATGGTCACCTTCCCCGCAAGTTAATATATTGGATAATCGTCTGCACGAGATCGAATTTATCATCCATATCTTAACATAGGAGAATAAGGAGCTCGAGATCTTTCAAAAACGAGACAATCCCTCTCAACACAGGAATGCTCATGTCTTAGCCCCGAACACGTTTCGAATCTAAGTCACCCTATTATATAAGTAAAGACCATGGTTTCTTCTGCTTTCAAACCATGTCTGAGATAGGATTAAGAATAGTTTGTTCCCCGAGCAACATTTATTAAAGTTCTCCACCTTACAGAGTGATAAAACAACTGGTTAATGTGTCAACTAGGCTATGAAGAACACTTTGTCAATCAAAGGGGACAAAGTTTATGTTAAACCTGTTAGGATCGGCGTAATCTATAGAGACAGGGGTATTGTGATTGATAACGACTTCGGAAAAATGATTTGATAGAAATCCTGTTAGAGATTTAATTCACTTTCTATTATGCACAAACTCTTGCAAACTCTTGAACGACTCAAGTGCGGATATGTTTGCTTGAGTTTGAAGCTACGAACCAAGAATGAAAAGATGACAGAAAGGAACAACACATCAATTTGTTTATGGATGTTCGGAGTTAACTCTCCTACGTCACCCTTTCTTCCAACCACCGGAAGGATTCACTAAGCTCTCAACGAGTCAATTACAATCGCACGACTAGCTCACTGTTGAACAGAACAAACTCTGATCAACTTACAATATGAAGAATATCACTCAGCTAATACAATGCTTTGATTCTAACTCTCTCTTAATTAACACACAGAAAAAGTAAAAAAGCAACTGACAGTTAAGATTGAATAATCTGTGTATCGATAGATCGATGATTCTTCCGTTGTCCTTGAGGATCTTTAAATAGGAGTAGGTACCAACGGTCGAATCTTCATAATGACACGTGGAGAGCTTCCATTGGAATGCCTCCATAGTACACAGCAGACTTTGAGTACAAAGATCGTGGTCGTACCAATCTGGTAGTGCACCAAATATTCTTCAAGGATATTCCTACAAAAGCAAGTAGTGGGAAGAATATTTGCTTACGTGGCATTAATCAATTGGTTACAGCTGGCTGTCGTACTGATCTTCACAGAAAAGTGGAGCAGGAGTAGCGTATAGCTTGAGAACGTGACTAGGCGGGTGCTAGCTTCAAGCAACTGCTTAAGCATGGCGTTGGACGTATTTCACTTAGACGACTTCGTCTAATGAAATTAGACGTCCCCCTCTAATAACAAGATCCATTAGACCACCTGGTCTAATGGGATTAGATTTCACGTCTAATTACAGTTCACTTCAAACTAATCTGAAGATGTTAGACTATACGTCTAACTTTCACTAGTTAGACTACACATATAACTTTCTCTTTCCATTATACCTCACGTCTAATTACATTTTACTTCAAACTAATCTGAAGGAGTTAGACTACACGTCTAACTTTCACTAGTTAGACTGCACGTCTAACTCAAATAGTTAGACTGCACGTCTAACTCAAATAGTTAGACTGCACATCTAACTCAAATAGTTAGACTGCACGTCTAACTCAAATAGTTAGACTGCACATCTAACTCCGTGTGTTAGACTGCACGTTTAACTCAACTAGTTAGACTGCGCGTCTAACTCCGCTAGTTAGACTGCACGTCTAACTCAAATAGTTAGATTGCACGTCTAATTCCGCTAGTTAGACTACACGTCTAACTCCGTGTGTTAGACTGCACGTCTAACTCAACTAGTTAGATTGCACGTCTAACTCAAATAGTTAGACTACATGTCCAACTCCGTGTGTTAGACTACACGTCTAACTCAACTAGTTAGATTGAATGTCTAACTTATCTAGTTAGACTGCAAGTCTAACTCAACTAGTTAGACTGCACGTCTAACTCCGCTAGTTAGACTGCACGTCTAACTTCTCTAGTTAGACTGCACGTCTAACTCCGTGCATCTAATGCCAAATTGGTCTAATGAACCTCATTAAGACCGAGTCTAATAAAACCTGTTTTTGATACACCTGAACCAAAAGCAATTAGACAAATATATAGAGTTTGATATACATTCATCATCAAAATTCCAATAGTCAAACTACTTCGATACTTGGTCAAAATAATTTGACCCAACAATTTTCCTCTTTTTGATGATGATGTTAACACCTTTGCATAGATAAGAAATTGAGCATTCATCATATAAATGAGAAGTAAATCTTGTTCATCCATCTTACATAAACACTTTTTCAAAACCACCAATATTCAGAAACCATTTTTTAGAAAGCCAAAAACATAAACTGACATAAAAATAGTTTAAGGAGGAGAGATTATACGCCTTCCCTTTTCACTCGAGTATCAATTGGATAGGTGAATCCTTCACAGCTCATCCCTTCACCAGTCAGTAAGTTCTGGAACGGAGGAAGACCGCGTCCACCATGACCACTTCCACCAGTTTGACCTCCACGATCACTTCTAGTGCTTTGACCTCCGCAATCACTACCACTGCTTCGGCCTTCGCGATCACTACTACTTTGGCCTCCGCGATCACCACCGCTTCGGCCTCCGCGATCACCACCGCTTCGACCTCCGTCTCTTTTAGTTGGCCTTGAGTTTTCATCATTTGCTGGCATTCGCTTAGATCTAGTGCCCGTTGTTACACTGTCACCTCTTCTGTCTCTAACAACATTGCCCTATGTGATGGTATTCTGCTCTTTCTCAACATCAGCTTTCGCATTCTCTTCAGTTTGAAATTTCTTGCGATAGAATCAACATATTCTAGTCTTTCAGCACATGTTCTTCTCATATTGCCTTAAATTTCAACCAGTTGATTCTGAATCAAGCCCATGGCTTCCATAACCTATCTTTGATTATCAAGATTGATCTGTCATTCAAGGCTCATCATTTCAGATTGTCGACTGAAGAGTTTCTTTTTAAATCTTCCAAAATTTGTATTGGAGACTTCAACCTCGTACGTGTTTTTCATCAATATTAGCTCTAACTCATTATGGGTTTTAACCAGATCGGCAAAGTTCTTCTTGTCTTCCTTCTAGGCTTTCATAATTTTCGTCATATTGGATTGCATAACTGCCATATTCTTCTAAAGCATTGTTAACAAGGTTGACATCGACTTCATGAGCTTTGTTCCGTCCGCTGAAGATCCTTCATTAGATGAATTATCTTGCGAATCAGCTACCATGGTCTGAATTGGACTAAAGTTGGTATGAACTTGTATGGACTGCTCAGTTTCATCCTCCTCTGATCCACCATCAGATTTATTTTAATCTTCTTCTTCTAACTCGTTCTCTGCCCTATTAATCCTTTCGAGCAAGTTTCCTGAATTGTGAAGAGGATTAAGAATGTTCTCAAAAACATTTGCATCATTGATATTGTGAAATAGTAGAGGCTTGAAAGTTTGAGCATTCTGATTTGGTTCCCCCTCAGATAAGGATCTACTCTCAGCTTCTTTTTCTTTTGATGGTTCCCCCTCTGATTTGACAATCTCAGGCTGACTGACTTCAACCTCTTTTTCATGAGATCCCTCTGTTCTGACAGCAGGAGATTTTACCACTTCTTCTTCTTGAGTCACAAGAGCTTGAATATGCTCTTCAACGACATCTCTTTCTTTCGATATAATAGCTTGAACAGTCTCTTGATCAACATTATTTTAAGAGCTTGAATAGGCTCTTGAATCACTTATTCTTCTTAATATGGCTTTGACTGAATAGGTTCTTTGGCTTGCTCAATAGAGGGTTGAGATTTTAAAAGATTTTGTTCGACAGAAACACTTCCAAGTTCGAAGCTTGCTCATCTTTATCTGTAACATCATCAGATAAGTCCATTTGATCATCTTCATCTGAGGAACTACCGAATGGGCCAGCTCCTGAGCAACTTGCTCCATCAACGTACCGAGTAACCACTGAGCTATAGTTCTCCATAATCTCGTCCAACCTCTTAAAGCATTTGCTTCTTCTTCAGCACCTTTCTCAATGGGATTGAAGTTGGCTTTTCTGGCCTCGAGAATAGGAAAGAGAGCTCTTCCTCTCAAGTTCGCTTCCACCAGATCTTTTCTCTTAAGGGCTTCATATACTTCTGAAGTCTTAGCCCAATTCGAGACCTTTTTCTCATTTTTTACTAGCTCCCTCCATTGACTGATTATTCCTTTACCTTTGATGACTCTGGTGTACTTGATAGACATTCTGTTCAGTACCCAAGAATCGAATATCTCTATCTTCTTAGCAGTAGCAGCTTTGTCCTGATCCATCATGAGGTCAACAATACATGTTGCCTCCGAAATTTCTTCATCAACGTTTGAGGCAATATCCTTCCCTTTTCCGATCACTTCGGTGGGCTTTGGAAAGGGTCGTGGTTCTCCAAAGACAATTTCAACGGATTGTCTTGCAGAACGCATGATTTCATGAGCAGTAAACTGTTTTACGAAAAGTCCTGGTGCGGGTTATGCTGGAACAATCTTTCCACCCACTAATGATTCCGTTAGAACATGGTCTGAAACGTGAGGAAGTTCCAATAGCATAGACTTAACCTTTTCAGGTTCACCACCAGCAACTGAGGTAGGAACAACGCCTTGCTCTATTTCAGTACGTTTTGTAGCACCCACAGCTATAAGATCAGGTTGATGAACATTAGATGCAAGACTGTCCAGAATTTAAGTGGTTGGACCAACTGGCTCAACAGTTGGCCTGGCAGCAGATTCCTTTTCAGGAATAAAAACAGATTTTTCTTGTTCCATCTCAGGAACATTAAATTTAGGCACATTGGCCAGGGATTGGGAAGAGGTTACCTTCAATGACGCCTTCATCGATTTAGACACACTGGGCGCCTTTGACTTTTCTCCTTTCGAAACAGATGATCTTGATGATCTCCGCAACTGACTAGCAGTTGGAGATAGGGAAGCCATGGGAATTGTGGAAAATTCGATTGGACCTTGCCTGACTCTGGAATCAACTATTCCGAAATCCTTCTTCGATGAGCTCTTACGGGCTGTAGAGCTAGCCTCAGACTCGTTCACCGTCTTGGTTCGTTTGGCTCCTATAGACAGGATGGAAGCCGCTGGATGTTTTGATTGGGTAATAGACCTTCCTTCTGTCTGTTGACTTGAGGCTCCTGAAAGAGATTCTTTGTTTTTCTTCATTCTAACTAGGGTGTTTGCGACTGTGAAGACAGTGTACACCCTGGTCGGGTTAATTGGTTCAGAATCCTCCATCGGGACCTCCAAATGTTCCAATAAACGACTTATCTGAGCAACAAAGTTAATGTTCTCCTTGTTCTCCTGGTTATTTGAAAAGAAGAGGTTCTGGAATAGCATTAAGTCCCAGTTAACCTAAATCCCCTTTGAGATGGCTGACATATAGTCAAACCGATCTTGACTGTAGAGATTGAATGAACCCGCCTTCCCCTGAAGCGCTTTCGCCACCACATTATTCAGCAAAATGAACTGTGGTTTGAAAGCCTTCTTACTCCCATTAAGTCGAATCGCCGAGCCGTCGGCAGAAAAGACCGTCTGCATTTCCTCCGCATCGCCGCTGATAGATGTCGGTTGAACGTATGCCCTTCTGATGGAAGTTCAAAGAACTACGCATATACCGCCTCGTTGAATGAAATTTTTGTTAAATTTACAGTTGCCACAATAAATTCATCCACCATTGTTGCAGACTTTAAGAACTCCCTCATTTCCTTCTCGTAGAAGATGAAAGGCCCTCCCAGATACTTTCCCAGACCGGAATATTCGAGGGATCTGAACATTTCGACTACCTCTTATTGATCGAACGTGTAAACGGAAGGAAAATCCACCTGCAAAGTACAGTGACCGGGCGTGATTCTCTTGTTTCCCATTTTTCAGAAGAATACGAATAGACACACAAAGAACAAGAGTTTTTGAGAGAGAAAAACAACGAAATCTAGGGTTTTTAGAAATCTTGAGTGAAAGAAACTTTCAATCTCATCCAAAACTATTCTTTTATAGGCTGGCAAAAGTCATATAAGATAATTGTCATTTTTCCTAGGGGTATGGCCCATGAATTAATTTTAGACGTCATTTCCAAAGAGTCATCATTATATTGAGGGTATATTAGTCAATCTCTCTTAACATTGAAAGACATGTGTCTTCATGTTATTAGGAGATGACTGTTTTTATTTTTGAGCGGGAAAAAGTAGATATCTTCTCATGTGGGATAGTTGTCCTTGATCGGTCTAATACACACGTAGTTAGATGTTTTTCTTACTTCACCCATCTATGACAACTAAACGTCTATTAGACGCATGGGTCTATTAGACGCATGGGTCTATTAGACGCACGCGTCTAATCACGTGTCAAACATATGTGTTTAATGTTTATTAGACGTGTACGTCTAATTATTCATGAACAACACGTATTAGATATGTGTTTGATTAGACGTGAACATCTACTTACTCTTGACGTAAAAATGTCTAACGTCTATTAGACGTGTACGTCTAATCGCGCAGGTTTTAAACCAAAACATATAGACTTTGATGCATATATTGTGAGCTAAAATACGTCTAAGTACATGCCTCTTTCTTTAAACGACCTCGTCTAATAGACCGATTAAGGCCTTTCGTTTGAGAGTATCTTTATTTTCAAAACAATTTCTCCCTCTCATTTTGTGCATATACAAAATGAATAAACAAATGTTTTTGAGATTCTTTGGACCAACAGAATTTTAATAACAAAACACAAGAAACAATTAGTCATCTGTAATGGCAGGTGCCATTGTTGATCTTCTGAGATGTACTCTCAAAAGAGTATTCACCTTGCTTCCTTCCTACAGCCCTCCTGCATCACCTACATAAGAAACTATTTACAAACTCTGGTACCCATCTTCAATTGGGTCCTCGATCAATTAGTCCCTTAGGAATCCATATCTGAGATATTCTAATGGATTTCCCATTTTGTGTTGTGATTAATGCGTATGATTTTGACTTAGCAGACGAATTCCTGCTAGCCACTGATCCCTTTGCTTTTGAAGAAGACTTTCTTTTAAAACTTCTTGACTTTGAGTCAGGTTTTAGGTTGCCAGACCTGTTAGCTGCTATTAACTTATTTTTCAGCCAGCTAACAATCGACATAACATAAGTTATTTCATTCTTAAAAGCTACTTCTTCATGAATGGGATCAGATTCAATATCATTCAGACTTCCTTTAACAAAGCTTATTGGCTTAAGCTTGTCATTCGATTAGTTTGAATTTTTGCACGACAAGTTTGAGTCATAGCCATCAAATCCTAGACCGGATCTAGATCCAGCTGGTTTTAACATGCTGATCTGATATTTGACAACTTCTCCAAACCTTGTCCATACACTGACAACATAGTTTAACTTCTTGTTTTTATCAGAAATAGTTTGAATCTGTTCTTTGAGCATCTTATTCTTAGATGAGATCTCTGCAACTTTCTTTTCAAACACATTTGACTCAAAAGTTTGAGGTAAAACTAATTGAGATACTTCAGGTGATAATTTTGTTTCATTTAGAGATTCTGCTAGCTTTCTGTACTCTATGACCATGTCATTTAGTGCAGCTATCAGTTATTTCCTTGAAAATTTTTCAGAAGAGAAGTCAAATATCTCAGTTTCCTGAGTCTCTTCTTCATTTTCTCTTGCCATGAAACAAGCCACTTATTCTTCATCACTATCACTGGATGAAAATTAAGAGTCACGGATGCTTTGTCTGTTCTTCCCATCTCCTGCCATAAGAGCCTTCAGCTCATTTTCATCATCATTCTTATCTTCACGGTTAGGCTTCCGACATTCTGATTGGTAATGACTTGCAATACCAAAGTTATAACATTTAACATTATCCTTTGAATTCTTATTATCATTGGAATTTGAAGAGCTTGAATTAGGGTTGCTCTTCTTCATGAAGTCGCCAAACTTCTTCACGAAGAGAGACATAACATCGCTACTCAGTTGTTGCGCCGCCATCTTCAGATCAGTGACAACAGGTGGCTCTTTAGCAGTCACCAGCGCTTTTGCAATGATAATGGATGTTCATTGATCTTCTTCAATTCTACAGTTCAGCTCGAACTCGTAGGTCTTGAGATCATCAATCAAGTCGAAGAGAGAGATCTTGTTGAGATCTTTGGATTCCCTTACAGTCGTCGTCTTTAAGTCCCATTCCCTTGGAAGAGCACGCATGACCTTAATAGAAAGCTCCCTGTTGTTATAGGTCTTTCCAAGGATAGATAAGGAAGAGACAATCTGACTGAATCTGGTGTCGAACTCGTTCATTGTTTCACTAGAACGCATCTTGAAACTCTCAAACTATTGAGCGGAAACCATGATCTTGTTTTCCTTGGTTTTCTTGTTGCCCTAACACAGTTGGGTGAGTCTGTCCCAGACCTCTTTAGTAGTATCGCACTCGATAATATAGTTTAACATGCTGTCATCGAGAGATCTGTATAGAACATCAAGAGCCATGTTGTTGAGGTTGTTCTTCCTCTTTTCTTCACTGGTCCATTCAAATTTTTCCTTGTCAATCTTGATAGGACCATCTGTGATGACACTCCACATGTCGTCATGGAGATAAGAGAGATGAGCACGGACTCTCTTCTTCCATACGATATAGTTTTCCCTAGAGAAAGTGGGAATAGCGGTAGCACTGACATCTTTGGTTATGGTATACATTTTTGAAAAAAGCTGGAGAACAGAAACAAAGCTCTAATACCAATTGATAAGATCGGCGTAATCAATAGAGACGGGGGTCAGGCAATTGATAGCGACTGCGGAAAAACGATTTGATAGAAATCCTGTGAGAGATTTAAATCACTTTCTATTATGCACAAATTCTTTCAAACTCTTGAACGACTCAAGTGTAGAATTGTTTGCTTGAGTTTGAAGCTACGAACCAAGAATGAAAAGATGACAGAAAGAAACAACACAACAATTTGTTTATGGATGATCGTAGTTAATTCTCCTACGTCACCCCTTCTTCCAACCACCGGAAGGATTCACTAAGCTTTCAACGAATCAAATACAATCGCACGAATAGCTCACTGTTGAACAGAATAAACTCTGATCAACTTACAATATGAAGAATATCACTCAGCTAATACAATGCTTTGATTCTTACTCTCTCTTGATTAACACACAGTAAAAGCAAGAAAGTAGCTGACAATTGAGATAGAATAATTTGAGTATCGATAGATCGATGATTCTTCCGTTGTCCTTGAGGATCTTTAAATATGAGCAGGTATTAACGGTCGAATCTTCATAATGACACGTGGCGAGCTTCCATTGGAACGCCTCCATAGTACACAACAGACTCTGAGTACAAAGATCGTGGTCGTACCAATATGGTAGTGGACCAAATATTCTTCAAGGATATTCCTACAAAAGCAAGTAGTGGGAAGAATATTTGCTTACGTGGTATTAATCAATTGGTTACAGCTGACTATCGTACTGATCTTCACAGAAAAGTGGAGCAAGAGTAGCGTACAACTAGAGAACGTGGCTAGGCGGGTGCTAGCTTCAAGCTACTGCTTAAGCATGGCATTAGACGTATTTCACTTAGACGACCTCGTCTAAAGAAATTAGACATCTCCATCTAATAACAAGATCCATTAGACCATCTGGTCTAATGGGATTAGACTTCACGTCTAATTACAGTTCACTTCAGACTAATCTAAAGGAATTAGACTACACGTCTAACTTTCACTAGTTAGATTGCATGTCTAACTTTCTATTTCCATTAAACCTCACGTCTAATTATATTTTACTTCAGACTAATCTGAATGAGTTAGACTACACGTCTAACTTTCACTAGTTTGACTGCACGTCTAACTCAAATAGTTAGATTGTACGTTTAACTTTGTGTGTTAGACTGCACGTCTCTCTCAACTAGTTAGACTGCGCGTCTAACTCCGCTAGTTAGACTGCCTGTCTAACTCAACTAGTTAATCTACACGTCTAACTCCGCTAGTTAGACTGCACGTCTAACTTCGCTAGTTAGACTACACGTCTATCTCCGTGTGTTAGACTGCACGTCTAACTCAAATAGTTAGACTGAACGTCCAACTCCGTGTGTTAGACTACACGTCTAACTCAACTAGTTAGACTGCACTTCTAACTCAACTAATTAGATTGCACGTCTAACTCCGATAGATAGACTGCACGTCTAAGTTCGCTAGTTAGACTGCACGTCTAACTCAAATAGTTAGACTGCACGTCTAAATCTGTGCCTCTAATGCCAAATTGGTCTAATGAACCTCATTAAGACCGAGTCTAATAAAACCTGTTTTTGATACACCTGCACCAAAAGCTATTAGACGCATAGATAGAGTTTGATATACATTCATCATCAAAATTCCAATAGTCATACTACTTGGACACTTGGTTCAAAATAATTTGACCCAACAAAACCATTCCCTTAACTCCCCAAAGAGTGGACAATTTCACACAACAATGAAGGACCCTTCGCAAGGCCAAAGGAAAAACTCTAAGGGAAACTCCCTTAGTGTTAAATCCCCACAGAGTCAACGATTTTAATCCAGTTGAGAATAACACTTTGTCAAGCCCAAGAAAGACAAGTTATCGATCATGACAACTCCTCTCGTAAACAATCCCCGGTGGAAGCATGAGGTTCCATCCGATGTGAAGGTCACTTTGTACAAGACCTATTTAAATCCCTAGTAATAGGCACAGAAGATCATTGTTATGATTCTTAAAGCCCTATTCCAATAGGCATCTATATAGGTTATTGTCTTGACCTATCCTAATAGGTTGGCAACCATAAGGGTTATTGTTATAACCCATTCCCCTCGAAGCGAATGCTTTCGCATATCCCCTGTAGGAGTAAGCCCCTATCTGTTGATATGTATCTGTATCGGTAATTTCCACGACCACTCCTTACTAGAGTGATTCTAATCACTCAGCTTATCAATAAGGTATTGTTATAACCCATATTCTCGGCACAATTATAATCATCCCCATAGAGCGATGGTTGTTACAGCCCCCACAACAACGTGATTATTATCACCACCCAATGTGATTGTAGTCACGTCACCTAGAAGGTCTTCCTTCATCCTCAACGGAGAATTCTCTTCATTCCCTAGAAAAGTCCTAGTTGTGGATATCATCTCCTACAATAAGTCCTATCGTATTATAGGCATCCTCGAGACTCATTGTAATGACTACTCTCTAGTAGTGGATTCCATTTGTTGATGAATGTGGTATGATTGTTATCATTATCCCCGATAGTTGTACTTTTATCCCTGTGGGATTGTTTTCCCAAGAGAGCATTCCTCAAGAGAGTCCTACCTTTCGATAGGTAGTCTTACTGGCAGGGGACTCCTCCCCACAAAGAGTTCTTTTTGATCCCTAGATAAGTCCTCCTTGTTGATAGGCACCATCCGTCATTGTTATGAAAGGATTATTGTAGTAATCAATCCCCAGTTGAAGTCCTGCTTACTCCCCCAACAGGATAAGGCTATTGTCATAGTCTATCCTATGCAAAATTCAACAAAGAAGAGAATGAGCCATTGTCATGACTCACCCCCAATAACACTCTGTTAGCTTCCTGGTGCATGATAAGACTATTGTGATAGTCTATCCCCAACAAAAGACAACAGGCAAAGGAAGATCACGTACTCTCCCCAACCACGAGTCATTGTGACGACTCCCCACTAGCAGTCGCTGCTATCCAGGTTTTATCCTTCTACCTCACTATAGGTTAGGGTGCAAATTTTTATGATCAAACCTCAAACCCATATTTTCCAAAAACTAACATTGTTTTATTCAAACTCGGTTCGAGAGGGACATTCTGTAAGCTGAAAATTTGACTTACCCTATTTGCAAAATAATATTATTATGTTTAATAATATTAAAATAATATTTTGAATTTTTATATTCAAAATAACTTGAAAGAAGGAATTAAAACCTAATTAAGGATTAATTATTGTGATAATTAAACCTTAATTAAGGAAAGTTTCCAAAATTCTAAAAATTATTTGAGGATAAAATATTTTGTATATATTTTACTGAAATTAGACCAAGGGAGTTGTTAAAAAACATTTAATTAGGATTTATTCATGATTTATGTTTAATTCATGACTTAAACTAATTAAATAAAATACCCCAAAATTCCCAAAAATTCTTAAAAAAATAAAATATGATCATAATTGTTATTATGATTCTAGAAATATTTTTTGTGAATGTTTTGGCGAAAAAATGGATTTAAAAGGAATTAAATTCGAATTTTAATAACCTTTTAAATAAAATATAAAATTGCATAATCCTGTTTGGCTGATTTTATGTCGAAACTTTGCAGCAGGATCCTGGACCATCAGATGTGCGCCCAGATCTCATCCGACAGCAAGAAATCCAGCTGTAGAGGAACCAAGCGCGCGCGCCCGCACTAGATCAACTAACGGGACAGACTAACCCCGTTAGTCAACCAGGCTGACCACTGACGGAACCGAACGGAACTCGGCGTTCCGTTACTCAAAACGACATCATTTTCTTCATCTTCTTCGCTACGACGCAGGGGTCGCCGCAATCACGACTTCGCCGGCGAGTTTCTTCTAGAAGCTCTAACTTCGGCTACAGGCGATCAAATCTTTTGATTTTTTCGCCCATGTGATCCCCTCGTCAGCGCCTACATTTCCCCCTTATCTAGAAACCTTATCTTCTACAGGATAAGACTGCCACGAATTAGGGATAAGAGCGCCAACGATCAATGACAACTCAAATTGGCTTCTATAGCCGACATTTCCACTCTATAAATACTCCCCTACCATCCTAATACAAATCCATCAAACAATAACTGCAAATTACACATCAAATCGCCTCAATCGAAGACCTGCAATTTCTGGCCAAGAACAGTTTTCTGCAAAACTTTCTCAGGTGAGCCAAGCTTCGATCCAGGCTTCTGGATCCCTTCCAATACTGCCCAGTTATGTTTTCCAGCTGTTGGTATAATTCCAGAAGCATTGATTTTCGATTTGTAATTCAAAAAATTGAATTTCTTCAATTTTTCTTGTTTGATCACTATGGTTGTGTTCTTATTCTTGATTGTGTGATTTCTTTGTAGAGAATCATTATATATATCATGTGTAAGGCTTTTTGTTGAATGAAAATCGATCAAAACAACCTAGAACAGAATTTTGCAAAAATCAGTTTAAAAATTGGATTTTTTGAAATGTTGTGTTCTTGGTTTAAATTTTGATTTGATATATATGTTTATAAACATGTTTGAATCATTTCAATACAACTGTAATCAAGTTTGATCAAAATTGAAATTTGAGAAAAAAGCTTGAAAATTTGAATTTTAAAACATTGTGTTCTTGCTTTTAATCTGATTTTGTTGATTCAATTAGTTGTATTACATGTTTGTATACATGGTTGAATGATTTCTATGTAACTGTAATCATGTTTCGATCATGTTTGATCAAATTGAAATTTTGGGAAAAAAGGTTAAAATTCTGGATTTTTTAAATTTCATGTTCTTGCTTCAAATTTGGATTTTTTGATTCAATTAGTAGATATACATGATTCTTAACATGTAGGGATGAATTCCATGTAACTGTTTTACCCTTTTGATCATGTTCGATCAAATTTGGTTTTTGAAAAAAGTTAGATTTTGATTTAATCTTTAAAAACCATTTTAATGATGTAATGATGTTCTTGTTTTTGTATGGATTAACTATATCCATCATTTCAAAGCTAATGGAACAAAAATAAGGCCTTGAAATGGCCTAATTTAAAAGATCTCAAAATTTGACCTAGAAATGGTGTTTAAAATTGATCCTTTTATGATTTTCAAATTGTGATTTTTATTAGGGTTTTTGTGCTTCATGGTCATTTGAACCTACTGCAACTTACGGATTTTGATTTGGACATTCAATCAAAAGTTATGGCCTTCTGAAATTTCGGACCAAACCAAGAACACTTGGCCCTGAAATTTTGCCTTAGGACCGAGAAAAACATGGCAGGACTGAGCCGCGCGACCGAGTAAACCGCCCAGGACCGTGCCACCCGACCGAGAGAGTTGTCTTAGGGCCAACAAAAATAGCCTAGACCAAATTAACCTAGGACAAACCTTGCCACTTGACCTATGATTGACCTTGACACTTTTACTAGGACCAACAATTAAGCCTAGCCTCATCTTAGCCTAGGCCAAACCCTAGCCCTAGCCTAAGATCAATCCCCCATTTAGCCTAAGACCGTTATAGCCCTAGGCCTAAGTCCGAACCCTCACTCAAAAGTGAACCTCTCCAACCTTATTAAGCCCAAATTGACAAGATCGGACTCGAACCAAGGGTTTAATCCTTAGGCCCATTTAGTTCCAATTTTCAAAAATCCAAAACTATTTTGCAACCAAACCCCCATTTTCTAAAAAAATTGTATTTTCAAGGTCATAAAATAACTCTCAAGATTCTCTGGGATGTTTTTCAAAGTAATTTTCTTTTTCTAGGTCTTGTTTTGTTATACTCTCTATCATATTTTTATGATATTTTCAGGTTTTGTTAAAGTTAAACCCAATGCAACTGGTACATACCTCCTTTAAATGATTTTGTACAATAATTTAAAGTCTATCCTTATTTAGGACCATTGGACTACTAATTAAAGATAAGGAATATTATAATTAGATTTATAGAAGCCAAACTTTGTATATTTTAGAATGATTTTGAAAACCTTCTTTAGGCGGGCATAGAGGACATAGCGTGAAAGCCCTTTCCCGAACGTAAACAGACAACGAACCAGTTTTTTCAGAAACTCTGGTATAAATACGTTTGTACACGTATCATTTTATTGATTTTTATAAAATCTATTGGCGACTCTAGTTTTCAAATGAATAATCTTTAAATTGATTATGTTTAATTAATTTAAATCGGGTCAGGTTAAATTGTTGTGTAGCCTCCTAGATTATTAATGTTTGAACAAAAGATTAATTATTTTACATAATTAAAATCTTACCATTCCGGGTATTTTCAAAATCTTTTAAAAACTAAATATTTCGTTTTAAAAGATGTCTGGCACGCAAACCAAGGTTGAAATCATTGAACATCGAGCTGCCTCGCAGTAGTCCTTCTATATTGCCACGTGTCTCACAAGCACATGATAAGCTATGGAACGGGACATAGACCGGGGGGATAAACAGTGTTACACCTACGTCACCCCTTCTTCTCAAACGTTGAGAAGGATATTCACTCAGAATATTCAAACAGTTTACAGTGTTTATGTCGAACACCCGAGGCTTATTTACTGCTCGTTTTCGACTTCTTACTAAGCTCACTCAGTTGAACAGAAACAAATTTTGTTAACTTACAACACTCACCACTCACACTGAATAGATGAATTTATAATGTACTTGAAATTCTAACACACACTGGTTTGAAAATTTGAACACATGTTATCACACATGTGGTTCGAGGGTTCTAGCAAAGTTGTCAGTTCGTAAAGTGTTCAAAGGTTGTTTATCCGGTTGAGCTGAGTTCTCTTAAATAGAAATATGACAACGGTCATATTCTTCTTTTTCAACGGATATATTTCCTTGTTAGTACTTCGTTTCTTGAATCTTATTGGTTGAGGATCGTTGAGGTAATTTTCGAGGAACAAATAAGCATGCAAATTTGTCTTCTATTAATTTGACTTGTTTGGGGTAATGTGATAAATATCTGCTCCAAATGATATACATTGGAATTATACCAAAAAGGTGGTCTGACATCATTTGACAGGCTTCTACTTCCCAAAATATTTCATCAAACTTGTATTAAAATGACAATAATACAGTCTGATCATGTGAAGGCTCCCCTTTATAATTACCGAAATTGTTCTTCCTAGCACTGAAAAACAAAATTGTCGGTTGCTCTTAGTATAAATCTATCTTAGCATAAAACCGGTTCCGTGGATTTAAGCGAATTCACCCTTTGTAAATAATCGGTCAGGTTACCGTTGTATGGATATTACCGGTTCTACTTCTTGGAGTAAAAACTAGTCAAATTACTGATTCTGTGTCATGTATAAGAACTGAATATTTTACCGAATAAATTACCGGACAGACTATCGGTTGCACCGTCTTTATAAAATATAAGATATTAACTGTCATACTATTTATCGGTTCCGCTTCATAACATTAAATGATTGGTGACACCAATAGATACAGGGTCTAACTATTGATGACAACTTCTTACAAAAACGGTTTGATAGAAATCATGTTAGGGATTTAAATCACTTTATACTCTTTACACAACCTTGCAAACTCTTGAACGATTCAAGTGTGGAAACGTTTGCTCAGGTTTGAAGCTAAGAACCAAAGAGGGAGAAGATGACAGAATGTAAATGACACAAAGAGCTGTTTATGGATGTTCGGAGCAAAACTCTCATACGTCACCCCTTCTTCCAACCACTTGAAGGATTCACTATACTTTTCTTAGAATCAAATACATTTGCATGGCTAGCTCACTGTTGAACAAAACAGACTCTGTTCAAATTACAATATATTGAAAAATATCACTCAGCTAGACAATACTTTAATTCTATCTCTCTCTTGATGTACACACAGTAAAGCAAGAAAGCAATTCGTGAGATTCAGTCGTGTACTAGCTTGTATGTTCGCGTGTGTGTCCGACTGTGTATTCCGTTCGATGATTCATCTGTTGTCCTTGAGGATCTTTAATTAGAGAGCAGGTACCAATAGTAGAATCTTCTATAATGACATGTGGCGAATACTAATTGGAGATCCTCCATAGTACACAGGTACAGCAGACTCTGAGCACCATGATTGTGTTGGGTCAAATTATTTTGATTAAGTGTTGAAATAATTTACCCACTGATATTTTGATGATGAAATAATTTATGAGTTTTGATACAGGTGTATTGAGACAACGTATTATCAGACTTGGATCAATTGATGGCCATTAGACCGATGTTGATTTTCATTCGCATAAAATTAGACGCACAGTCTAACTCATCGGAGTTAGACGTGCAGTCTAATAGACGTGTAAATTAGACGCAAGTCTAATGGAATTAGACGAACAGTCTAACTCATCGGAGTTAGACGTGTAAGTCTAATAGATGTGTAAATAATTAGACGAATAGTCTAATGAATACACATAATTAGACGCAAGTCTAATGGAATTAGACGTACAGTCTAACTCATCGGAGTTAGACGTGTAAGTCTAATAGATGTAAAGAATTAGACGGATAGTCTAATGAATACACGGAATTAGACGCAAGTCTAATGAAATTAGACGTACAGTCTAACTCATCAGAGTTAGACGTGTAAGTCTAATAGATGTAAAGAATTAGACGGATGGTTTAATGAATACACGGAATTAGATGCAAGTCTAATGGAATTAGACGTACAGTCTAACTCATCGGAGTTAGACGTGTAAGTCAAATAGATGTAAAGAATTAGATGGATGGTCTAATGAATACACGGAATTAGACGTGAGTCTAATGGAATAAGACGTACAGTCTAACTCATCGGAGTTAGACGTGGAGTCTAATATACTTGTAATTAGACGGGTAGTCTAATTGATTTTCGGAATTAGACGGGTAGTCTAATTAGTGAAAGTTAGACGTGAGTCTAACTCCTTCAGATTAGTCTGAGGTAGAACAGGAATTAGTCGTGTAGTCTAACTCAGTGGAGTTAGACGTACCCGTCTAATGGTTATTGTAATTAGACGCGAGTCTAATTCTATTAGACCAGGCGGTCTAATAGACGCTTTTCATTAGAAGGAGTTGACTTATTTCATTAGACTGATTTTCATATATCCGTCTAACTGAAATACGTCTAATGCTCTGTTTAAGCAGTACGCTTGAATCTAGCATTTCTCCTACCCACGTGTTATAGCTGTACCCTACTTCTTCTCCACTTTCTTGTGAAGATTAGTACATCAGCTATATGAATCCAATCAAGGAATTCCACGTAAGAGAATTTTCCTCACATTACCCGTTTTGCAGGTACATCCCTGATGGAATATTCGGTGCACTACCAGTTTGGTACGGCCACGATCCTTGTGTGCTCAGAACCTGTTGTGTACAATGGAGGCTTTCTAATGGAAGATTGCCACGTATCATTCTTGAAAATTCGACCGTTAGCTCCTGCTCAGTATTTAATAAATCCTAAGGACAACGGACGAAGCAGTGACTTTTGCCTTAAGAATTTTGCCAAACGAACAAGCATTCTGATTTTGCAGAGAGAGAGACTACTCAATCATCTTGCTTACTGAACTTATTCTATGAAGCTTCTTTCTGATTGTAATGTGTATGAATCGAGAGAGAAAGCTAGAATCAAAGCACCTTAGCTGAGTGATATTCTTCATCTTGTAAATTGAACAAAAAGTGATTTGTTCAATAGTGAGCTAAGTTTGTGTAAACTTTATTTGATTCTTATCATCTTATAGTGAATCCTTCTGGTGGTTGGAAGAAGGGGTGACGTAGGAGAGTTTCTCCGAACATCCATAAACAAACTGTTGTGTTCTTCATTTCTGTCATCTTTTCATATTTCATCTTGTGCTTCAAACCCATGTAAATAATTCCGCCTTGAATCTATTTCAAGTGTTTACACAAGTTTGCGTAGAATAGAAAGAAATATTAATCCCTAACAGGATTTCTATCAAACCGTTTTTTATAAGCCTTCATCCTTAGCCAGACCCCCGTCTCTAAAGATAAAGTCGATCCTATCAGATCGTGGTCGTACCAATCTAGTAGTGCGCCAAATATTCTTCTAGGATTTTCCTGCAAGAAACAAGTAGTGGGAAGAATATTTGCTTACGTGGAATTAATTCATTGGTTGTAACTGGTTGTCATACTAATCTACACGTAATAGTGGAGCAAGAGTAGCGTACAACTAGTTGATCGTGGTTCGACGGATAATAGCGTCAAGCAACTGCTCAAGCATTGCATTAGACGTGCTTTAATTATACTTACAAGTCTAATAAAGTTAGACGCCCCCGTCTAATAGCAGGATCCATTAGACCATCTGGTCTAATGGAATTAGACTACACGTCTAATTACGGTTCCCTTCAGACTAATCTGAAGGAGTTCGACTACACGTCTAACTTTCATCTGTTAGAATGCACGTCTAAATACGTCTGTTAGACTGCACGTCTAACTGCATATATGGTAAACTGCACGTCTAACTACACATCTGTTAGACTGCACGTCTAACTACGTCTGTTAGACTGCACATCTAACTTGTTGAGTCAAATTATTTTGACTAAGTGTTGAAATAGTTTGACTATTGGAATTTTGATGATAAAATGATGAATGGATTATATATGCGTCTAATTGTTTTTGATACATGTGTATTGAAATCATATTTCATTAGACTTGGTTCTAATGAGGTTCATTAGACCGATTTGGTATTAAATGCACGGAGTTAGACGTGCAGTCTAACTAAGCGGTGTTAGATGTGCAGTCTAACTAGAGTAATTAGACGTGTAGTATAACTCGTGGAGTTAGACATGCAATCTAATAGACTCGTAATTAGACGTGCAGTCTAACTCATGAAGTTAGACGTGCAGTCTAATATACTCGGAATTACACGTGCAGCCTAACTCGTGGAGTTAGACGTGTAGTCTAAGAGATTCATAATTAGACGTGCAGTCTAACTCATGGAGTTAGATGTGCAGTCTAATAGACTCGTAATTAGACGTGTAGTCTAACTCATGGAGTTGGACATGCAGTCTAATGGACTCGTAATTAGACGTACAATCTAACTCGTGGAGTTAGATGTACAGTCTAATGAATCTGTAATTAGACGTGCAGTCTAACTCATGGAGTTAGACGTGCAGTCTAATGGACTCATAATTAGACGTGTAGTCTAATGGATTGTGAAAGTTAGACGTGTAGTCTAACTCCTTCAGACTAGTCTGAAGTAGAACCGTAATTAGGCGTGCAGTCTAACTCATGGAGTTAGACGTGCAATCTAATACAAAGAGAAAGTTAGACGTGCAGTCTAACTTGTGAAAGTTGGACGTGCAGTCTAACTTGTGAAAGTTGGACGTGCAGTCTAACTTGTGAAAGTTAGACGTGCAGTCTAACTCCTTCAGATTAGTCTGAAGTGATTATAATTAGACGTAAGTCTAATCCCATTAGACCAGGTGGTCTAATGGATTATGTTATTAGACGGGGACGTTTGATTTCATTAGACGAGGTCGTCTAATTGAAATACGTGTAATGCCTTGCTTAGTCAGTTGCTTGAAGCTAGCACCCGCCTACCCACGTGTTATAGCTGTACGCTACTCCTGCTCCACTTCCTAGTAAGTACGACAGCCCGATGCAACCAATCAACCAATGACATGTAAGCGAATATCCTTCCCACTACTTGTTTGGCAGGTAAATCTCTGAAAAATATTCGGCGCACTACCTGTTGTGTACGGCCACGATCCTTGTATTCAGAGTCTGATGTGTACTATGGAGGCGTTCCAATAGAAGAGTGTCACGTATCATTATGAAGATTCGACCGTTGGTACCTGTTCATATTTAAAGATTCTTAAGGACAACGGAAGAATATACAGAACAGAGAGCGAAAAAGCCGGAATTACAAAGAGAGAATTCAATCGATCATTTTAATATCCAGATTACTGAAACTGTTAGCTGCTTTTATGCTTTACTGTGTGTTAATCAAGAGAGAGTTAGAATCAAAGCATCCTTTAGCTGAGTGATATTCTTCATCTTGTAAGTTGAATAGAGTGTGTTCTGTTCAACAATGATCTAAGTGTGTGCAAACTGTATTTGATTCAAAGCATATTATAGTGAATCCTTCCGGTGGTAGGAAGAAGGGGTGACGTAGGAGAGTTTTCTCCGAACATCCATAAACAAACTATTGTGTTGTTCATTTCTGTCATCTTTTCATTTTTCATCTTAAGCTTCAAACCTAAGTAAACATTTCCGCACTTGATTTTGTTTCTAGTGTTTATAAGGGTTTCCGTAGAATAGAAAGTGAATTAAATCCCTAACAAGATTTCTTTCAAAATGTTTTTCATAAGCCTTCATCAGTCGCCAGACCCCCGTCTCTATTCATTAAGTCGATCCTATCAATTGGTATGAGAGCTCTGTTTCTATTCTGAAGCTCAAAGATCCTAAATCATGTCTATCATCAATGAGATCCCTATTCTGTCAAGAGACAATTGTGAATACAGGATGATGAGAATGCATGCTTACTTGGCTTCCCTTGATTGTGATATGTGGAGCGTCATTACTGATGGCCCATAAAGATTTCGAAGCCAAGAAGTGAGTGGAATGCTGAAGACAAGATGACCAACAACCTGAATAATGTTGCTAGGAACATTATGTATCAGTCAATTAACATGAACATTTTCTATGAAATCAAGTCATGTTCCTCTGCTAAAGAGATAAGGGATAAGCTTACTCAGATCTATGGTAGAAACGTTCAAGCAAAGAAGGATCAGAAAGTTTTGATGTGTGTTGAAAACAAATCCAAATGGGCTGATAGAGACTCAGAGGAGTCTCCTACTAAAAGAGAGACTGAAGTTGTTACATGTTTGATGGCAGATGACCAATCCAATGTAAATTATGTCTCTACCCCAGAATTTACAAACGAAAAGTTAACTAATGCACTCAATGAAATGGCCATTGAGTACAAAAAGTTAACTGACTCTTTTTACGAAATGAAAGTAAAATATGAATCAACTGTTCTTTCTTCTAACAAAGAATCTGAATCAAATATTTTTGACAAAAACATAGTAGAGATCTCATCTGAGAACGAGATGCTTAGAGAACAGATTCAAATTCTTTCATCTGAAAACAAGAGGTTAAACTATGTTGTCAGTGCATGGACAAGGTCCGGAGAGGCTGTCAAACATCAGATCAGTATGTTAAAACCTGCAGGATCAAGATCCGGTCTAGGATTTGATGGTAATGACCCTAACCTGTCATGCAAAACGTTAAACACAAAAAATGACAAGCTTAAGCCAATAAGCCTTGTTAAAGGGAGTTTGACTGATAGTGAATCAGATCCTATCCACGATGAAGTAGCTTTAAAAAATGAAATAACATATGTTATGCCTACTGTTAGCTGGATGGAAAATAAGTTAGAAGCAGCTAGCAAGTCTGGCAATCTAAAACCTGACTCAAAGTCAAGGAGTTTTAAAAGTAAATATTCTTCAAAAGCTAATGGATGAGTGGCTAGCAGAAAGTCGTATGCTAAGTCAAAAACATACGCATTAATCACAGCACAAAATGGGAAATCCATCAGAATAACTCAAATATGGATTCCTAAGGGACTGATTGACCGAGGACCCAATTAAAAGTGGTTACCAAAAGATTGTAAATATTTATCTATGTAGGTACAAATAAACGATGGGCTGGAGGAATCTGTATGGTATCTTGATAGCGGATCTTCTAGGCATATGACAGTAAACAGACGGCTTCTCACTGATATATTAGATTGCTCTAGACCTAAGATTACCTTTGGTTACAACAAGAAGGGTAAGACCATGGGTAAGGGTAAGATTATCCATGTTAACCTCACCATTAATGACGTGTTACTTGTTGACAATTTGTGTTATAACTTGATTAGTATCAGTCAACTATGTGATGGAGTTTGTCAGTTGATTTTCAAACTCATGCATGTCTAGTTAAGGACCAAGACGAAAATACTTTATTAACTGGCAGTAGAGTAGGAAACTCATACAAAATGAATTGGCAAAACGAATCTTCTGATCATATGTGCATGATTGCCAAGAATGACCAGAAATGGTTATGGCATAAACCATTGAACCATTTAAATTACAAAACCATCAACAACATTTGTTCAAACAATTTAGTTATTGGTTTGCCCAAACTTCAGTTTTCAAAGGACAAGATATGCACTACATTCCAGTTAAGTAAACAGGGCAGATCATCGTTCGAAAGTAAAGGGAAATCTCAATCCAGTCGTTGCTTAGAACTGTTACATATGGATCTGTTTGGTCCAATTCCTGTAAAAAGTTTAGGAGGAATGAGATTTGGCCTAATTGTTATTAATGATTTTTCTCGATTTACACGGGTTTCATTTTTGCCATCAAAGGATAAAACTGCTGAAAACTTGATTAGAATATTTAAAGGAATTCAGAATCAGAAATCTTTGAATATTGCATGCATTAGAAGTGATCAGGGAACTGAGTTCACTAACAGATACTTATCATCTTCTCTCGAGGAGACTGGAATTAGGTACGAGTTTTCTAGTGCCAGAACTCCATCGCAAAACGGCATTGCTAAGAGAAGACTGAGGACTCTGAAGGAAGCCGCGAGATCTATGCTAGCTGAATCAGACATGCCTCAGAGGTTCTGGGCGGAAGCCATAAGCACTGCTTGCTATACACAAAATCGGTCAATAATCAAAAAACGTTTTGATAAAACTCCCTATGAACTGTATTATGGGAGAATTCCCACAGTTTCTTATTTTAAGATATTTGGGTGTAAATGTTTTATTCATAACAATGGAAAGGTTTATCTAACCGTTTTTTATGCTAAAGAAGATGAAGGATTCATGTTGGGATATTCGTCAGTAAACAAGGCTTACAGAGTGACAACAAAAGAACATAGACAATTGAGGAATCCCTCCATGTAGTTTTTGATGAGCCTGTTGAGAGAAAATCCATTGAACCCATTGATCTTACTGACAGACTAAAAGCGACAAGTCTTGAGTCTGTGAGTGAAGAAGAAGAAACTCTGGACGAGTGGATTGCCTTATCTGATCAAGTGACTAATCTGGTTGAGGTTCAACTAGACGTACAAACTCCTGTTCAACAAGATGTTGAGAGTTTAGACGTCGCGGAGTCACTCATTCAGATGACCAACCCCCTTGGATCCAACTTCAGATGGAACAGAAATAATCCACCAGAATTGATCATCGGAAATCCCTTCTCTCCTCGAAGGACAAAACGTCAACTGATGGATGAAATGGCCAATTCTGCATTTATTTTTCAAATTGAACCCAAGAAAATTGGTGAAGCTGTAGTTGATCCAGATTGGATCTATGCTATGCAGGAGGAGTTAAACCAATTTGTGAGAAATAAAGTGTGGCATCTTACCCTAGACCAATTGATAAGTCAGTTATAGGAACAAGATGGGTCTTTAGAAACAAGCTTAGTGAAGATGGTTTAGTCATTAGAAACAAAGCTCGTTTAGTTGCTCAAGGATACAGATAGGACGAACGTATCGATTTTGATAAGTCTTTTGCACCTGTAGCAAGACTTGAGGCAATTAGAATCTTCCTAGATTCTGCATCATTTAAGAACTTTAAGGTCTTTCAAATGGATGTGAAAAGTGCATTTTTAAATGGGAAATTGAGTGAAGAAGTATATGTTGTGCAACCCCCTGGTTTATAGATCATGCGTTACCTAATCATGTTTATAAGCTTGATAAAGCACTATATTGTCTAAAACAAGCTCCTAGAGCTTGGTATGACACTTTAACTGAATTTTTGTTTGATCATGATTTTGTTATTGGAACTGTGGATAAAACCTTATTTAGATTCACTAAAGACTCTCACATTCTACTTGTTCAAATATATGTTGATGACATTATTTTTGGTTCAACTAACCCCAAATTGTGTGAGAAGTTTTCTAAGCTGATGCAGGACAGATTTGAAATGAGTATGATGGGAGAATTGACATTCTTCCTTGGGCTTCAAGTCCGTCAGTTAGAAAATGGGACCCTCATCAATCAGGCGAAATACACCAAAGAACTGCTAAAGAAGTTTGGTATGGAGAAATGTTCTGCTACAACTACTCCAATGAGCTCCTCTAGTAAACTGGATAAAGATGAAGGTGGCCAATGTGTTGATGTAACAGCTTATAGAGGACTCATCAGATCCTTGCTATATGTGACTGCTACCAGGCCAGACATTCAGTTTGCCGTTGGAGATCGTGGCAGATTTTAGGCTAATCCTAAACTTTCTCACTTTATTGCTGCTAAACGTATTCTTAAATACTTAAAGGAAACTCAAAATGTGGGACTGTGGTATCCGAAGTATTTCAGTTTCAATTTGACAAGTTTCTTAGATGTAGATTATACAGGGTGCAAAATTGATAGAAAAGGCACGAGTGGAACTTGCCAATTCTTTGGAGATCGTCTAATCTCATGGTTCAGTAAGAAGCAGACGTTAGTTGTCACGTCTATAGCTGAAGTAGAGTATCTTGCAACTGGTAGTTGTTGCTCTCAGCTCTTGTGGACTCGTAATTAGACGTGCAGTCTAATGGACTCGTAATTAGACGTGTAGTCTAATGAATTGTGAAAGTTAGATGTGTAATCTAACTCCTTCAGACTAGTCTAAAGTAGAACCGTAATTAGACGTGAAGTCTAACTCATGGAGTTAGACGTGCAGTCTAATAGAAAGAAAAAGTTAAATGTGCAGTCTAACTTGTGAAAGTTAGACGTGCAGTCTAACTCCTTTAGATTAATCTGAAGTGATTGTAATTAGACGTAAGTCTAATCCCATTAGACCAGGTGGTCTAATAGATTATGTTATTAGACGGGGACGTTTGATTTCATTAGACGAGGTCGTCTAATTGAAATACGTCTAATACCTTGATTAAGCAGTTGCTTGAAGCTAGCACCCGCCTACCCACGTGTTATAGCTGTACGTTACTCCTTCTCCACTTTCTAGTGAAGATCAGTACGACAACCCAATGCAACCAATCAACTAATGACACGTAAGCAAATATCCTTCCCACTACTTATTTTGCAGGTAAATCTCTAAGGAATATTCGGCGCACTACCTGTTGTGTACGGCCACAATCCTTGTATTCAGAGTCTGTTGTGTACTATGGAGGCGTTCTAATGGAAGAGTGCCACATATCATTATGAAGATTCGACCGTTGGTATCTGTTCATATTTAAAGATTCTTAAGGACAACGGAAGAATATACAGAATAGAGAGCGAACAAGCCAGAATTACAAAGAGAGAATTCAATCGATCATTTTGATATCCAGATTACTGAAACTGTTAGTTGCTTTCTTGCTTTACTGTGTGTAAATCAAAAGAGAGTTAGAATCAAAACATCCTTTAGCTGAGTGATATTCTTCATCTTGTAAGTTGAACAAAGTGTGTTATGTTCAATAGTGAGCTAAGTGTGTGCAAATTGTATTTGATTCAAAGCATATTATAGTGAATCCTTCCGGTGGTTAGAAGAAGGGGTGACGTAGGAGAGTTTGCTCCGAACATCCATAAACAAACTGATGTGTTGTTCATATCTGTCATCTTCTCATTTTTTATCTTAAGCTTCAAACCTAAGTAAACAATTCCGCACTTGATTTTGTTTCAAGTGTTTACAAGGGTTTGCGTAGAATAGAAAGTGAATTAAATCCCTAACAAGATTTCTATCAAACCGTTTTTCATAACTCATCAACAATCGCCAGACCACTATCTCTATTGATTAAGCCGATCCTATCAATACGTCTGTTAGACTGCATGTCTAACTACATATCTATTAGAATGTACGTCTAATTACGTATATGTTAGACTGCACGTTTAACTACGCATCAAACTGCACGTCTAACTACGTATGTTAGACTACACGTCTAACTATGTCTGTTAGACTACACGTCTAACTACGTATCTATTAGACTGCACGTCTAACTACGCATCTGTTAGACTGCACGTCTAACTACGCATCTGTTAGACTACACGTCTAACTGCGTATCCGTTATACTGCATGTCTTACTATGCATCTGTTAGACTACACGTCTAACTACGTCTGTTAGACTGCATGTCTAACTACGTCTGTTAGACTATACGTCTAACTATGCCTGTTAGACTGCACGTCTAACTACGCATCTGTTAGAATGCACGTCTAACTACGTCTGTTAGACTGCATGTCTAACTACTCCTGTTAGACTACACGTCTAACTGCGTATCCGTTATAGTGCACGTCTAACTACGGATCTGTTAGACTACACGTCTAACTACGCTTGTTAGACTGCACGTCTAACTTAATGCGTCTAATAGCCAGTAAGTCTAATGATCCTTATTCATACTTAGTCTAATTTAACACGTTTTTAATGCACCTGCACAAAGACAATTAGACGGCTTAGATTTTTTCTTTGAGTTTTATACACACTCATCATCAAAATTCCATTAGTCAGAATACTTTGACCCTTAGTCAAAATAATTTGGCCCAACAATTTCCCCCTTTTTGATGATGATGTTAAAACTGTGCATAGATGAAAGATAAATATCCATCCAATTTAAAGAAATAGTACTTGTCCGCAAATCACAGAAATGAGTTCCAAAAACTATCATTCATAAACCATGTTTTAAAAAAAACAAGTTCACAAACCAACAAAAGATAGTTTAGGAGAAAAGATTATTGATCTTCCCTTTTCTCGAGTGGGTCGATTGGGTAGTAGAATCCGTGACTGCTAAATTCTTCACCATTCAGACGGTTTTGAAAAGGAGGGAGAGAACGGCCACCACGACCACTTCCACCACTTCTACCACCATGATCACCTCCACCACTTCTACCACCACGATCACCGCTACAACCTCCGCCTATTTTGATTGGCCTATCGCTTTCACCATCGTTTTGCTTTCTCTTTGATCTTGTGTCGGTTGAAACACCACCGCCTCCTCTATTGTGGCTTCCACCTCTAGAACTTCCTTCCCCATTTTTAACATAATCATCGCCTTGGGAAATGAGGTTCTTCTCTTTATCAGCACCTGCTTGAGCATCTTCAGCGGCCTGAATTTGCCTTGCAAAGGAATCAGCTTGTTCAAATCGCTCAGCATCAGCTCTACTCATATGACCTTGTATCTCGACCATTTGATTTTGAATTAAACTCATTCCATCCATGACCTCATTATGAAGTTCAATGGAGTTTTCTCTTTCACAGTCAAGCAAGTCAGATTGCCGCTTAAAGAAGTTCTTTTCAAATTTGGTGTAAGTCTTGTTGAGGGTATTGATCTCGCATGTGTTCCTCTTTAAGGTTTGCTCCATTTCATTATGAGTTTTAAGAAGAGAGGCAAATTCCTTCTTGTTTGACTTTTGAGTCTTCATAATCTTTATCATGTTGGATTGCATTTTAGCCACATTCTTTTGAAGGATACCCATCATTATCGTCGTTGACTTCATAAGCTTTGAACCACCAACAGAAGATCCTTAATTTGATGACATCTCTTGAGAATCTACTAGAGCGGTCCGAATGGGACTAAAGTGAGTGTAAACCTATAGGGACTGCTCTAGTTCTTTCTTCTCTGAATCACTACTAGAATTTCTTTCTTCTTCATCACCCAAAATATATTCACATACCTTGTGAATCTTATTGGACGAACCATTTGAATGATGAGGAAGGTTAACAATATCATCATGAACATTCGCAGCAGTGATGTTCGGAAATGGTCGAGGCTTGGGAGAACCTGGAATGAAACATTGAGACAGAGGAATCTCTTCGGAAGATGCATCATTTTTATCTTGTTCCCCCTTAGATGAGGAACTCTTCTCTGATTACTATTCTTTTGAGGGTTCCCCCTAAGATCGAGCTTCATTGGGCTGACTCGCTTCACCCTCCTTTTCTGGAGATGACTCTAATTCGAGAACAGGGGATTCAGCACTTCTTCTTCTTGGTTTAAAAGAGTTTGAACAGGTTCCATAATAACTTCTTCTTCAACAATTGGATTGGATTGAACTAGTTCCACAATTTGCTCAATTCTAGGTTGAGCCATTAGACTTTTTCTTCAACCGAAAAACTTCCCAATTCTATAAGAAGAACATCAGCTTCCTCATCTTCCCAAAGAGTAAAATCATGATCATCGGACAGATCCATAAGTTCATCTTAATTTGAGGAACTTCCAAAAGGACTAACCCCAAAGCAATTTGCTCCATGAACGTACCTAAGAACGGTGGAAATCTAGTCTTGCATGATTTTATCTATTCTTTTTGGAGCCTTCTCCTCTTCCTTAGCATTCATCTCAAGGGTATTGAAATTGGCTCTTCTGGCTTGAAGGATCGGAAAGAGAGCTCGACCTCTCAAATTTGCTTTAACCAACTCCTTTCTCTTAAGAGCTTCATATACTTCCGACGTCTTAGCCCATTTCAGGACTCTCTTTTCGACGTTGACCAACTTCAACCATTGACTGTTTATACTTTTTCCCTTGATGACCTCATCATACTTAACAGACATTCTTTTCAAGACCCAAGTATCAAAGATCTTGATCTTTCAGCAGCTTTTACTTTGGCCTAATCCATCATAATGTCAACAATGCAGTTCGTTTCAGAGACCTCCTCATTTGAGTCGGTATCAATATTCTTCCCTTTTCCAATAACCTCAACAGGCTTTGGAGTGGGCCTTGGTTCCCTAAAAGTTATTCCAACAGCTTTTCTAGTTACACGCATAACCTCGTGAGCAAAAAGAGGTTTATCAAAAAGCTCAGACATGGGTTCTGACTGAAAGATCTTTCCAATCACTAAGGACTCTGCTTGAACTGGTTTGGAAACAGGGGCTCTTCAACTGGCACAGAAAGATCTTTTTCAGATGCATCACCAGCAACAAGGGTAGGAACCGCACCTTGCTCTAGTTCGAGAACAATTGTAGCTTAAGCAGCTATTGAGACGGCTTGACGGACATGAGATGGAATTCTATCAAAATTATCAATGTTTAGACCAACTGGCTCAACAGTTGGCCCGAAGCAAGTTCCTCAAAAGAAACAGATACAGATTTATCTCGTTCCAACACAGGAACATCAAACTTAGGCACTTCGGCCTGAGATAGAGAAGGGGTTACCTTAGACGATGCTTTCAAAGACGTAGACGCCCTAGGTGCCTTTAATTTTTCTCCTTTTGAAGAGGAGGACTTAGCGGGTTTTCTTAACTAACTCGCGGCTGGAGAAAGGGAAGACATCAGAATACTAGCAAGTGCGAATGGACCTTGCTTAACTCTGGAATCAACTATTCCAGAGTCCTTCTTCGAAGAACTTTTCTGACTAGTAGAACTAGCCTCTGATTCATTCACTGGTCTTCACTGGCAACAAAGAGATAATGCATCTGATCCCGGTCTTAGACCAGATCCTAATGCTCTTTCTCTTGAGCTGGTTCCCCACTCTGCTTTTAGTCCCGCCTGTCCTATAGTTGTAAGGATATCATTCGCTGGGCAAAAAGCCTTGTTTCAATTTCCAGAGAATAAGATTTAAAGTAAGATTTGAGGAATTGTCCACATTAACTATAACGGAGGCAGTCTGCCCTTTCCTTTTCATGCCTAGTATCTTTAATGAAAGGATGTTCTTGTTCTTTTAGCTCATGTCGACAAGATAGAAGCCGCCGGTTGTTTGGAACGAGTAACAGATATTCCACCTGTCTGTTGGATTGATTCTCCAGATAAAGATTCCTTGTTGTTCTTCATTCGGACAAGGGTGTTGGAAATAGTGAAGACATTATACACCCGAGTAGAATTTATAGGAACCCCTATGTGTTCCAATATTCGGCTAAGTTGAGCGGAAAAGCTCACACTTTCTCTGTTCTTGGGGTCAATTGTCGTACACAAGTTCAGATACAACGTTGAGGCCCAGTTGACCTGAATCCCTTTAGAGATAGCTGTCATATAGTCAAAAAGGTCTTGACTATAGAGATGAAAAGAGCCTGCCTTCCGTTGAAGAGCTTTAGTAACCACATCATTAAACAAAATAAAGTGGGGTTTAAGAGCCTTCTTACTCCCGTTTAATCGGATCTCCGAACTGTCGGCTGAGAAAACCGTCTTCATTTCTGCCGTGACTTCAGATGGCAAAGATAGGTTGAACTTATGGCCCTCTGAGGGAAGTTTGAAGATCTCCGCATAAGACGCTTCATTTAAAGAAATTTATGTTTCATTCATCATTGCAATAATGGAATCGCCAACCATAGTCGCCGATTTGATGAACTCTCGGACCTCTTTCTCATAAAATATGAACGGTCCGCCGAGATACTTCCTGAGACCGGAATATTCAAGGGATCTGAATATGTCGACCACATCTTGTTGATCGAACGTATAAATAGAAGGAAAGTCCACCTGCAAAGTACAATGACCGAGTGTGATTCTCTTGTTGCCCATTTTAAAGAATACGAACAGACACAAGATGAACAAGGGTTTGTTAGAGAGAAAATCGAAGAAATCTAGGGTTCTTAAGAGATTTGAGAGAGAAAAAGCTTTTTCAATCTCATGCAGAATGTCCTTATATAGACTCCCAAGAGACGCATGGTTTAATCGTCATATTTTCCTAGGGTAGGAACCATTCATTAATTTTAGACGTCCTTTCCAAACAGTCAACATTAATTTTAGGGGTATATTAGTCATTTTCTCTTAACTTGAAAGACATGTGTCTTCATGTTATTCGGAGATGACTATGTTTATGTTTGAACGGGAAAATTAGATATCACAGCACGTGGGACAACTATCCTTGATCAGTCTAATACACACGTAGTTAGACGTTTTTCTTACTTCTACAACTATGAGATCTAAACGTCTATTAGACACATGGGTCTATTAGATGCAAGTGTCTAATCACGTGTCTCATAAACATCTAAACGTCTATTAGACGTAGACATCTAATTATGCATGAACAACACGTATTAGACGTGTGTCCGGTAAGACGTGAGCTTCCAATTGCTCTTATCTTAAAAACGTCTATTAGACGTATACGTCTAACCGCACAGGTTATTAACCAAGACACATAGACTTAAATGCATAGAGTGTAAGTAAAAATACGTCTAAGTACATGTTTTTTCTCTTAGACGACCTCGTCTAATAGACCGATTAAAGCATTTTGTCTGCGTGTATCTTTATTTTCATAATAAATTTTCCCTCTCATTTTGAGCATGTAAAAAATGAATAAACAAATGTTTTGAGGTCCTTAAGACCAAAAATATTTTTAAAACATAAAACACTTAGTCTTATGGAATGGAAAAGGTCATTGTTGTTCTTCTATAAATTATACTCAGAAGAGTATGCTCCATGCTTCCTTCCTGCAGCTCTCCTGAATCACTTACACAAGAAAATATTTACAAACTTTGGTACCCACATTCAAATGAGTTCTCGATCAATCAATACCTTAGGAATCCATATTTGAGTTATTCTGATGGATTTTCCATTTTGTGTTGTGATTAATGCATATGATTTTGACTTAGCAGATGTCTTCCTGCTAGCCACTGATCCTTTAGCTTTTGAAGATGATTTTCTTTTAAAACTCCTTGACTTTTTGCATCTAACTTATTTTTCAGCCAGCTAACAGTCAACGAAACATATGTTATTTCATTCTTCAAAACTACCACTTCATGAATTGGATGAGATTCAATGTCAGTCATACTCCCTTTGACAAAACTTATTGGCTTAAGCTTGTCAGTTACTGTGTTTGATTTTTTGTAGGACTGGTTTGGGTCATTGTCATCAAATCCTAAATCGGATCTAGATCCAACAGGTTTCAACAGCTAATCTGATATTTGACAGCTTTCCAGACCTTGTCCAATCACTAAAAACATTGTTTGACCTTTTGTTTTCAGAAGAAAGAGTTTTAATCTTTTCCTTGAGCATCTCATTCTCGGGTGAGATCTCTAATACTTTCTTTTCAAAAACATTTGATTCTTGAGTTTGATACAAAATCGGTTGAGACACTTTAGATGAAGATTTTGTTTCATTTAGGGATTCTTCTAGCTTTCTATACTCTATGACCATGTTATCTAGTGCAGCTACTAGTTGTTCCCTTGAAATTTTTTTAAAAGAGAAGTCAAATACCTCAGTCTCCTGAGTTTCTTCTTCTTCTCTTTCCATGAAGCAAGCAACCTCCTCTTCATCACTGTCGCTGAATGAGAAGTAAGAATCACTATAGTTTCGTCTGTTCTTCCCATCCCCTGCCATAAGAGCCTTTAGCTCCTTTTCTTCGTCCTTCTTCTTCTCATCACGCTTCGACTTCCGGCATTCCGATTGGTAATGACCTAAAATTCCACAGTTATATAACTTAACATTAGCTTTGGATTTCTTATTATAATTAGAATTTGAAGAGTTTGAGTTAGAGTTGCTCTTCTTCATGAATTCTCCAAACTTCTTCACGAAGAGAGACATAGCATCGTTGCTGAGCTGTTGTCTGCACATCAGGAGCGGCAGGTGACTCTTCAGTAGTCACCAACGCTTTAGCAATAATAATGGATGTAGATTGATCTTCTTCAATCCTAGTGTTCAACTCGACATCGTAGGCCTTAAGATCGGTGAACAGATCAAAGAGCGAGATCTTGTTAAGGTCTTTGAATTCCCTCATAGCCATCGTCTTTATGTCCTATTCCCTTGGAAGAGCACGCACGACCTTGATAGAAATCTCCCTATTGTTATAGGTTTTCCGAGGATGGATAGAGTGGAGATAACTTGTCTTAACCTTGTCTCAAACTCATTCATAGTTTCTCCGGGACGCATTTTGAAACTATTGAACTGTTGAGTGGCCACCATAATATTGTTCTCCTTTGTTTGCTCATTGCCCTCACACAGTTGGGTAAGTCTGTCCTAGATCTCCTTGGCAGTATCACACTCGATGATGTAGTTGAACATACTGTCATCAAGAGATCTATACAAAACGTCTAATGTCATGTTGTTGAGGTTGTTCTTTCTTTTGTCTTCACTGGTCCATTCAGATTTCTCCTTTTCAATCTTGATGGGACCATCCTTGATAAAACTCCACATGTCGTCATGAAGAGAAGAAAGATGAGCACTAACTCTCTTCTTCCACACGATATAGTTTTCTCTTGAGAATATGGGGATTGCGGTAGCACTGGCATCTTTGGTTATTGTCGACATTCTTAGTGAAAACTTGAGAATAGAAACAGGGCTCTGATACCAATTGAAAGGATTGATGGCACCAATAGACACAGGGTCTAACTATTGATGAAAACTTCATACAAAAACGGTTTGATAGAAATCATGTTTGGGATTTAAATCACTTTCTATTCTTCACACACCCTTGCAAACTCTTGAACGATTCAAGTGCGGAAATGTTTGCTCAGGTTTGAAGTTAAGAACCAAATAGGGAGAAGATGACAGAATGTAAATGACATAAAGAGCTGTTTATGGATGTTCGGAGTAGAACTCTCCTACGCTACCCCTTCTTCCAACCACCTGAAGGATTCACTATACATTTCTTATAATCAAATACAGTTGCACGTCTAGCTCACTGTTGAACAGAATAGACTTTGTTCAACTTACAATATATTGAAGAATATCACTCATCTAGACAATAATATGATTCTATCTCTCTCTTGATGTACACACAGTAAAGCAAGAAAGCAATTCGTGAGATTCAGTCGTGCATTAGCTTGTATGTTAGCGTGTGCATCCGAATGTGTGTTCCGTTCGATGATTCATCTGTTGTCCTTGAGGTTCTTTAAATAAAGAGCATGTACCAATGGTCGAATCTTCTATAATGACACGTGGCGAATACCCATTGGAGAGCCTCCATAGTACACAGGTACAACAGACTCTAAGCACCAAGATCGTGGCCGTACCAATCTGGTAGTGCGCCAAATATTCTTCTATGATTTTCCTACAAGAAAGAAGTAGTGGGAAGAATATTTGCTTACGTGGCATTAGTTCATTAGTTGTAACTGACTATCGTACTAATCTGCAAGGAATAGTGGAGCAGGAGTAGCGTATAGTTAGTTGATCATGAGTAGACGGATGCTAACTTAAAGAAACTGCTCAAGCATGGCATTAGACGTGCTTCAATCAGCCTTACAAGTCTAATGAAGTTAGACGCCCCCGTCTAATAGCAGGATCCATTACACCACCTGGTCTAATGGAATTAGACTACACGTCTAATTACGGTTCCCCTTAAACTAATCTGAAGGAGTTAGACTGCACGTCTAACTTTCATCTATTAGACTGCACATCTAACTACGTATCTGTTAGACTGCACGTCTAACTACGTATCTGTTAGACAACACGTCTAACTACGTCTATTAGACTGCACATCTAACTACGTATTTGGTAGACTACACATCTAACTACGCATCTCTTAGACTACACGTCTAACTATGTCTGTTAGACTGCACATCTAACTACGTCTGTTAGACTACACATCTAACTATGCATCTGTTAGACTGCACGTTTAACTACGTCTGTTAGACTGCACGTCTAACTACGTCCGTTAGACTGCACGTCTAACTACGTCCGTTAGACTGCACGTCTAACTACGTCCGTTAGACTGCACGTCTAACTACGTCCGTTAGACTGCACGTCTAACTACGTCCGTTTGACTGCACGTCTAACTACGTCCGTTAGACTGCACGTCTAACTACGTCCGTTAGACTGCACGTCTAACTACGTCCGTTAGACTGCACGTCTAACTACGTCCGTTAGACTGCACGTCTAACTACGTCCATTAGACTGCACGTCTAACTACGCATCTGTTAGACTGCACGTCTAACTGCGTATCCGTTAGACTGCATGTCTACTTGCGCATTTGTTAGACTACACGTCTAACTACGTCTGTTAGACTTCACATCTAACTACATATCCGTTAGTCTACATGTCTAAGTCCGCATCTATTAGACTGTACGTCTAACTACGTATGTTAGACTGCATGTCTAACTCCGTATCCGTTAAACTGCACGTCTAACTATGCATCTGTTAGACTGAACGTCTAACTACGCCTGTTAGACTATACATCTAACTTAATGTGTCTAATAACTAGTAAGTCTAATGAACCTTATTCAAACTTAGTCTAATTTAACACGTTTTTAATGCACCTGCACAAAGACAATTAGATGGCTTAGATTTCTTCTTTGAGTTTTATACACACTCATCATAAAAATTCCATTAATTAGAATACTTTGACCCTTAGTCAAAGTAATTTGACCAAACATAACATATAATTGATAAGTTTACCCATTAACTTAATGAGCGGTAAAGTCGTTTTATGTAACCATAAGCGGCTTCAATAGTGATGATATGGTCATTAACCATAAACCTTAGTTTTTGGTGAAGCGTGGAAACTAAACCCTTAGCTTTATGTAACCATGGTCTTCCTAAAATGAAGTTGTATGATGGTTGTATACATACGACACAAAAGACAACTTCGAATGGTATATCGACCATACGTATGGTGCTTTTCAATCTACCCATTATTTCTCGAAGGGAACTATCGAAACCTCTGATGCACATGTTAGATAGCTTGACCTTGTCTCTAAGGATGTTGATTTTCTCGAGAGTCCTCCAAGAATATATGTTAAGGTCGAACCATTATCGATGAGGGTCATATGATTTTTTTTCCCTTCCTTCTAGATGGAAATGTATAGGGCCTTAGCATGATTTATTTCAGTCGTCGGAAGATTCTTGTCTTCGAAACCAATCATGTTGTGTTAAGAACCGACGAATATTATTCCCACCAATTTCTTTGGAATGGTGCTAGTAGATACATTGGTCTTGATTAGCTTATTTAAGATAGCTTTCTTGTGTTCGATAGAATACAAGAGTATTTCTAATATGGACACATTTGCGTTCGACTTTTGAATTTGTCTTAGGAGACTATCTCTAGGATTTAGAGATCTGGCTCATTCTCCTTTATTTTCCATAAGAATTGTTCCAAGGTTGTTGGTTAATCAACCGTTGTTTTTTCATGAAACTTGATTGAAAATCATTTCCCCTTCAAGTCATTGTCATTTCTGTATGGGTGTCGATTAGAGTAAAGGTTTTTGGTTCATCCATGATCCACCATTAACATGTTTTCTTAAAGTGACTTGAACGATTTGAACCTTATTTTTGGGACAATGGCTAATCATGTTAATTTACAGCCTAGTGTCATGGATTAGGTCTAGTAGCATATTTGCATCGAGTGTAATTTTGTTTGTGACGACCATGTTAGTTTGATGGTCTAGTAAAGGTTTTTTTTGCTACCTCGGGCTTTGAAGAGGGGTATAAGGGCAATAAAATTATTAGTTGAATGACCTTTCATTTGATGATAATTACACCGAGCTCCCTCATACATTCCCATGAATTGTTTGTCAGTTCTTGGGGTTAGAGGTTTGACTATGTTCTAATTTTGTAAAAGGACAATGAATTGTCTTAAAGGCATATAAAAATCATCAAAGACTCTAGAAGGTTTGGGCGCCTTTGGAGTCGTTTGTTATAAAGATTTTAAATAATTAATTTGGGATTTAAATGGATACAACATTCAACTCAAATTATTTATTTAATTTATTTGAGCCTTTAAATTTAATTTGGGATAAAATGAATACCACATTTATTTCAAATTATTTTATTTTATTTTACATGGTATTTGTTTTAATTAATATAATAATTAATCTAATTAATTGTATATCTTGATTTGGCTTTGATTTTTATTATTTTAAATTTATTTATTCAAAAATAATTATTTTAATATTTATAAATTTGGTATATAAAATTCTATTGCTTACAACATTAAAATAATTTAAGTAACAAAAGTGATTCTTAAAATATTAAAAGTCATGATTCGTATTTAAACTTTCTTTCTTAAGTTCAAATGAAACTAAGACTAATTCTCAACATTCCAAAAACAAAAATTATATATATTATAAATTTTATTTTTTTTGCTTTGTCTCACATTTAAAACATTGACCACGTCTTTAAGGACAGTTCGTACATTGCAATTGGTTTGAGTTCCATATCTTACCATCCGCTTGAATGCTCCAGCGGTAAGAGACGAGATATTTGTAATGGTATGCTCAAACCGAGTACTTTTTGAAAAATATTTTAGTTAATTATTTTTCTAAGTCTTGTTGTAATCATTAAAAATCTACACTTCAAATTATAATATTAAAATAATTATTTTTAAATATTTTTAAATAAATAAGATAAAAATAATTAACCACATGGCCAAAGACGTATTTAAAACATTTAATTATGATTAAATAATGTGCTAATTAATTAAATTATTAAGAGATTAAGTCAAAATAAAATAAAAAATTATTTGGGATAAATGTTGTACCCATAATGTCTTAAAATAATTTTAGAAAAATTAAAGGACAAAAATAAATAATTTTGACGAATTGTTGTATCCATTTAATCTAAATACAATTATTTATTTAAATCATAAAATTATTTAAAAAATTAGTAAAATATTTTCCATATTTATTAAAATATTTTGCGTATTTAAAAAGACAAAAACTAAAGCCAAAATGGTGAAAGAAAAATCAATTTCAAATAAACCCTTAATGTTTAAAATAAAATAAAAACAAATATTTCAGTGCAGCTAAAATCCGAAAGATTCACTGCAACAGGATTTATGGTTATTGATTGAGCGTTATATTTTCATCTAGCACCCAAGAATGCTACTCCCGAGGCGATAGAAGATCAAGAGACGGCTGTTAGCTGGAACGCTAACGGACCACCCAAATACCAACGGCGTCAAGACAGAACGAAGATTTATAAAACCGAAGATATTACCGGTTATACTATTTATCGGTTTACCAGTTCTACTTCATAACATATAACTAATAAGTTTACTGATTAACTTACTAAGCGGTAAAGTCGTTTTCTACTAACGAATCGATTCACTACCGATTCCGGTTCTTTGACATATTACCGATAACTTTACCGAATTCAGTAGAGCCGATTTCTTTTACCGAACCGATCCATTACCGATTCTACATCTTGTTTAAATAACTGAATATAAAGAAAATTTGCGATGTCTTTATGAAGCCGAATAGATAATACCGGTCATAGTAAAACCGATTTCTTTTACCTAATAAGGATATTATCGGTTCTTCTTCCGGTTACGTCGTCTTTTGTAAATCCGATGAGATAGAGTACAGGTTGCGGTTTTACCGAATTTTGCATTTATCCTTTACAAAAAGACCGAACTTTTTTGTTTTTCCGGTTTTTTTCTTTTTATCCTGCACAAAAAGATAATTTTGGTTAAGTTCTTTAGATAATTAATTACTTTCTAATTCTTATTTCTCGGAGGCTGTCTAGGTAGGCTTAGATGATTGACCTTTCTCAAAAGATGGCTTCACGATTTCAACAATTTGAATTTCACCCTGGGTAGTATGCCCTTCTTCAACAGGTGTAGAATTCGGTATTTCCTCAGTCGTTTCAGACATTTCTTCAAACTTGAACATAGTGACAAGGAGGTCCTCCATGACAAACTTTAGCAATATAATTTCAGTCTTGTCCACTCTTATCGTAGCCCCACTTAAATTGAGATCCTCTTCCCGTTTTACAATAATTGGCAGTAACACCTTCCTTCTAGCATTTGCTTCGTCAATTTTGCTTCTTGTCAAGGCTTCAGGTACCGATGTGGTTTTTGTCAAGGAGAAGATCACATATTCTAAGAACAGAATGGCAGACCACTTCTTCTCTTCTAGAACCTCAATGAGTGCTTTACTAAAACACGTTTCCAGTCTTACGTTTGCCCACGCATAGAACATATCAATATTCTCACTCGCTTTTTCTTCAACTTCCTTAAGAAATGTTAACGATTTTATTAGCCTCTTCATCGTCTTTGCGAGGATCCGGTATTTCATCAATATTTAGAACAACCATTCCAACTGCTCAAATTATTATCGGTTTCGGTCGTGATCTTCTCCTGATATCCTTCATCAGTTTGACTGGTAGCAGCCTTATCTAGATGACTGGTTTTAGGTATTTTCGAGTGGTTGGTTTCTGGATCGATTTATCATCTCTTTCCTGATCAGTTTCAGCTATTTTACCATCATCAATAATATATGTTCGGTCGGTTTTAGCTATCCGACTAGTCTCAATCACAACTTGGTTTATAATGTCAGATACTACCGGTTGAGCTTCTAAAATCGCAAGTTCAATCGAAAGTATTGAAGCATCCTTTTGATTAACAATAGTATCATTAAAAGGAGGGAGAGCTGGTATATTTACATCAAGTTGACTTTTCTCTTGTCCTGAAGGGATCTTATCGTTTTCTTCCGTTAAGACTTAGCCTGACTACCAATGCTAGCGGTAGATTCAGCGACATTCTGAAGTCTTTGAAACGATGTCGTTTGATCGACTATTTGGGGAATTTATGGCTGATATCGGTTTCTTCGCTAGAGGCTCCTTCGACAATCGGTTGTTTGATAGGTACCTCGGACACAAAACCTTTGGCCTTGCTTGCTCTAACAAAGTATCTCCATGTACTAGCGGAGGTTAGGATTCTTCTGTGGGGAAGAGGATTACCTGGACCGGTGGGGACGTTTAGATGAGTTAAGATCTGGCCGATTTGCATTGCATAACCAAGACTCCTGGTGGACTTAGGAGTAACCATTTAGTATAGAGTATTGAAGAGAATATGCCCCTAGTTTATCCGGTCTCCTCTTACAATAGCTCCCATCATATCGTATTTTGATCGGGTTAGACTGTCAAAGTTTTCCCCTTTTGCCTGAAGCGTCTTAGAGGTGATATCGCATAGAACTCGATACTCGCACTTTAGAGATTTCTTCTTCCAATTGAACTGTACCGGTATATCAGTGTTAGAGAGTATCATCTGAAGCTGGGATGTTGAGGTATAAGATAGTTCCTTCGAGAAGTCCCGGCCTCTTGTCGTATGTTTTAGGACTTTGGAGAATAAGCTCTCGGAGATAGTGAACTCTACCTCGTTAACTTTTTCCTTGATAGCGTCGTCCACTATATTTGTTGTATCGAAGAACTCACGAACGACCTCTGAATAATACATCGTCAGTCCTTACAGAAAGTTTCTCAATCCAGACTACTCGATGGATTGGATTAGTTCTCGCATCTCGACGGATCCTGAATGCGAGATGCATTCGAAATTAACCTGCACAATGTGGTTAAACAGAGCATTATCTCTTCCCATGATGACGTTCTTAGGTTTAGCGAAGAAGATGAAGGATATAATTTCTAGAGAGAAGGAAGAGCAAGATATATATTCTAGGGTTTGTAAATAAAATATGATCCTGAGATCCAGCATGCCTTCCAAATATATAATACATTATGCCGGTTAAAAGATCTGTTTCCAAAATGGGTAATGAACCGTCACTTTTGACGTTTGACCCCAAGTTCCCCCAAAAGCGGCAAAATCAGGGCCCTATTTGAAAATGAGTCTTTTCCCGAGGTAAAAATAAAAGTAATCGTTTGAATCTTAATAACTATCATTAAAACATGTATTAAATGCAGTTTAATAAATAACCATATTTAGGCATGCCGAATCAAAACATTTAATGACTTAACATTTAATTAATATTAGTCTTCAATACATATATTAAATCAATTAATCATGACGATTTAACAAAGATAACCGGTTTTTGGGCAAAATAATCGGTTTTCATTAAGACTTAGGCTAAAATAATTTAAAAGTTTGAAAACCCTAGATTCTATCACTTCTAATTTCCGCTGCTTGTATCCTATGAATCCAGCTTTCGACCTTTTTTTGGTCAGAATGTTGGATGGTCTAACGAATATTCCTGGTCCGAGATTGATGTTGGGGGAAATAAGAGAGCTACTAATCTGAGGAATGTAACTGATCATCGGTCAAGGAGAGAAAATCATTTTCTTCAGGTTCTCGAAAATGACTTTAGACCAGTTGATTGGAGTGCCACACACTATGGAGATCATCATTTCAAAGATCTTCTAGGTGTAAAAGTGGGTAGATTCTTTTGCTAGGATGCTTCTGCCGACTATGTCGCTGAGGATCTGGATATAATGACATAGTCTGGATTTGATTCCATGAGTTTCTACCGGAATCCGAGTGTTTGAGAAGAGAAAAGCCACTCTTGGATAACATTTTCTGGGGATGGTGGGAAATCGGAAAAACCTTCGGTTAGAAGATTGAAAAACTGACTGAAATCTTCTTCTCCAACCATGATTTATTCTCCTCCTACTCTAGATACGATTGATTCGTTAATGACTCTAGCGTTTGTGAAGAACTTGATGACTTCTTCTTCAAGGATCCTTCGGGATCCTTCAAGAAATTTCCGAAGACCAGTGCTTTCCAGAGGTCCAAACACAACTTCGCGAGTTTCATGGTCATCAAGAGTTAGAATTGATTCAAAGTCGACAATGAGAGAGGTACGAGCAGATGCTAGACTCATTTTGAAGGATGGATTTCTGAAGAGAAAATCTTTCGACTTTTAGATAGATAGATTTGTTGCGAGTTTCTCTTGGATGGGTCGTTATTTAAATAGGCATAATGAACCGATTGAGAGTTATCCGAATAGATCTAGACATTATGATGCTCATTGAAAAGACATGACTTTTTACGTTACCCAAGAAAGCACCTTTTCAGCATTGAACAATAATTGATCTTGTGAAACACCTTTTCATAGAATATTTCTAAAAAGTTCATAAGAGTAACTAATCGGTAAAGGTGACCGGTCAATTATCTGGGCGAAAAAATGAACCGGTCGGTTTTTATGAGAAGCAACTACTTCTCCCTAAGAGCGTGCCCGGATTTCATGAAAAAGAAAGCATAAATGAAAGTCGAATTTCGTACTTAATTTCCATGATTTTATTAATAGATAAATAAGAAATTTACACACCGGTTCATGAAATAAAATGACCAGTTTTTCTTTCAAGAGAAATGTTTGACAGATTTTGGATCTTGAGACTACTGACTTAGGGACCCGAACTTCATCTATTTTCTGATTCTTGCTCTTTCCACCCTTTCAATATATGCATACACTCTTTCTTTTGTGAGAAGTTGGGATGGGTGAAGAATGGCTTCCTGACCGAGATAGAGATCGATGTCAAAGAAAAGACCACAAAGTTGTGGTACATAACCCATCATCATCTTGTCTGAAGAGATTAATTTCTTTAAATTGTCAAAGATTAACTTTGACCAGATTATAGGAATAACCTTTGTTATGGAAATCATCATCTTAAAGGTCTTTTTAGAGTAAACATTGATAGATTCCTTGGCAAGAATGTTTTTGCCAATAATCTCACTTAGGATCTGGAATTCAGATTGTAAGAGAGATTTCGCTCCGTGAGTTTCGATTGGTTTGAGAGAGTGAGAGAAGTAGTGAAGCATCTTATTGTGTCTTCACCAGAAAAGGAAAAGTCAAAGAATCCTTCGGTCGGGAGCTCACAGCTTCGTGCGAAGTCCTTTTCACTGAAGACGAATTGTTTGTTTTAGACCGTTTCTAGGATAAGGTCTTCACAAATCACCTTGGCTGTCTTGATAAATTCAAGAACAACCTCGTTGTTCACAGAGTAACGGTCTTCGAGAAATGGTTTTAGACCGGTTGTTTCAAGGGATTTAAACATGGAAGAGATCACTTCATCTCCACATGCTAGAACTGATTCGAAGTCTACAAGGAGGATGTTGTTGAAAATGACTGAATTCATCTTTTGAAGATAGTCTTTTGACGAAAGTTATATTTTGAAGGCTTTGAGATGTGACATATTCGGTATTTTGATAGCATCATTATATAGAAGAGATTTTATCTAATGGACAAATAAATGTATCTGTTTTATTTCCAAAAATATAATTATTACTAGGATGTTAGTCTTTCCTATTTGAACAATGATAGACATAGGTCTTTACGTTGTTTGACGAATGTCTGTTTACTTTTTCACAAAGAATATGGTCAGATAAATATTAATGAACGATGGCCAGCTATCCCATTTTGAAATAGAAATGTGACTACATAAATTTCCATGTGAAGAACCGGTCAGTTGTCTATAAGGTCGGTATTAGTGAGATCGGATATTTTATCCTGAAAAAAACTACTTCCGCTTATAGCCAGAAATCTTACCGGACGGTATTTGTTCAATTAGAAATAACCAATCATATTACCGATTTACTTAAGTAGTTCGATTTTACATTTCTTTCCGGTAGAATGATTTTACCGGTTTTAGGAAGGGACAGCTATCCATTTTTATCTGTCTGAGGTCTTTTCCATATAAATTAATGCACATACAAAATAGATGTAAGTGTCCGACCGATTTTTGAAAAATATCGAAATTTTAAAAAGCCGGTCGGTTTTATGAAAATACCGAAATCATAATTTTCTACTAAGATGACATTTTTGAGAAGCGATAGCTTCTCCCTAAGATCATGCTCGGTTTTATGAATTCAAAAATATAAAATATTTTCATTTTTGGAGGGAGTTTCTCCCTAAATGCATGCCTGTATAAAAATTTAGTCAATAACAGCAAGACCCTATTTATTTCTAAAATGAGAAAACATAGCCTCCTGAAGTGGCTTGGTGAAGATATCGGCCACTTCTTGCTCGGTTAAATTATATTCCAGCCGAATGTGTTTCTGCACTACATGCTCCCGGATGAAGTGATGTTGGATGTCAATGTATTTGTCCTTGAGTGCAACACCGAATTGTATGTGATTGTTATGGCACTAGTGTTATCACAGAATATTGGAGACTCCTCAGCTGTGATTATGAAATCCCTTAGTTGTTGTTGGATCTAAAGAAGTTGAGTACAGCAGCTACCGGATGCAAAATACTCTACTTCTGCCGTTGAAATTGCAACAAACGTTTGTTTCTTGTTGTACAAGGATACAAGTCGGTCACCTAAGAACTGGCATGTCCCGCTGGTACTCTTTCAGTCTACCTTACATCTTGTGTAATCTGCATCAGAATAACTCGTTAAATTGAAACTGCAATCCTTCGGATACCACAGTCCCACATCCTGAGTGCCTTTAAGATATTTCAATATTCTTTTAGCAACAACGTAATGAGATTGTTTAGGATTATCCTGAAATCTCCCGCAAACTCCAACCGCAAATAGAATGTCCAGTCGACTTGTTGTTAAATAGAGAAGTGATCCAATGATTCCACGATATGATGTGATGTCAACAACTTAACCATCTTCATCCTTATCTAATTTGATCGAAGAGCTCATTGGGGTTGAGGCAGTAGAACAACTTTCCATGCCGAATTTCTTTAGTAGCTCTTTTTATATACTTGGCCTGATTAATGAATGTTCTCTTTCAATCTGCCGAACCTGAAGGCCTAAGAAGAAGCTCAACTCTCTCATCATACTCATTTCAAATTTGTCAATAATCATTTTAAAAAAATTATCACATAATTTTGGATTAGTTGAACCGAAAATGATATCATCTAAATAATTCTGTACAAGTAATATGTGCTCATTTTTCTCAAACTTGAATAAAGTTTTGTCTACAAATTCTATAGTAAAATCATGATTAAACAAGAATTTCGTTAGTGTATCGTACCATGCTCTAGGAGCTTGTTTCAGACCATAAAGTACTTTGTCCAATTTATAAACATGACTAATTATAGTAGGATTTTTAAAACCAGGAGGTTGTGCAACATATACTTCTTCACTTAATTCACCCTTAAGGAAAGAACTTTTGATATCCATTTGAAAGACTTTGAAATTTTTGAATGCAGCAAATGCAAGAAAGATTCTAATGGCCTCTAGTCTGACAACAAGAGTAAATCATTCTTCAAAATCAATGCCTTTTTCCTGTTTGTATCCTTGGGCCACTATTCTAGCCTTGTTCATCGTAACCAAACCGTTTTCATTGAGTTTATTTCGAAAGACCCATCTAGTTCCAATGAAAGATTGATTAGCTGTTCTTGGAACTAGATTCCAGACTTTATTTCTATCAAACTAGTTTAGTTCCTCTTGCATTGTTAAAATTCAATCGGGATCCAGCAATGCTTCATCCACCTTTTTAGGTTCAATCTATAAGATAAATGTAGAATTTGCATATTCTTCTAACAGTTGATGCATAGTTCTGATGGGTGCAGAGGAGTTACTTATAATTAACTCAAGAGGATGATATTTATTCCATTTAAAGTTTGGTCCCGAAATGCTTTCTAACCGACTGGTTATTTGATCAAGGTTAGACAGACCGGTAGGTTGAACAGTGTCAGACCGACCGATTTCTTCAGCAGTTTCTGAAGTGTCAACTTCTTTCTGTGAAGCATCTTGATCTTGATGAATATCAGCATCAATGACCGTCTGCTCATAAACAAATATTATGTATACCGGAACCTCATCTTCACTATCAGATTGAATATTTAAGTTTTCCAATCTGTTAGATAAATCAATGGATGATGAAGTATTACTTTCAACAGATTCGTCAAATATAACGTGAGATGATTCTTCAACAGTAAGAGTCCTATTATTATACACTCTATATACTTTAATAACATGATACCAACATCCCATTTAGCGTCAAAAGCGGTCAAATAGTTTTTACCATTGTTGTGGATGTAACACTTATAGCCAAAGATCCTAAAATATCGGATATTAGAAACTTGTTCATGGTATACTTCAAAATGTGTTTTGTTAAGACGTTTGTTTATCATGCACCGGTTTTGAGTATAACATGCGATATTGATAGCCACTGCCCAAAGCTTTTGAACAACACCCGAATCGGTTATCATGGATCTTATAGCTTCCTTGAGGGTTTGGTTTCTCCTCTTGGCTAATCCATTTTATTGAAGAGTTCTAGCACTAGACAACGAGTGTCTAATATTGAATTCCTCAAGATATGTAGTTAGAATCTTATTAGTAAATTCGGTTCTTATATCACTTTTGATTTTGTAAACACGTACATATTTTTCATTTTGTACTCTTTTAAGCATTTTAATCAGATTTGGTGTAGCTTAATTTTTGGAAGCTAAGAAAATAACCCAAGTATATCTAGAATAATCATCTATAATTACCCTATTATAGTTCATTCCTCCTAGGCAGGTTACCTTGATAGGTCCAAAAAGATCCATGTGAAGTAGTTCAAAGAATCTACCGGATTAAATGTTTCCTTTACTTTTGAAAGTTGATTTAATTTGTTTACCCATTTGACATGTAGAGCATACTTTATCTTTTGAAACTTTATAATAGGTATACCTTGAACAAGTTCCTTAGTGCATATATATAGTTGATTGTCTTAAATTTCAAATGATTTAATCTTTTATGCCAAAGCTAGTTTTGATCATCTTTAGCAATCATGCATACAGAATTAGAACATTTAACTTTACAATCTACTTTGTAAATGTTTCCTATCCTATGCCATGTTAACAAAATGCTACCATGTTGGTGCTTAACTAAACATGCTTGTTTGTGAAATTCGACGGTGTATCATATATCATACATTTGACTAATACTAAGCAGATTAAAACATATGTTTTTAATAAGTAGCACGACATTTATAGTTAAGTTGTCATGGACAATCTTACCCCTTCCCACAGCCTTACCCTTAGAGTTATCACCGAAGATGATCTTTGAACAGGATTCTTTCACAATGTCAGTTAACAGTTTGTGGTTTCCTGTCATGTGCCAAATTCCATTCAAAGTCCTCCAAGTGTTTAATCTGTTTTCCCTACAAAATACAGTTAATTACACAATTTTGATACCCACATTTAATTGGGTTCATGGTTAATTAGTCCCTTAGGAATCCATACTCGAATTAATCGAATGAATCTCCCTGTAATATTCTTAATAGTTCTACTTGTATCAGGCTTGACATCTCTCTTTCTGCCTTTGAATATCTCATTGTATTGTGGTGATGATCTTTTATGAGCTTTTTCTGACTTTTTATCGTGTTCTTGCCTGACCGGTCGATTGGCTTATAAATAGAAGTTTGTCTTTACTGAGTTTTAACACTTTGTAATTAGAAGAACTAAACTTATCTGGATTACTGTTGTCGTAGCCTAGACCGAACATGCAGTTATAAGGTCTTTGATGACTCTTCATCTGGCTCACAACATCTCTAGATTTCTTCCATGCAGTAATCATGTATTTTGTTCTTTCATTTTCTTCAGTTAACATTTGGACTGTCTCCTTGAGTTTCTCATTCTTAGAGGATAGTTCAATAGTTCTACCGGTTTGATTATTTAGCCAAGTTGATATGAGATTGAACAGATTCCTATACTCAATGACCATGTCGTTGAGTACAATAATCAAATTTTCCCGGGGGAACTCCTCAGAGGCAAAGTCGAATACATCTTCTTCGTTTGTCATAAGACATCTGATTCCTTCATCATCACTGTCTGAATCGCTATGTGCCCACTGGCTTCCACCGTCATCAGCTAGTAATGGCTTTTGGATCTTCTATCCTCGATTGTTTGATTGGCGATCTTCCCTTTGATTCTGTTCGGTTGGCGTTCGGTCGTCCCTTCTTGGATTCCGGCATTCCGACCTATAATGACCTAAGGCATCACAATTAAAACAGTGAACGTTATCTTTGTTACCGTTAAAGTAGTTGTAATTATATGAGTTGGTGGGTTGGTTCTTCTTCATTAACTTTCCGAACTTCTTAGCAAACATGGCAATTGCATCATCGCTGAACTGTTCAGCTGATTTGGCAGGTACAAGAGATGTCGGTTCCACGGAGGTCACCAGATCTCTGGTAGCTGTTGACGCTAAGGCTTCATCTTCATTTCTTGAAGGCCTTTTGATTCCCTCATCACCATGGCTTTGACATCCCAAGCACTAGGAAGCAATCTTAGAGCTTTAACAATTGTTTCTTTGTTATCGTATTTCTTTCTAAGAAGTGAGAGTTCATTCACAATGTTTGTGAAGCGGTCACCAAATTCCTTTATTGTTTCTCCGGGGAGCATCTTGATGTTTTCAAATTTTTGAGTAGCCACCATTATCTTGTTTTCCTTGGTTTGCTCGCTTCTTTCATGAAGCTGCATAATTATCTCCCATACTTCTTTTGTAGTAGTGCATCTTCTGATTTTTGCGAACGTATTCTTGTTAGGGTCTTGTAGATGGCATCTCTACCAAGACTGTCTAGATTGTTCCTTCTTCTGTCCTCAGCTGTCCATTCGCTCCTATCTTTGTTAATCGTTATTGGACCATTAGAGATGAAAATCATCATTTCGTCATTTATAGTGGATAAGTGTACTTGCATGCCTAGCTTCCAGTCAATGAAATATTCTCTTTCAAGGAGTGGGGCCTTGTTGATGTTCAATATGCTTATGTCTAGTTGCTTCAGTATAGAGACTATCTGCTCTGATATCACTTGTTAGGATCGAGATCAGCGAAGAAGACCGGGGTCTCTCTAGGGTGAATGCTTACACACACGTCGGTTAATACTAACCTTGTTAGAGGTTAATATCGGTCTGAATACTTTGCAAGTTGTCACAAACTCTTGAACCGAATTCAAGCGCATAAATGTTTGTTTCAACTTGAAGCAACACAAACACGGTTTAGACCGCAATAAGAAGACACATAATAGAAGAGAAACACAACACATGATTTATGGATGTTTAGAGATAAATCTCCTACGTCACTCATTCTTCTCAAACATTGATAAGGATATTCACTCAGAATATTCAAACATTAATAAGGATATGCACGTGAAATTCTAACACACACAGGTTATCGCACAGGTGGTTCGAGGATTCTAGGAAAATTGTTAATTCGTAAAATGTTCAAAGGTTGTTTATCCAGTTGAGTTCTCTTAAATAGAAATATGACAACGGTCATATTCTTCTTCTTCAACGGATATATTTCATTGATATTACTTCGTTTCTTAAATCTTATTGGTTGAGGATCGTTGAGGTACAACTTTAGGATATACTCTAATCTTGTTTGATAATAAGTCAACATGGAATTAATTTGATAATAATTTTTGAGGAGAAGATCAGCATGCAAATTTATCTTCTACTAATTTGACTTGTCTGGGATAATGTGATAAATATCTGCTCCAAATGATATACATTGGACTTATACCAAAAAGGTGGTCTGACTTCATTTGACAGGCTTCTACTTCCCAAAAGATTTCATTAGACTTGTATGAAAATGGAAATAATACAGTCTGATCATGGGAAGGCTCCCCTTTGTAATTACCGAAATTGTTCTTCCTAACACTAAAAAGGAAATTGTCGGCTTCTCTTAATATAAATATGTCTTAGCATAAAACCGGTTCCGCCTCTTGGATCTGACCGGTAAAACTATCGATAATATTACCAAATTCACCCTTTGTAAATAATCATTCATGTTACCATTTTATGGATACTACCTGTTCTACTTCCTATAGTAAAACCGGTCAAATTACCGATTCCGTGTCATGTATAAGAACCGAAGATTTTACCGAATAAATTACCAGACAGACTATCGGTTACGTCGTCTTTATAAAACCGAAGATATTACTTGTCATACTATTTATCGGTTTACCGATTCCTCTTCATAACATATAACTAATAAGTTTACCGATTAACTTGATGAGCGGTAAAGCCGTTTTCTACTAATAAATCGATTCACTACCGGTTCCGGTTCTTTGACATATTACCGATAATTTTACTAAATTCAATAGAGCCGATTTCTTCTACTGAACCGATCCATTACTAGTTCTGCTTCTTGTATGAATAACCGAATATAAAGTTGATTTGCATTGTCTTTATGAAGCCGAATAGATAATATTGGCCGCGGTAAAACTGATCTCCTTTACCTAAGATGGATACTATCGGTTTTGCTTCCAGTTGCACTGTCTTTTATAAATCCGATAAGCTAGAATACCCGTTGCGGTTTTACTGAATTTTGCATTTATCCTTTACGGAAAGACCAAACTTCTTTGTTTTACTGGTTTTTTTCTTTTTATCATGCACAAAAAGATAAGTTTGGTTAAGTTTTTTAGATAATTAATTACTTTATAATTAATTATCTAATTTATCTAATATTTTCTCCCTTTTTGATTATTTAATCTAAATATTCAAAACCTTGTAAACGTTGGCCGCTTAAGTTATTTTATTTTTTAACACAATCTTAGCGATAGTGGGGTGAGATTCCCACCTAAACCTCAACAGAAAACCTCAGCACACAAAACCTGGTTACTTTATCCAACCGTTGTTTGGACGTGCCCAAAAAGCAAGGCCTCGAAGAGTCAACTTAGTATGTGCTAATTTATTATACATGCATAAATTTATAATAGATATACTAAACATCTCTAAGCATGTTTTCTTTCATCAACATCACTCCACATGTTTGTCAAAGTTAATTATGCTCGTAGAATGGCCTTATTAAACAACGAGGACCTCTCCATGTGGACACACCACTTCAATGAGACATTGTGGTACTATGACTCCTTTGGGATCAACACCGCAATCAACTACACTAATCACCGCCTCCACCATGGCTTCATGATGGAGATGCAACGCACATAGTAGCCGGTGCACCGAGCCTTTATGATAGGGGATCGCCAGATTTGCCCAACTATTGAAGAGTTTAAAGCCATAATGATGATCAAGAGTAAAAACATCTTGAGGCTCAAACCCTTCACTGAATCCATGTCTCTCAAACAACTCCTCCAAGATGATCTTGGCTACACGAAAACTGTGGCAAACGAAATCCTTTCCAGAACTCACTTGGACTTTCCTCGCTAAGTCAAAGTGGCGACCCAAAATGGAAAAATCCCTCCACTAAGCTTCGGTGCTTCTCTGCTCACCATTTCCATTATGGTATCTCACTTCCTTCTCGCTCCCTCGAACAATCGCCCTCCTTCCGCGAGGATCTTGGAAGTGATCTATAATCAAAGAGGTGGAAATAAGAATCCTACTGGATCATTCTGGTAGAGACACTAATGGGTCTTAACGATTCATACTATTCTTACTATCTCAATCAAAGAGGAGCTCCTACCATCCTCTACCTCTGGCTTTTACAGAAGAAGGAGAGCATTCCTCCTCCACTTCTTGGCAATGTGATGGGTGCTACCCTCCAAAATCGACGCCTAACGCATATCAATCTAGAGCTCTATGTCCACGACGACGATCCCATTCGAGAGTTTCTTCCATGGTATGGTATCAAGAAGATGGTCCATCTGATGAGCGACCAACCCATCATCATACTCATGGGCCTCGAGTGGATTATTGCGTAATACACCAGTGAACTATTCAGACAGTTCGGGCGCGACTGTATGCCCCCTTACCATGACTGTGTGGTAGCCATAGACAAGCTAATTCAGCACATTGACTTTTCCGACTATCTGGATATTTGGAATGATTGCGTCAAGATGGGAATCCCCAAGGATCGCAAGGACTACATCCACCAAAACATGGACAAATTTCACCTCCAACAAGCAGAAGAGGAAGAAAGTGAAGGTTTTATCACCTCCACTTGATGTAGTCGACCTCGCTCCCCCTGAAGAGGAACCTACAAAGTCTTACCCTTTTTGTAAAAAGCGACAAAAACTTATAATCCTAGTATAGTCAACTAGACACACCCTAAAGAACTCTGAAATTTTGAAATGTAACATCAACTTCTTTCTTTTGAAAGCAAATATGTATAAAACCTTACGAGATCTAATATATAGGTCATGTTATTTTCATACGCATTTACTTTTGTTGTTACAATTGCAATACCTTCTCTCTCATACTATCACAGTCATCCACAATGTCTATGTTGATGGATGCCCAGCTTCTCCCTTAGGCGAAGCACTTTCGTGAAAATCGATGGTACTTCGAAGACTACGGTCTTAACCCCATCCTGAAGTTTCTGAAATACGAGGTCAACCCCAACTTCATGATGGAAATGCAACAAAGGTGGAATCCTGATCAAAGAACCTACATCCTCGGTAATAGGATCATGTGCCCCACCATAGAAGAATTTTGGGCTATTCTCATGATAGATAACAAGAATGTTATACATCTAAAGCCATTCCTAGACCCCATGTCTATCGAAAGACTTCTACAAAAGGAATATCACTACTCCGAAGAAACCTCTGATGCCATACACAAGTAAAAAAACTATTAATAGCAACGAAAAATAGTAACAGTCCTTTAAGCGGTTGGTATTAAGGTGTAATACAACGGTTTAAAAATCCGTTAATATAAAAGGGGTTGTTAATATTGACCGATTTTAAAACGGTTGTTATTTACCCATATATATTAATGAATTTTAAAACGGTTGATATTAACCACCTCTATATCAACGGTTTTTAAAACGGTTAATAAATATATAGTCAATATTAAAATCGTTGATATAGAGGGAGTCAATATCAACTGTTTTAAAAACCGTTAATATAGAGGAAGTCAATATGAAAGATTTTTAAAACCTTTGATATAGAGGGAGTTAATATCAACGGTTATTAAAACCGTTGATATAGAGGGAGGGAGTAAATAATTTTCTATTATAAATGTTCGTTAATTAATAATTTATAAATATGTTAAATATACATAGTTAATTAGTTTAATATATATATATATATGATAATTAATTATATATTTTAAATTGATAAACTTTATATAATTTGATATTTTATTTTAATTAAATATATATATATATATATGAGGAGTGATAGGAGAGAAAATTTAAGGGAGGGATTGGCACTAGAGTAAAAAGAATAAAAATGTGAGGAGAGAGAAGAGAGATAAATTTTGTTATTTTTCTAGTTAATCAAATTGCGTATATCATTCTCTCTCCATTCCCTCCCTCCAATTTCTCTCCCAATCATTTGTCTCTATATATATTTATATTTGAAATGTTCGATTAGATAAATCATTTATAAATTATATTATAAATGTTCAATTAGATATTAGATAGTTTATATATATCATATTTTATATTTTTAAACGAAGTTTATTAAATTTAAATTATTATTAATATTTATTTACTAATAATTAATTATATTAATTCTTTATACGATCATTATTATTAAATTAATAAATAAAAAAACTAAAATTTTATGAAAATATACTTTAAATTTAAAAACAAATATGTAATTATATATATATTCTTTAATTAAATAAATATTTATAATTTATTTGATAATATATTTTAAATTTTAAATTTTAAAATTTTATATAAATAAATTAAATTAATTATTTAATGAAGTAAATAATATATCATTTTAACGTCATTAATTTTGATATTGACCCGTTCAAATAGATAGTAATTATGTAATATATTTATATAATTAAATTTATTAAAATTTAAGATATATATATATATATATATTTATTTGATTAAATAAAAATAAAATAAAAAATGAGTAAATTTTGAAACTTGTGTTAATATATTTTCATTGATTAATTCTCTCTCCCACAAACTATCTTTCCTAGGACCACAGGTAAAATACAGTATCACTACCTCGTTCACCTTATGTTCTTTCGTCTTCGCTGATCCTCCTTAATTGCTTAAAGTCTTAGCCGATCCTATTTAACCGCTTGAAGGTATATTTTTATGTGCTTAAATAAACTCATTTATAATAGTATTATTAATCCCCAAAAGATTATCTTTATTTTAGGTTGAATCTTCCTTGTGGGGTTTGATACAGGTTTTTTCTTATACATAGCTTTTATAAGATTTGGTAACCTATATTTATAAGTTTACTCAACAAATTAACTATTTTTTGTATAGAAGAATGATAACAAATTCAATTAAATAGTTAAATGATGTGTAAATAATATATAATATTGATTATTATGTTAGATGATACCGATATATAATTAATATAGAATTAATTATATATAGAATAATGATTACGATGATAATGCCTATATATAATATATGATCGACTGCTTTTGACACTCTTTTTGACGGGATGTATTGGATATATATGTAAAATTATAAAGGGATTTGGTTATATTAAGTTTATATTAATATGAAAATAAATGTATAACTTATATCTTGTACATGATATAAATTAGTAATATCTTAATTTATTTATAATAATTTTTATCTCATTTATTAATATTAACATTTATTTGTTTATTTAATTTTTCATTAAAGTTTAATTATTAATTTATTATTATTTTTTAATTTTATTATATATTACTTTTTTTGAATAAACTTATTTTATAAATTTATTATTTTAAATTTTATTTATTTTTAAAAAGAAAGTTAATGTTTATTTTATAATTAGTAGTATAAAACTAATAATATTATTATTATTAATTTTAATTATTATCTCTTAACTAGTTAGTTCAATAATTTAAAAAAAAATATTATCTTTTATATTTTAAACAAAATTTTGAAATAATACTAATGTTAAAAATTAAAATTAAAAATTAACTTAATATAAATAGACAACAATTACAAAAATACAAGTTTTGAATATTTAAATTAAATAATTAAAAATAAAGAAATTGTTAGGTAAAAATAGGTAATTAATTATTAGTATTAATTAACTAATAAAAAAGAACTTAATTAAGTTAATTTTGTACAGATTAGAAAACTAGAAGGAAAGCTGATCAGTATCGACTCAGTTTTCTACTTCAGTGCTTGACGAACTCGGTCATCTAAAATATCGGTTCGACAAGAAGCACAACCGATAGTGAAAATGTCGGGTCGGTAAGAAGTGTGACCGGTAGTAGAAATCGGCTTCTTATCGGTTTACTAGATCGGTTTACCATCGGTTTACCGCATCGATTTATCATCGGTTTACCGCATTGGTTTACCACAACGGCTTCTCATCGGTTTACCGCATTGGCTTCTCATTAGTTTACCATCGGTTTACCGCATTGGTGTACCGCATCGGCTTCTCATCGGTTTATCGCATTGGCTTCTCATCGGTTTACCGCATCGACTTCTCATCGGTTTACCGCATCCGTTTATCATCAGTTTACCGCATCAGTTTCTCATCGGTTTACCGCATCGGTTTCTCATCGGTTTACCGTATCGGTTTGACATCGGTTTACCGCATTGGTTTCTCATCGGTTTACTGCATCGGTTTGACATTGGTATCTCGGATCGGTCTTCTAGATCGGTTTCCAATCCGATAGCAGATGAAATCGGCTTTATCGCCTCTCAGAAAACAAATATATTTCCGCTAGTAGTAGAAATCAGCCTTATGCTACAATATGATTTTATTTCCACTTTGGTGCAAGTCTGAGGAATACCTTTTGATAAAAGTTGTCTGCCAACACAGTTCAGACTGTCAAGAGCACCAAAAGACAAACCATTCCTACTACATGCTCCTAGGAAATCATTAATCCAATTAATGTCATCTTGACTTATTATAATCAAAGTATAGACAAGACCAAAGGATATCATATGCAATGTACTTTGTTGGACCTCAACCAATCAAGATCAAGAAGGACGTCCTATGAAGAAAAATGTATACGTTGAAGAAGCAAATATATCCATTGACATCTGCATATTTAAGAGAATGAAGCTCAACCGGATAAAACACCTTTTTGAAACCTTTTGATCAACCTTTGAACTCTTTCGACAATCGTGTGCTACAAGCTCTTACTTTAAGTGTGTTAAATTCCAAATCTGTATTACAATACTAACCTATTCTATGTGAATGGTGAGAATTGTAACTTGACAAAATCTGTTTCTGTTCAACAAGAATGGGTGCTAGGAGTTTTAAAGCAGGGAGAAACTAGGTCATGGTTGTTCGACTGGGTTGTATACGAGTGTTGTATTCAATCAAATCTTCTAGTGGATATCTTTCTCAAGGTTTGAGAAGAAAGGGTGACGTAAGAGTTTTACTCCGAATATCCATAAACATTGTGTTGTGTCTTCTCTTCTTCATTATTCACTAAACCGACCATTTTTTGCTTCAAGTTGTAACAAACACTTCCGCACTTGAACTCGGTTCAAGAGTTTATGATAAATTGCGTAGAGTAAAAATCAGATAATCAACTTCTAACAGGGTTATTATCTATCAGCGTGTGTGTAAGCATTCTTTTTTGTAAGACCCCAATCTCTTTCGGCGATCCCGATCACAACAAGTGGTCAGAGCGAGGTTATTTATATTCTCAAGTAACCAGATATCAGCATGTCTATCAACAAGGCTCGAAAATGAAGATTTCATCGATTGGAAGCTACGAATGCAAGAGCACCTAGCTACCTTAGACGATGACATGATGTATATCTTATCTAATGGTCCAAATAAGACTGACAAGGAAAGAAGCGAGTGGACTAATGAGGACAGAAGAAAGAATAATCTTGACAACCTTTCCATAAACACCATCTATATCACCTTGGACAGAAACACGTTCGTAAAAATCAGAGTATGATGTACTGCAAAAGAAGTATGGGAGACAATCATTCAACTTCACGAGGGAAACGAGCGAACTAAGGAAAATAAAATCATGGTGGACACTCAAAAATTCGAAAATGTTAAGATGCGCTCTAGAGAAACCATGAAAGAATTTGGTGATCGTTTTACAAGCAATGTGAACGAACTCTCACTTCTAGGAAAGACTTACGACAACAAAGAGACAATTGTCAAAGCGCTTGAGATGTCAAAACCATGGTATTGAGGAAATCAAGGAGTCTTCATAAGATGCAGCCGCATGACATCTTTGAGGATATGAAAGCATATGAATTTGAGAGGAACTCAAGAAATGAAGATGAGCCTTCAACTTCAACAACGACTAGAGCTCTAGTGTCCTCTATGGAACCGACAGCTCCAGTACCTATCAAATCAGCCGAGTAATTCAGTGGTGACGCAATGGTCATGTTTGCCAAGACGTAAAATTCATGAAGAAGACTCAACCCAATAACTCCTATAACTACAACTACTCAAACAGTAAAAAAAAGCTAACATTCGTTGTTTTAATTATGATGCCTTAGGTCACTATAAGTCGGAGTGTCGGAAACCAATAAAAGATGATATAAAGCCGACCGATCAGAAACAAAGGGAAGATAATCAACCATCCAAACACAATAAGGAGGTCTAGAAAGCCTTGTTAGCTGATGATGGCAAAAGCAAATGGGCTCAAAACGATTCAGACAATGACAATGAAGAAGTCATAAACTTCAAGGAAAATGATGAAGAGGTATTTGACTTTGACTTTGCCTCTAAGTAATTTACCCGAGAAAATCAGATTATTGCACTCAATGATATGGTCATTGAGTACAAGAAATTGTCTAATCTCGTATCAACTCAGCCAGATAACCAAATTGGTAGAACAGTTGAACTATCCTCTGAGAATGAGAAGCTCAAGGAGACAGTCCAATTGCTAACTGAGGAAAACGAAAGAACAAAATATGTAATTGCTGCATGGACAAAATCTGGAGATGTTGTAAGCCAGATGACGAGTCATTAGAGACCTGTTAATTGCAAGTTCGGTCTAGGCTACAAACACAGCAATCTAGGTACATCACGCAAAGAGTTGAGACCCACGAATGGCATGTTTCCTCTCATAACCTTTGTCAAGGGTACATCAACCAACAGTGAAGCAAGTCATTATTCAGAAGAGTCAGAAATTAAAAAGGAACTAAAATACGTGGAGCCAACTAACTAGTCATGGTGGCTTAGTCTTGAGAGAAGGAAAGCAAGTCGGTCGGCTGGACATGTACATGAGAAGACTCCAAAGAGGTACTCTCCAAACCTCCTTTCAAAACATGATGATTCATCTAGAGGCAACAGGGAGATGTCAAGCCTAATGCATGTAGAATTATTAAGACGAGCACTGGGAGAACCATCAAAGTAAGACAAGTATGGATTCCTAAGGGACTAATTAGTCGTGGATCCAATTAAATGTGGGTACCCAAATGTGTAAATAGTTGTATTTTGCAGGGTAAACAGGCTAAATACTTGGAGGATTCAGAATGGTACCTGGACAGTGGATGCTCAAGGCACATGACCAGAAACAACACGTTGTTAACCGATATTGTGAAAGAATTTGGTTCAAAGATTATTTTTGGTGACAACTCTAAGGGTAAGGTTCTGGGAAATGCTTAAATTGTCCATATCAACCTAACAATGAATAATGTGTTACTTGTTGGAAAGTTATGGTATAACCTGCTTAGCATAAGTCAAATGTGTGATATAGTCAAATGTGAAATTTATGGTTGAATTTCATAAACAGGCATGTTTAGATAAGAATCAACTGGGTTGTACTTTATTGACAGGGCATAGAGTATGAAATATTTATAAAATAGACTGGAAAAATAAATCTGATAACTCTATTTGCATGATTGCTAATAGCGACCAAAACTGGCTATGGCATAAAAGGTTAAATCATTTGAACTTTAAAACAATCAATTATATTTGCACTAAAGAGTTAGTTGAAGGTATTCCTAATATGAAGTTTTCAATAGACAAGGTTTGTTCTGCTTTCCAAATGGGAAAACAAATCTAATCAACATTCAAAAGTAAAGGAAATATTCAATCTAACAGATGTTTAGAACTTCTACATATGGATCTTTTCGGTCTAGTTAAAGTAACCAGCCTAGAAGGAATGAACTACACTTTAGTAATTATTGATGATTACTCTAGGTTTACATGGGTTATCTTCTTAGTTTCCAAAGATTAAGCAACCCCTAATTTAATTAAAATGCTTAAAAGGGTACAAAATGAAAATTTTGAACGAGTTAATAAAATTAGAAGTGATAGAGGCACCGAATTCACTATAGAGTGTGTTTGGTAACCCTAGAATTGGCATTGGATTTGGAATTGGAGGGTCCAATTCCAATTCTTATGTTTGTTAGACACTTTAATATTAAGAATTGGAATTGGAATTAGAATTCCAATGGAATTCAATATAGCATAATTTGATAGTTCTCAATTCCAATCTTTTTATGTCGGAATTGTAATTCCAAATTAACACGTTTTCATGTTTTTGACATGTTTAACACGTTTTTCACACATTACACACGTTTAGCGCGTTTTTAACACGTTTAACATGTTTTCATGTTTTTGACATGTTTAACACGTTTTGGGCACGTTTAACACGTTTTTGAAACATTTAAGATATTTCTCACGTCCTTGACATGTTTAACACGTTTTTGACACATTTAACACGATTTTCACATTTTTAACACGTTTAACTCGTTTTTGACACGTTAAACACGTTTTTCAAATTATGACACATTTTGCACGTTTTGGCACGTTTAACAAGTTTTTCACATATTTGGCACGTTTAACACGTTTTGAACACGTTTTCATATTTTTTACACATTTAACACGTTTTTAACAAATTAAACACGTTTATCATGTTTTTTACACGTTTAACACATTTTTAACACGTTTAGCACGTTCTTTTACGTTTTTCACATGTTTACCACATTTTTGAGACGTTTAACACGTTTTTTTAAATTTTGGCAAGTTTAACAAGTTTTTCATATATTTAGCACGTTTCACACGTTTTTGACACGTTTTCATGTTTTTAACATGTTTAAAACGTTTTTAACACATTAAACACATTTAACACGTTGTTGATTTGTTTCACATGTTTTTTTACGTTTTTGACACGTTTGACAGATTTTTAACACATTTAACATTTTTTACACGTTTAATACGTTTTTAACACTTTTAACACGTTTTTTACGTTTTGACACGTTTAAAAAGTTTTTCACTTATTTGGCACGTTTAACACATTTTTGATACGTTTAACACGTTTTTACGTTTTTGACACGTTTAACACGTTTAACACGTTTAATATGTTTTTGGCACGTTTAACACGTTTTGGTATGTTTAACACATTTTTGGCACGTTTGATAAATTTTGGCACACTAACACATTTTGACATGTTCAATACGTTTTGCCAGTTTAACACACTTTTGACATGTTTAAAACGTGTTAAATATGCCAAAAATGTGTTAAACATGCCAAAAACGTGTTGAACGTGTTAAACATGCCAAAAATGTATGAAACTTGTTAAAATGTGTTAAACGTACCAAAACGTGTTAAACATGATAAAAATGTATTAAACGTGCCAAAAATGTGTAAAACGTACCAAAAACGTGTAAAACGTTCTAAAAACGTGTTAAACGTGTTAAACGTGTCAAACGTGTGAAAAACATGTTGAACGTGTTAAACATGTCAAAAACGTGTTAAACGTGCAAAAAATATGAAAAACGTGTTAAACTTATCAAAACATGTAAAAAACATGTTAAACGTATTAAAATATAAAACGTGTTAGATGTGCCAACAACGTAAAATACATATGAAAAACGTGTTAAACGTGAAAATGTGTGAAAAACGTGCCAAATCGTGAAAACGTGTTAAACTTTTCGAAAATGTGTAAAATGTGTGAAAAAACGTATTAAACATGCCAAAAATGTGTTTAACGTGCCAAAAATGTGAATAACATGTTAAACGTGTGAAAAACCTATTAAACATGTTAGACATGTCAAAAACGTGCCAAAAACGTGAAAAACGTGTTCAACTTGTCAAAACGTGTGAAAAACATGTTAAACGTATTAAAAGTGTCAAAAACGTGAGAAACATGTTAAACGTGTGAAAATGTGTTTTAAGTGTGAAAACGTGATAAATATGTCAAAACGTGTTTAAACATGCCAAAAACGTGTTAAACGTGTAAAAGACTTGTTAAACATGTCAAAAACGTGTTAAACATGTTAAACATGTCAAAAACGTGTTAAACATGTCAAAAACATGTTAAATGTGTTAAACATGTCAAAAACGTGAAAACATATTAAAGAAGTTAACATTGTGAACCGGTATTTTATTTACAAATGTAGGAATTGGAATTGAATTACAATTCTATCATTTTCCCAAACATAGGAATTGGAATTGAATTACAATTCAATAATTTTTCCAAACATAGGAATTGAATTGTAATTTAAGGCCAATTCTCATGGAATTAGAATTAGAATTTCAATGTCAATTCCAATTCCCCCTTATCAAACACACCCTAATAGAACTTTTTATCTTGAGGAATTAGGTATTAGACACGAGTTGTCTAGTGCTAGAACCCTTCAACAAATAGATTAACTGAGAGGAGAAATAAAACCCTCAAGGAAGCTGCCAGATCCATGATAGCTGATTCAGGGGTAGCTTAAAAACTTTGGGCAGAAGCTATCAATATAGCATTTCATACTCTAAATTTGTTCATGATAAATAAACGATTTATTAAAATGCCCTTTGAGGTTTACCATGACAAACTTCCTAATATCCTGCATTTTAGAATCTCTGGATGTAAGTGTTAAATCCACAACAATAATAAAAACTATTTCACCGCATTTGATGTCAAATCTGATGTTGGTGTTATGTTAGGATATTTTGCAGTTAGTAAAGCATATAGAGTTTATAATATAGAACTCTTACTGTTGAAGAATCATCTCATGATGTATTTGATGAATCTGTTGAAAATAACACTTCCATAACTATTGATTTATCTAACATATTGGAGAATATCAATATACAATCTAATATTGAAGATGATGTTCAGGTCTACCAACAAATTGTTTATGACAAAACGGTTAATAACGCTGAAGTTCATCCAGATAAAGTTGTCCTACAGCAAGAAGTTGACACTCCGGATATTACCGAGGAAACCGGTCGGTCTGACATTCATTAGTCTGTCGGTCAGTTAAATCTTGATCAAATAACCGGTCGGTCAGAAAGCATTTCAGGACCGAACCTCAAATAGAATAAAAATCATCCTCTAGAGCTAATCATAGGTAACCCCTCTGCACCTATTAAGACCAGACATCAACTGTTAGAAGAATATGCAAATTCTGTTTTTATCTCACATATTGAACCTAAAAAGGTGGATGAAGCATTACTTGATCCTTATTGGATTTTAGCAATGCAAGAGCCACTAAATTAGTTTCAATGGAACAAAGTCTGGCATATAGTTCCAAGACCAGCTAATCAATCTGTCATTGGAACTAGATGGGTTTTTCACAATAAACTCAATGAAGACGGTTTGGTTACGAGGAACAAGGCTAGACTAGTGGCCCAAGGCTACAAACAGGAAGAAGGCATTAACTTCGAAGAGTCATTTGCTCATGTGGTCAAACTAGAGGCTATTAGAATATATCTTGCATTTGCTGCTTTTAAAAATTTCAAAGTTTTTCAAATGGATGTTAAGAGTGTTTTCCTAAATGGTATAATCAATGAGAAAGTTTATGTTGAACACCCCCCGATTTAAGAATCCTACATTGATTAGTCCAGTTTATAGTCTGGATAAAGCATTATATGGTTTGGAATAAACTCCTAGAGCTTGGTACGACACTCTTACAAAATTTTTGTTTGATCATGATTTTACCATAGGATCCGTAGATAAGACATTATTTAAATTTGAGAAAGATGAGCATATCTTACTTGTAAAAATTTATGTTGATGCTATTATTTTTGGGTCAACAAACCCCAAACTATGTGAAAGGTTTTCCAAATTGATGACAGATAAGTTTGAAATGAGTATGATGGGGGAGCTAAGTTTCTTTTTGGTCCTTCAATTTCTCCAACTTGAAGGGGGAACCTTCATCAATCAGGCCAAGTATACAAAGGAGTTATTAAAGAAGTTTGGCATGGAGAGTTGTTCTACTGCCTCAACACTAATGAGTTCCTCTATTAAGCTTGACAAGGATGAAGATGGTTAAAGCGTCGACATCACTGCCTATCGGGGAATTATCGGTTCTCTTCTTTACCTAACAGCAAGCCGACCTGATATTTTGTTTGCGGTAGGAGTCTGCGGGAGATTCTAGGCCAACCCCAAGCAATCTCATTATATTGCGGCTAAGAGAATATTAAAATATCTTAAAGGAACTAGAAACGTGGGACTATGGTATCCAAAGTATTCCAGTTTCAATCTAATAACTTACTTTAATGCAGACTATGCAGGATGTAAAGTGGATAGAAAGAGTACCAGTAGAACTTGTCAGTTCCTAGGTGAACGGCTCGTTTCCTGGTACAGCAAGAAGCAAACATCCATTGCAACTTCAACAGCATACGCAAAGTATCTTGCAGCCGGAAGTTACTGTGCTCAACTACTGTAAATTCAACAACAGCTAAGTGATTTTGGTATTGAAGCTGTGAAGTCCCCGATCTTTTGTAACAACACTAGCGTAGTGTCCATAACATACAACCCGGTGTTGTACTCGAGGACAAAACATATCGACATCCGACATCATTTCATTCGAGACCATGTGATGCAGAAGCATATTTGGCTGGAATATATGCCAACCGATCAGCAAGTGACCGACATATTCACCAAGCCACTCCAGGAAACTAAGTTTTCTTACATTAGAAACATCCTAGGACTTGCTGATATTAACTAAAATTATTTTTAAAATATTGGCATGCATTTAGGGAGAAACTCCTTCATTTTCAAAAAGAAGTCATATTGCATTTCTCTTCATGAAAAACTAGGCATACTTTCAGGGAGAAGCCTTCGCTTCTCAAAATATCTCATCAGCATAAAAATGTGAATTTGGTACCTTCATAAACTATTCGGATTTTTCTCAAACCGGTCGAATTTTCAGATTTTCGGTTTTCTAAATATTTTCACTTGCATAGGTATAGAAGAGAAATAATTATAATCAGATTAAATCGGGAGTTTTTCCTTTTTGAAATCAATAAAGATCACTCAATTGAGATACATGTAAAAACCGGATAGTTCAAGCACTCTAGAGTTTAAGACGACTAGCTATTTTGAATTTGAACAAAAACTGATCGGTTCAGTTTCTCTTCAAAATAAAATATTATGTTCCTTGGGCAAAGGATATGTAGAAAACCGACCAGTTATTTATATGACAATTTATGTAGTGTCATCATTAAAGACAAAAATGAGGAAAGTATTTTTAATTAATCTGCTCTTATCTCCTCTACAACATTATAAAGGTCAAATATGGGGTAACGTGAAGACCTATGTCTTTTAATGTTCACATTTATGACCAACATAACGGCTAGTTTCTCTTGCCCAATAGATTTTAGGAGGACTCTGAAGTGATAACTTCCTTCTATTTAATGACTCTCGTTAGGATCAGCTTACACAAATCCATTTCGGATCTCTCTAAGAAAATCTAAAGTCTAAAATCTAGAGTTCTCTCTCTCATTTTCCCATCTCTCATAAATCTTGAAATGAATCTAGCTTTCGCTCGCAACACTCTATTTGTTGATTTTGACTCTATTTAGTCCCTCAAAGATGAGGAGGTTCTTGAGATGTTCTTATCTCTAGAAAATTCTGGTTTAAGAAAGTTCCTTGAAGGATCTCAAGTGATTCATGAAGAGGAAGTCTTTCATTTTTTTCTAAAATGCAAGAGTTGTTGATGATTCCATCATGTCAAATATGGCATGAAAAGAATTTATTCTTAAAGAAGAAGATTTCACTTGGGTCTTCGATCTTCCTACCGAAGGATTCTCAGAGTTCCTCCCATTCCCAGACAACATCGTCCATGATTTCACCTTCTTTTTCTCAAACTCCTCCACTCGCGTGGAAACTCATGGAGTCAAGTCTTTGTTTATCCAAATTCTCAGTGATATCGTTAGTAGATTTATCCTGGCAAAGGAGTCCACCCACTTCTATACAAAGAAAACTTTCGAAATGATGATCGCCATAATTATAGGCACCCCAATAATTGGTCAAAAATCATTTTTGATAATTTGAAAAAAATGGTTTCTTCATCAAGAATGATGACCGGGTATATTTCTTAGATAGGTTGCATCCTCCTCGATTTCCACATCATCCTTGGACACAGAACCAGTCTAAGACTATCCAACCTCCTGACCGAAGAAAAAGTCGTAAGTTGGATCCATAGTGTAGAAGCGGCACAGGCTAAAAGGAACTAACCCAAGGATCCTCAAGTCGTTAGATCTTGTGTTAAGCCTTCATTGTCCTTTTCGGTTTAGAAGAATGTGAACCAGTTATTTTGTTTAAAAATCGGTCACTTAAATTCTAAAGTTATGAATTTATTTGCACTCTTCTTTATTATCTATATTTAATTCATTTGTGGGTTATTTAAATCTAAGTGTTTTTCTTTAATTAATTTGCTTAATTAAAAGTTTTTTTTTAACAGTCACAAAAGAATTTATTATTAAAAATAATGATGACTGTGCCTTGGAAATACTTTTCAAACTGGCACCAAATTTCCTCTTTTAAGTGTTTTGGTGAAACGCACTTTGAAAACGACGGTTCAACTTATAAGGGAAGTTTAAGACACGTTTGGAATATTCCACTTAAAATGGAATGCATGCCGAAAATCAGGGATTAAAATCTCCTCTACAAACCCTAAAATATTTTTTCTCTACCCTCTCTCTAAAAGGCTTCTTCATCTTCAATCCTCATCTTCATCCTTTTTCAATCCATTAAAATGGCTAAAGATAATGCCATGTTTATGTTGAGTTATGGAGCCTACACTTATAATAAACTCTACAAGTGTTAATTAGAGTTTATTGGGTTTGTATTTGGTTTTGGGCTTGAGCCTAACCAAGAGTTATTTAGCTTTATTACCCTATAAATATGTGATTATTAAAGGTTTACAATTGTGAGAAAGAATTCTAGAGAGATAAAGTGTGAGGCAAAAACTTTGTATTCTTCCTTCTTCTTCATAGTAAAATCTGGTGGTGGCTGAAGTGGATGTAGCTCAATTTGAGTGAACCACTATAAATATGTGTCTTCTTGTGTTCTTCTTTCTTGCATTTTTACATATTGTTTCAAGCTGGTCGGATTTGGGAGATACAAATCCTAACAACTAGTATCAAAGCAGCTAGGCTAAATTTGATCATTGGAAACAATGACAAGTTAGAACAGTATAGGACATGGGATTGGAAGATTTGATGGGACAGATTATGCCTTCTAGAGAATGAAGATTGAAGATTATCTCTATGGAAAGAAGCTTCATGTTCCTTTGAGTGAGAAACCAGAGAAGATGGATGAAGCTGAATGGAAACTCCTTAATAGACATGTTTTGGGAGTTGTCCAATTGACGCTAGCCAAGACGGTTGCTCATAATGTAGCAAAGGAGAAGAGCACCATGGGTCTGATAAAAGCTCTTTCTGATATGTATGAGAAACCATCTGCTAACAACAAGGTACACTTAATGAAAAGACTCTTTTACTTAAGAATGGTTGATGGTACTTCTGTCACTCCTCATTTGAATGAATTCAATACAATTGTGAATCAATTGCTATCTGTTGAGATTGATTTTGGGGATGAAGTTAGTGCCCTGATTTTGTTAGCATCTCTACCAAATAGTTGGGAACCTATGAGTGCAGCAATTAGTAATTCATTTGGAAATGCTAAACTGGAATTTGTTGAAGTTAGAGATCGTATTCTTGCTGAAGAGGTTCGTAAAATTGATTATGGTAAACATTCAAAGGTTCTGCTCTGAATGTGGAAAACATGGGTAGAGATAATGATAGAAATTTCAACCGAGGTAAGAGCAGATCTATGTCAAGGAGCAGGAAGAGTCAGTCCAAGTCTGGGAGGACATTTGAGTGCTAGAATTGTTGTAAATAGGGTCATTTGAAGAGGAACTGCAAAGCACCGAAGAGAAACAGTGATAATAAAAATGATGCAGCCAACGTTGTTACAGAAACTGTCACTGATGCATTACTTCTTTCTGTTGATAGCCAGATAGATTCATGGGCTTTGGACTCGGGAGCGTCTTTCCACACCACTGCCCACAAAGAATTAATGGAGAATTATGTGGCTTAAAACTGTGGGAAAGTTTATCTCGCAGATGGTGAGCCACTGGATATCAAATTGAAGATGGCAAATGGTTCAGTTTGGAAGATTAATAAGGTGAGACACATTACAAGTTTAATGTGCAATCCGATTTCTGTTACACAACTTGATGAAGAAGGTCACAATTTCAGTTGTGAAAATGGTGCATGGAAGGTGACTAAAGAAGCAATAGTTGTTGCTCGAGGTCACAAAACTGGAACGTTATACACGACTTCAACTTGCAAAGAAACAGTTTCTACTGTAGTTGATGACTCGAAGAACAATGAGTTGTAGCATTGCAGGTTGGACCTTATGAGAGAAAAAGGGATGAAAATTCTTTTGTAGAATGGACAGATTCCAGAACTGAAGTCTGTTGAACATCAGTTATGTGAAAACTGCATTCTTGGAAAACAGAAATGGGTGAGTTTCGTAAAGATTGGGAAGGAGCTCAAGAAAAAAAAGCTAGAGTTGGTACACACTGATGTGTGGGGACCTGCACCTGTTTCTTCTATTGGAAGATCACAATACAATGTGACGTTTATAGATGATTCAACAAGAAAGGTATGGGTATATTTTATGAAGCACAAGTGTGAAGTATTTGTTATTTTCAAGAAATTGAAGGCTTTGGTTAAAAATGAAACAAATCAGAAAGTTAAGTGCTTGAGATCCGACAACGGATGTAAATATATCAATTCAGATTTCAAAGAGTATTGTGTTGTGATTGGGATCAGTATGGTGAAGACTGTTCTCCGAACGCCTCAAGAGAATGAAGTAGCTGAATGAATGAATCAAACATTGAACAAGCGTGCTAGAAGCATGAGATTGTATGCAGGGCTGCCTAAAACCTTCTGGGCAGAAGCTATTAATACTGCTGCCTATTTGATAAACAGGGAACCCTCTGTTCCTATTGAATTCAGAATTTCTAAAGAAGCTTGGAGCAATAAAAAGGTAAACCTTTTTTATTTGAAAGTGTTTGGTTGTTTTTCATATGTTCATATTATTGAATGTGATAGGAGCAAGCTTGATCCAAAGTCTAATAAATGTTTTTCATTGGTTATGGTGATATCGAGTTTGGTTATCGTTTCTGGGATAATCAAAATCGGAAGATCATTCGTAGCAGAAATATTATCTTCAATGAACAGGTTCTCTACAAAGATTGTGTTGGGAAGACATCAGATGGTGATTCCAAGTTGGAAGAGACTAGTACAATCGATTTGAAAGAATTTTCAGCTGAATATATACCAGTTGTCGAAGAAGAACAATGTGTTGTTGAAAATGAAATCGTTGACAACGTTTCCCAGAGGTAAATCAGAAAACACTGGTTATATAATTGAGAAGATCATCAAGGAATCAAAAACTAGTTGAGAGGTGGTCTCCATCTCTGAACTATATCTTGTTGACAGATAGAGGTGAACATGAATGTTATGAGGAAGCGATTCAATCTGATGAATCGATTAAGTGAGAGTCTACTATGAAAGATGAGATGGACTCTTTGATGTTGAATCAGACTTAGGAGCTCACTGAGCTACCAAAGGGAAAGAAAACACTTCACAACAAATGGATCTTGAGGATTAAAGAAGAACATGTTAAAACCATGAGGTACAAGGCAAAATTGGTTGTGAAAGGATTTTAACAGAAAGAATGTATTGACTACAATGAGATCTTCTCTCCAGTAGTTAAATTGATAACAATCAGAATTATTTTGAGTTTGATTGTGAAAGAAGACCTTCATCTTCAACAAATGGATGTCAAAACTGCTTTTCTTCATGGTGATTTAGATGAAGAGATTTATATGCGACAATCAGAAGGATTTGAAATCAAAGGAAAAGATGAGCTTGTGTGTAAACTTCAGAAGAGTCTATATGGTTTGAAACAGGCTCCAAGGAAAAGGTACAAGAAGTTCGATAGCTTCATGAAAAGTAACAATTTTATAAGGTGTGAAGCTGATCATTGCTGCTATATTAAGAGGGTTGATAAATCGTACATTATTTTTCTCCTCTATGTTGATGACATGTTGATTGTTGGAGCAAGTTTGTATGAGATTAACAAGCTCAAGAAAGAGTTGTCTGAAAAGTTTGCAATGAAGGATTTGGGTGTTGTTAAACAAATCCTTGGGATGAGAATTTTCAAGGATGAAGAAGTTCTCAAGCTTTCACAAGAAGAATATGTGAAGAAAGTTTTAATAGGTTCAACTTGTATGATGCAAAACTAGTTACTACCCCCTTAGCTAGTCACTTCAGACTATCTAAAGATCAGTCGCCTTCAACAGAGGAGGAGAAAAATTACATGGCCACTGTTTCGTATGCCTCTTCCATTGGTTGTATTATGTATGCGATTGTTTGCACAAGACCAGACATAGCACATGTAGTAGGAGTTGTTAGCAGGTTCATGAGCAACCCGGGTAGACAACATTGGGAAGCAGTAAAGTGGATATTACGATACTTAAGAGGAAGTACGGGTCTCGCTTTGTATTTTCGAAAGTCTAATATGTGTTTGAAAGGATATGTTGATGCTCACAATGGTGGTGATGTTGATAGTAGGAAGAGCACAACAGGGTACATTTATACTATGAGAGGTACTACAATCAGTTGGGTTTCAAAATTGCAGAAGATTGTTTCTCTATCTAGTTGTGAGGCAGAATATGTTACTGTGACAGAGGCTACTAAGGAGATGATGTGGTTACAACCCTTTTTGCGAGAATTGAGTCAAGACTATGAGAGAAGTGTGTTGCAATACGACAGTCTGAGTGCCATTCATTTGGCAAAGAATCTTGTTTATCATGGCAGGACGAAGCATATACAGGTTCGTTATCATTTCATCCGGTCAGCTTTAGAAGATGGAGAATTAGCTCTTGAGAAGATTCCCGAGAGTAAGAATCCAGCTGATAAGTTGACGAAAGCTGTAACAAATGAGAAACTGAAGTTATGTGTCATTTCAGTTGGTCTTTTTCGTTAAGACACCGAATGGAAAGTCACTACCGATCGAGAGATGATTAAGTTAGTCTTCAAGTGGGAGATTGTTGAATTATGGAGCCTACACTTATAATAAACTCTACAAGTGTTAATTAGAGTTTATTGGGTTTGTATTTGGTTTTGGGCTTGGGCCTAACCAAAAGTTATTTGGGTTTATTACCTGAATGTTTACCCTATAAATATGTGATTATTAAGGGTTTACAATGGTGAGAAAGAATTCTAGAGAGATTAAGTGTGGGGCAAAAACTCTGTATTCCTCCTTCTTCTTTATAGTGAAATCTGGTGGTGGCTGAAGTAGATATAGCTCAATTTGAGTGAACCACTATAAATATGTGTCTTCTTGTGTTCTTCTTTCTTGCATTTTTACAGATTGTTTCAAGGTGGTCGGATTTGGGAGATACAAATCCTAACAGTTTAACCATATCATGTAGGTTAAGTTCGATTCCATATACAAATCTGGAAGCATCGAGATGCAGCAAGTACTTCGATCTGTTGAGAAATCTGGCCTGAGATACCTTATGGACGGTCCTCCTATCTGCTATCCTGAAGAGTTCCGTGCATTCTTTAATTCGGCTAAGTTGGTTGTCGGTTCTATTATCGCCAAGGTGAATGGTGTGGAGTTCACCATTACCGAACAAATATTCGCTAAAATATTGCATCTTCCAACTACTGGTCGGGATGTCTCGGAAGCGTTATCTCTAACTACTCTATCTAAACTCCAGTCCTTTTTTTCCGACAGCGGCGTTCCGGTGAGCATTAGTGGAAAGAAGAAAGATTTAAAGTACGAATATCACATTCTATGCGATATTACCGCTAAAACCATACAAGCAATGGGCAGAAACTTCGACAGCATAACTTAGTTCAAATTTGAGATTATGGGCGCCATCGTCAGGGGAGATAACATCAACTGGAGGCTTATCCTATTCAACACTTTGTGCGAAATGGTGTCCTTCCACAACAAAAGCAGTCTCGGTTTCGCGATGAAGATCGGGTGGATTATGACACATCTAAACGTTCTCATCGGTCCAGGTACCCCTCTTAACCCCAGCAAAATTATAAATGTTGCCTCTAGTGGTCGATATATTACCAATATAAACAAAGCCAAGGAGTCTAACTCTGAGGCGACTCGTCAACAATCGAGTGGGGGAAACACTGTCAATACGAAGAAGGCAGGAGGAAAGTCGGCGGGTGATTAAAAAAATATCAATTTGTCACTCATGCTTCACCATCAAAGGAATTCAGTTCAATCGCTGAATCTGCCGCTAATACCACTAGTCGTACCAGAGTAAGATCAAGAGAAGCACCTGAAATCTTATCCTCCCGAAAGAAGCCCTGGTCTGAGGTAAATATTCCTACTCCAGCTCTTTTTAATGCCACATTTGTTGCTCCAATTCAGAAGGAAGGTTTAGTGCCTCCTACAAATACGATTGAGCCTGCGGTTTTAGAGGCTCGATCGGTAGAAACTGATATTCCGAACAGGTTGGTTGAACTTTCTGAAATGGGTCGGTTAAATGAAATATATCTGGTAAATATGGTACCTGAAACCGATCGGTCCACTCTACCTGAAACCAATCGGTCCACTATGCTAAAAACCGGTTAGCTAAAGGAAGCAACAATCGGTCAAGTCATTCAAGATGAAGCGTCCCAGGAGGAGATTCCAACTGAAGTTATGGGCACATTAACTACGGATGGTCAAATGATTACAAAAACTGTTGATAAAGAATTCACTCCAATTCCAATAGTTGAAATCGGGAAACCGACTCAAGAATCTGAAAAAGTTGTTGAAGAAGACCAAGGAAAATCAAATAAAGACATTACACCATCTACTTCTGAGTCGCCTCTCGACCCATCTCAAGAGGTTTAGGAAATTGTTAAGCGCATTCTCGAAGAAGAAGAGACAAATGTCAGTGCAAGCAATTATTTGTTTAACTCATGGGCAAATATAAGACTTGGAACAAGTTTCATCGAAGTATTCCCAAAACCCCTGAAGAACAGAAGTGGTCTAAGCATCTTATTCTTGAAAAAGAGATATTCTCCTTGACCAAGAAGAAGGGAAGGAACCACTTGTAGTTGTTGAAGAGATGCCTCATATCTAGGGCGAAACTCAAATCGTCAGAACCGAGCAATTGGTTCATGAAGGAAGAACATCTCCAAGAAAATGGACAAGTTTAGAAGAAATGGAACTTTTTGATGTGTATGATGTTAAAGGATGGTGAATTAAATAATAATATCTTGGAATGTCAAAACAAGATTTTGAACAAATTACTCAAAGAAATAAAGTCACTTCGGCTGACGAATTAAACCCTAGTCTAATGGGCTTAACCTCTGAAGAAAATGAAGGAGAGGATGAGCAGGATAAGGCCTACTCCAATCAAAAATCAATAGGTGACAAGGGTCCTGCATCTTCCCTTCAAAATGAAAATCCGGAGCCAACCGATAATATAACTCCTCCACTAGAACCACCGGTAATTGACTATCCACTTTCCAAGAAGCCGACCCATGCACGTTCTAAATCGGGTAAGTCTTCTGACCGTCCGGAACATTCCCTTCAAGATAGTTCTTATCATATCCTACTTCTCCAATCTATTGCTCTTGGATCTCACGTCTCGCCTCGATCTGACTTAGAGGACACCCCAAGGTCGGACTTCTGATAGATGATCTGGGAAGCTCTAGCTTTGTGGCAATAATCATTTAATGTCCGACTAAAAGAAATGGAAAGGAAACAAGCATCTTCTTCAGGTTCCCATAATCAAGAACTAGCTAAGTTGAGGCAAGAACTGGGACAGATGAAGCCAATAATCCACAAGACATTCATCATTCAGAAATAAACAAAGTCCGTCGTTGAGGTCATATCTTCGCAACTTGTGGAAATGGTTCAATATCATAATGTTGTTGATGCTGAGAAACTAAGAGAACACGAAGAGGCGACTCGATGTATTCAAGAGGAGGAAAACGCAACTACTAAGGTGGCTAAACAAGCTGATGCCGCTAAAAAGACTATATTCGTTAAACGAAATAAGTCCACGCAAACTAAGGTTGCTGACACTCAGTTGACCATATCACAAATGAGAACTAAACCTATGAACTCTCGACCTCCACCTGAAGCTCCTCAACCGGAAGTTCCACGTAGTGCTCAGTCCTATCGAAGATTGCACATAAATGATGGGTGTGTCCTTGAAGAAGCCTTTGCTCCACCAAGAAAAAGGAGTCTTGAAGCCAATATTCCGGGTAAACCAAGTCGGGGCTTCATGGCAAGATGGATAGACGACAGATCCGAAACCAAAAAGAGGGAGACGCTAAAAAGAGGGAGACGCTAAAAACTCTTATCTTTGATCTTTCATTTATACGTCTTAAACTTAAAGTTATTTCATGTTGGACATCTAGTTTTTTTTTATAATTGCACTATTTTTTGTCTATCAAACAGGGGTGACCTAATGATAATCACTCTATTATTTATTGTTGGTTTTGATAAATCTTTATAATAAAAATATCAAAAGGGGAAATTGCTAAGAAATAAATGAAGAATAGATCACTGATTTTGATAATTTTAATTAGTTTTGATAATTTATTCTAAACAATCAAAGAGGGAGAAATTGTTAGAAATTAAAATGAAAAATTAACTTAATATAAGTAGCCAACAATTACAAAATTATAAGGTTTTGAATATTTAGATTAAAAAATTAAAAATGGAGAAATTGTTAGGTAAAAATAGGTAATTAATTATTAGTATTAATTAACTATTAAATAAGAACTTAATTAAGTTAATTTTGTGTAAATTAAAGAAAACCAGAAGGAAAGTTGATCGGTATCGGCTCAGTTTTCTACTTCAGCGCTTGAGAAACTCGGTCATCTCAAATATCGGTTCGACAAGAAGCGCAACCGATAGTGAAAAATGTCGGCTTGGTAAGAAGCGTGACCGGTAGTAGAAATCAGCTTCTTATCGGTTTACCGGATCGGTTTATCATCGGTTTACCGCATCGGTTTATCATCAGTTTACCGCATCGACTTATCATCGGTTCACCGCATTGGCTTATCATCGGTTTACCACATCGGTTTATCATCCGTTTACCACATCGGCTTCTCATCGGTTTACCGCATCGGTTTGATATCGGTTTACCGCATCGGTTTCTCATCGGTTTATCGCATCGGCTTCTCATCGGTTTACCGCATCGGTTTGACATCGGTTTCTCGGATTAGTCTTCCAAATTGGTTTCCAATCCGTTAGCAGATGAAAACGGCTTTACCGCCTCTCAGAAGAAAAATCATCAATCCAATTACTGCCATCTTGACTTATTATAATCAAAGTACAAACAAGATCAAAGGATATCATATCCAATGTAATTTGCAAGACCTCAACCAATCAAGATCAAGAAGGACGTCCTATGAAGAAAAATGTATTTGTTGAAGAAGAAAATATATTCGTTATCATCTGTTTATTTAAGAGAATGAAGTTCAACCGGATAAAAAACCTTTTTTGAAACCTTTTGATCAACCTTTGAACTCTTTCGACAATCGTGTGATACAAGTTCTTACACTAAGTGTGTTAACTTCCAAATATGTATTACAATATTAACATATTATGTGTGAGTGGTGAGCATTATAAGTTGACAGAATTCGTTTCTGTTCAACAAGAGTGTGTTCTAGGAGTTCGAAAGTAGGCAACAACTAGGTCTTGGGTGTTCCACTAGGTTATATACGAGTGTTGTATTCAACAAATCTTCTAGTGGATATCCTTCTCAAGGTTTGAGAAAAAGGTGTGACGTAGGAGTTTTACTCCGAACATCCATAAATATTGTGTTGTGTCTTCTCTTCCTCATTATTCACTAAACCGATCATTTGTTGGTTCAAGTTAAAACAAACACTTCCGCACTTGAACTCGGTTCAAGAGTTTGTGACAATTTACGTAGAGTAGAAATTAGATAATCAATCTCTAACAGGGTTATTATCGATCGGTATGTGTATAAGCGTTCTTCGTTGCGAGACCCCAGTCTCCTTTGGCGATCCGATCCCAACAACTAATTATTTATTTTTATATATTATTATTAATATAAAATAATAATGTAATTATATTATTATTTATTTATTTAAAATAATATTTATAATATTTAAAGTAATTAAAATTAATTTTAATAACATTAAAAAATCAATAAAAATAATTAACAAACTTAAAAATAATTAACAAACTTAAAAATAATTAACAAACTTAAAAATAAATTTAAAAAATAAAATTATTATTTTATTCTTATATTTAAATTTTATTCTATTTACAAAACAAAAAATTATAAATCTATACAATTTATATAATGTCTTATATTTTCAACCAAACAATAATAATATATAAATTATACCCAATAGCTTGTTACAATATAGTTAAACCTTGTATAATGGTAGATGTGTTTGACTTTAATCTAGCTTGATGCTTATTTAATATTATTTTTGAAGAATTGTCAAATTTTAATGAGAACAAATAAATTTAAATATTTATCTTCTTACTTATAAATAAATGAATGTTTATGTAAATAATTATTTTCTTACACATATTATATATCTAATCATTTAAAAGAATTCACGGTTATATTATTAGGAAAAAAGACATAATTTGTTAGTTTTAAATAAGACTAGGATTTGGATTGTCCTAAACAATCCAAATTTTTATAAAGAGTCTTACATAATTGTTAGATGAAATTTAGATTGAAAAATTATAACATAATTATTTTTTCTTCAATTTATAAGAATGCATGTACCCGATAAAGAGTGGATGAATCCTGAACGTCAACATAGACATCTGCCTGAATATATTAAAGGGGTTGATTCGTTTCTAGATTTTTCTAAGAGTTCGGGTAGAAAAACTAATATTGTATGTCCGTGTATTAAATGTGACAATAGAAATTATGTGGAGAGAGCTATCATGAGAAGACACTTGATTGTACTCTATGCTACAGTAGCTTACATAAACTCCTCCTCACATGAAGATAAAGCATTGGAGACAACTTTTCACATAATTGACACATTCTTTCTCGATGTTTTGCCAATAATATCCAAGAAAAAGTATTTTCTTGGCAAGGGCTAGTCCATTCATGTGTGGACCACACACCCCTGCGTGTACTTCTTCTATGATTTGTCGTACTTCGGGACCATCGACGCAAAACATGTTTTGACCATCAAATGATCATATATATAGCTTTTTAGCTATTCAAGCATAGTTGGTGGAATACTAGTGCAGGGCTCTTCATTCCTTATCTCAGAAATGGGACAGATATTCTCCATAAACGATGTCGTTTTGAAGGATATCGAACCATAGTTTGGTGGGCACTTGAACGGAGGCTACCACTCCAACTTCGAAATCGGATTTCCGTTTTTGACGGATCTTTATAGGTTTGACCTTATTTCCAACAGGGATTTGTGTCATAGCTGTTAGTGTGGTCAACGCATCGACAAAGCGATTTTGGCTACTTGGTGCATGTACAAAAGACACGTGATCGAACTTATCGATAAAACAGAATAGGTGAGTGTGATAGGGTTTGAGATTTTGTCCTCGTACCTGCCATGTTTCGTTAACATGTGATATAACCAGATTAGTGTCGCCAACTACGTCTAATTTAGTTGCTCCTCTTTCGTATGCGATTTTGAGACCTGGGAGAGATTCTTCATACTTGGTCAAATTGTTGGTCACGGAATACTCTAACTTAATAGAAATTGGATTATAGGTTCCCTAGGGATCTATAAAGAGAATTCCAATTCCGTAGCCATGTTTAGACGATGCTCCGTCAAACATCAATTTCCATGTGTCTGAAGATATAGACATTACGGAGTCATCAGGGAAGTCGAGTTCGAAAGAATTTTTGATTGTGATAGGTTGATATGCTAGGAAGTTTACAATAGTGCTTCCTTTAACAGATTTTTGAGCCTATACGTGATGTCGTATTCGGAGATCATCATTATATATTTAGCAAATCTGGGCAACAACAATGTACGTTGAAATAGATAATGGATTGGGTCAAGCCGGGGCACCATCTTGATGGGGTGGGATTGCCTATAATGTCTCAGTCTTTTGGTGACCCATGCGAGTGCCCAACACACTTTCTCGGGTGTTAAATAGTTCAATTCATACCTAGTCATTCTCTTGCTCAGGTAGTAGACGATAATCTCGAGTTTATCTTTATTTTCTTGATCCAATAGGCTGCCCATAGCCAAGTCTATCATTGTGAGATAGAGAATTAAAGGAATACCAAGCCTTGGAGACATAAGGACCGGTGGTGACTTTAGAAAGTCTTTGATTTTGTCATAAGCTTGTTGACAAGTGTCATCCCATTAGAATTTCTAATCCTTTTTCAGTAGCTTGAAAAGAGGATCACAAGTAAGAGTTAGTTTACCGATGAAACGACTGATGAACTGGGTTTTTCCAAGGAAGACTCGGACTTCTCGCTCATTCTGAGGCACAAGCATAGTCGTAATGACCTCGATTTTGGAGGGATTAATTTCTATTCTACGTTGGGTGATGAGAAATCCTAGCATCTTACTAGTGGTAACTCCGAAAGCACACTTCTTCGAGTTCAACCGAAGCCGGTATTTTCGAATTCTTTGTAAGAATTTGTCTAAGTTGGGAATATGAACTTGTTGATCCTTAGACTTTACAATTATGTCGTCTATGTAGACTTCCACCTCTTTATGGATCATGTCGTGTAATATTATTATTACTGCTTGTTGATAGGTAGCTCCGACATTTTTAAGATCGAAAGGTATGACCCTAAAACAGAACGTGTCTATCTCCGTGATAAAGGTAGTTTTCTCCTTGTCTTCTTCAGGGATCAGATTTGGTAATATCTTGAGAATCTATCCATGAAAGACAAGAGTTGATTGACATCAGCATGATCAACCAGAATATCGATGTGGAGCAAAGGAAAGCTATCCTTAGGGCTGGCTTTGTTCAGATCACGGTAGTTTACACACACGCGCATCCTTCTGTCCTTCTTCAGGACGAGAACTACATTATCTATTCATGTGGGGTAGTCCAAAGTTTCGAGGAATTTTGCTTCCAACTCCTTCTAGACTTCTTCTTTAACCTTGGCAACAACCTCGGTTTTCATTTGTCTTAACCTTTGTTTAACGGGTTTCGCCTCTGGATAAAGAGGAATCTGGTGTCGTACGATTGTAAGATCAACCCTGGGCATATCCTTGTAAGACTACGCGACCACGTCTTTGTTGGTCTTTAGAAATTCAATCATCTCATAAGAATTGTTATTACATACATCTTTATTTATTACAACATCAAACATTATTTCACAGTCAAAAAGGGGTGTGATGTTGCTTTTAACACTCGGGTTGATTATAAGAGCTTTATCCACTACAAGAAGGTTTATGGAGTTTATCTTACAAGAGTCTTCGTCAATAACCATGTCCTTGTCCGTTAGAGAAAGATCTCTGACAAGCTTTTCCAGGGTTTCATGCAAACAAGCAGTCCTTTTCCTAATCATATTAAGGGATGAATTAGGATCAAAAGAACAATCTACAAAGATTTCGAAACCAATAGTTCGAGTTTGTAAAACTCGGTTGAAGAAAGGTTTAGGGAAATCAAAACACAGTGTGGTTTCTCCTTCTCGCACAAACTGTCCATTAGAGTAAATTATTTAGAGATTTTACCTTTCCTCGATTCCTCGCCCACCGTCGGAGTATAACCAACACCGAAGTTGTCTGAGTCGTAATAAGACCAGGGGAAAGAAGTCAAGACGGTAGTGTTCGGCCCTAGACCCATTCTTGGAAAATATCCCATTTTCTACATGAGACGCATGGAGATCACGCTGTAGGGAGTGAAGTTAGAAGTGGAAGATGAGTCCTGACCTTTCCCAAATATAGGACAGATGTCGAATCCACTTAACTCAATCTCTGGTTTAGTGGAATGAGTTGAACCGATGATGGATGTGACATATTTCTCACCCACTATGGTGACGAGTGTACCGTTAGCCATGAAAAAATATTTCTGATGTATGGTGGAGACAAGAGTCTTAGCATGATGCAACCAGGGTCGTCCTAAGATCAGGTTGTACGATGGTCGCATATTGATTACGCATAATTCCACCTCAAAAGGTACATCAGCTATGTAGATTGTTGCTCGTAAGCTACCCAAAATCTCTCGACGAGAATTGTCAAAGCCACAAACACACAGGTCTAAGGGAAGAATTTATCAACAGAAAAGTCAAGTTCTTGGAGAGTCTTCCAGGGACATATGTTCAATGTTGAACCATTTTCAATCAGAGTTATATGAATGACTTTATCAGCCATCTTTACAGAAATGTAAAGAGCCTTAACATGAGGTTCATCAGGAGTAGATAGGTCTTTGTCCTCGAAACCTATCATGTTGATTTGAGGAGTTGATGAGATGATACCAACCAACTCTTCAGGAGTCGTGTTGGCTGGTATAATATCTTGGCTTAGCTCATTCAGAACAGCCTGTCTATGTTCGATAGAATATATCAGGATTTCCCATATGGAAATGTTGGCATTGGTCTTCTTGAGCTGATCAAGGAGACTATCACCGGGATTTAGGTCTCTAGGCTTGTTTTCCATTCTTGGATCGTTAGATGGGCCAGGAAGATTAACCATAGGGGTTATTTTCATAAAACTGGGTTGGAAGTCGATTCCGCTACGGATTGTTGAGACTTCTCGTTGCACTATCTTGGGAGCGCTCAGAGTGGGATTATCAATAATACGACAACTTCAAGGTATTTCTAGTAGAGGTGGAGATCTTCATACCACTTGGGATCCTTGGTATCAGTGGCTTAGGCATCGTCGGGACATTTGTTTTGGCCAATAGTGGTTTTCTTGGACCGGGCTTAGGAGGAGCAGGGGCATTCCAGGCAGCTACGACCTAGTGAACTTCGACTTTGTCCTTCTTCTAAGGTCGAGGAGGAACAACGTAGGCCTTCACGGTTTTACCCTCTTTTATTTCCTTATCAAAGGCTTCGTCGAGGTTACTACCTGTTTGAGGAGCTTTTTCATGTTTTGGAAAGTCTTGACTGTGAATCCAACAGAATATCGACCGTAAACATTATCTAGAATCATGTCGATTTGCCTTCGTTCTCTAAGTAGAGAATCAATCTATTTGGTCAAATTATTTTGACTAAGGGTCAAAGTATTCAGACTAGTGTAATTTTGATGATGAGTTGGTATAAAACTTAAATTAAGTCGTCTAATTGTTTTTGGTGCAGGTGTATCGAAAACATGTTATATTTGACTAAGTCTGAATGAGGCTCATTAAACTGATTGGCTATTAGACGCATTGAGTTAGACGTGTAGTCTAACAGACGTAGTTAGACGTGCAGTCTAACAGATACGTAGTTAGACGTGCAGTCTAACAGATACGTAGTTAGACGTGCAGTCTAACAGATACGTAGTTAGACGTGCAGTCTAAAAGATACATAATTAGACGTGCACTCTAATAGACGTAGTTAGTCGTGTAGTCTAATAAACGTAGTTAGACATGCCGTCTAATAGATACGTAGTTAGACGTGCAGTCTAAAAGTTACGTAGTTAGACGTGCAGTTTAACAGACGTAGTTAGACGTGCAGTCTAATAGATACGTAGTTAGACGTGTAGTCTAACAGACATAGTCAGACGTGTAGTCTAACAGATACATAGTTAGACGTGCAGTCTAACAAATATGTAGTTAGACGTGCAGTCTAACAGATACGTAGTTAGACGTGCAGTCTAACAGACGTAGTTAGACGTGCAGTCTAACAGACGTAGTTAGACGTGCAGTTTAACAGATACGTAGTTAGACGTGCAGTCTAACAGACGTAGTTAGACGTGCAGTCTAATAGATACATAGTTAGACGTGCAGTTTAACAGACGTAGTTAGACGTGCAATCTAACAGACGTAGTTAGACGTGCAGTCTAACAGATACATAGTTAGACGTGTAGTCTAATAAATACATAGTTAGACGTACAGTGTAACAGATACGTAGGTAGACATGCAGTCTAACAGACGTAGTTAAACGTACAGTCTAACAGATACGTAGTTAGACGTGTAGTCTAACAGATACGTAGTTAGACGTGCAGTCTAATGGATACGTAGTTAGATGTGCAGTCTAACAGATACGTAGTTAGACGTACAGTTTAACAGACGTAGTTAGACGTGTAGTCTAATAGATATGTAGTTAGACGTGCAGTCTAATAGATGTAGTTAGATGTGTAGTCTAACAGATACGTAGTTAGACGTGTAGTCTAACAGATGAGAGTTAGACATGCAATCTAACTCCTTCAGATTAATCTGAAGGGAAACGTAGTTAGACATGTCGTCTAACAGATGAGATTTAGATGTGTAGTCTAACTCCTTCAGATTAGTCTGAAAGGAAACGTAGTTAGACGTACCGTCTAACACATTCGAGTTAGACATGCAGTCTAACTCCTTCAGATTAGTCTGAAGGGAAACGTAGTTAGACGTGTCGTCTAACATATGAGAGTTAGACGTGCAGTCTAACTACTTCAGATTATTCTGAAGGAAACCGTAATTAAACGTGTCGTCTAATCCCATTAGACTAGGTGGTCTAATGAATTCTGCTATTAGACGGAGGTGTCTAACTTCATTAGACTTGTCAGTCTATGTGAAAAACGTCTAATGACATGCTTAAGTAGTTGCTTGAAGCTAACATTCGTCTACCCATGATCAACTAGCTGTACGCTACTCCTGCTCCACTTTTGTGTGCAGATTAGTACGACAGCTAGTTGTAACCAATCATCTAATGCCACATAAGAAAATATTCTTCCCACTACTTATTTCTTGCAGGAATATCCTAGAAGAATATACCTGATTGGTACTTCCACGATCCTTGTCCTCAAAGTCTGTTGTACATGTGTACTACGGAGGCGTTCCAATGGAAGTTTGCCATATGTTATTATAGAAGATTGAACGGTTGGTATATGCTCTCTATTTAAAGATCTTCAAGGACAACGGAAGAACTACTGGAATCACAGAAGAGATATCGATCTAACAATTGTTGAACACTGAGAAATACACGAACGATTTTGCTTTTTTGCTTTACTCTGTGTATATCAAGAAAGAGAGAGAATCAAAGTATTGTCTAGCTGAGTGATATTCTTAAATATACTGTAAGTTGAACAGAGTCTGTTCTGTTCAACAGTGAGCTAGTCGTTCAACTGTATTTGATTCTAAGAAATATATAGTGAATCCTTCCGGTGGTTGGAAGAAGGGGTGACGTAAGAGAGTTTTCTCCAAATATCCATAAACAACTCTTGTGTCATTTACATTTTTTCATCTTCTCATTCTTTGGTTTTTCGCTTCAAACCTGAGCAAACGTTTCCACACTTGAATCGCTCAAGAGTTTGCAAGGGTTTGTGAAGAATAAAAAGTGATATAAATCCCTAACAGGATTTCTAACAACTCGTTTATCCGAAGTCTTCATCAATATCCAGACCCCCGTCTCTATCAATTACGCCGATATTTGGTATAAGAGCCCTGTTTCTATTCTCAAGCATCAAGAACCTGAATCATGTCTATCATCAATGAGATCCCTATTCTGTCGAGAGACAAATGCGTCTACTGGATGATGAGAATGCAATCTCACTTGGCTGCTCTTTATTGTGATATGTGGAGCGTCATTATCGATGGTCCCATTCAAATTTCGAAGCGAAGATGTGAGTGGACAAATGAAAATTAGATGACCAACAACCTAGACAATGTGGCCAAAAATATCAATCGATCAACATGAACATATTCTACGAGATCAAGTCATGTTCCTCTACTAAAGAAATTAGGGAGAAGCAATTCAGATCTATGGTCGAAATGTTCAAGCCAAGAAGAATCAAAAGGTTCAGAAAGTTTTCATGTTTGTTGAAAAAAATCCAAATGGGCCGAAAGCGATTCAGAGGAGTCTCCTGGTGAAAGGATACAGAAACTGTAACTTGCTTGATGACAGACGATCAATCCAAGGTAAACAATGTTTCCCCATCAGATTTTAACAGCGAAGAGTTAACAACGAAGAGTTAACTACTGTACTCAATGCAATGACCATTGAGTACAAGAAGTTATCATATTCCTTTTATGAAATGAAAGTAAAATATGAGGCCAATATTTCCTCTTCACATAAAACATCTGAATCAAATGTTTTTGAAAAGAAAGTAGTAGAGATCTCATCCGAGAATGAGATACTCAAGGAACGGATTCAAACTCTTTCCTCTGAAAACAAAAGGATAAACTATGTTGTTAGTGCTTAGACAAGGTCTAGAGAAGCTGTAAAATATCAGATTAGTCTGTTGAAACCTGCTGGATCTAGATCTGGTTTAGAATTTAATGGCAATGACTCAAACCAGTCCTGCAAAAAGTCAAACTCAGCAACTGACAAGCTTAAGCCAATAAGCTTTGTCAAAGGGATTTTAACTGATAGTGAATCTTATCCAATTCATGTAGAATTAGATTTATAGAATAAAATAACTTATGTTCCGCCGACTTTTATCTTGATGAAAAATAAGTTAGAAGCATCTAGCAAGTCTGGCAATCTAAAACTTGGCAAGAAGTCAAGAATTTCCAAAAGAAAATCATCTTCAAAGACTATGGATCAGTGGCTAGTAGGAAGGCGTCTGCAAAGTCAAAATCATACGCATTAATCACAACACAAAATGGGAAATCCATCAGAATAACTCAAATATGGATTCCTAAGGGATTGATTGACCGAGGATCCAATTAAATGTGGATACCAAACGATTGTAAATATTATGTTGTGTAGGTACAAGTGAATGATGGCCTCGAAGAATCTGTATGGTATCTTGATAGTGGTTGTTCCAGGCATATAACAGGAAACAGACGACTTCTCACTAATATAGCATATTGTTCTAGACCTAAGATCACTTTTGGTGACAAAAAGAAGAGTAAGACCATGGGTAAGGGTAAGATTAACCATGATAATCTAACCATTAATGACGTATTACTTGTTGACAATTTGTGCTATAAGCTGATTAACATTAGTCAGTTATGTGATAATGGTTTGTTAGTTGATTTTCAAACTTATGCATGCTTAGTTAAGGATCAACATGGCAATACTTTATTAACTAGTAGTAGAGTAGGAAACTCATATAAAATGAATTGGCAAAAAGAAACATCTGATCCTATGTGCATGATTGCCAAGATTGACCAGAAATGGTTATGGAATAAAAGGTTAAACCATTTGAATTTTAAACCCATCAACAACATTGTTCAAACAATTTAGTTATTGGATTACCTAAATTACAGTTTTCTAAGGACAATGTATGTTCTGATTGCTAGTTAGGAAAACAGGGCAGATCATCGTTCAAAAGTAAAGGGAAATCTCAATACAGTTGCTGCTTAGAATTGTTACACATGGATCTGTTTGGTCCAATTCCTGTAAAGAGCTTAGGAGGAATGAGATTCGCCCTAATTGTAATTCATGATTTTTCACGATTTACATGGGTAGCATTTTTACCATCAAAGGATAAAACTGCTGAAAACTTGATTAGAATATTTAAAAGAATTCAGAATCAGAAATCTTTGAATATTTTATGCATTATAAGTGATCACGGAACTGAGTTCACAAACAGATACCTTTCCTCTTATCTCGAGGAGTCTGAGATTAGGCACGATTTGTCTAGTGCCAGAACTCCACAACAGAATGGCATTGCTAAGAGAAGAGTGAGGACTCTAAAGGAAGCAGTGAGATCTATGCTAGTTGAATCAGACGTACCTTAGAGGTTTTGGGCAGAAGCCATAAACGCAGCTTGCTACACACAAAATCGGTCAATAATTAATAAACGTTTTGATAAAACTCCCTATAAACTGTATTACGAGAGAATTCCCACAGTTTCATACTTCAAAGTATTATGATGTAAATGTTTTATTCATAACAATGGAAAGGTTTATTTGACCGCTTTTGATGCCAAAGCAGATGTTGGATTCATGTTGGGATATTCCTCAGTAAGCAGGGCTTACAAGGTATTTAACGACAGAACTCAAACTGTTGAGGAATCCCTTCATGTTATCTTTGATGAGCCTGTTGAGAGTAACTCCATTGATCCCATAGACGTTGCTAACAGATTGGAAGCGACGGGTCTTGAGTCTGTAATTGAAGATGAAGCTATGGATAAACGGATTTCGTTGTCTGACCCTGTGGCTGATCCAGTTGAAATCCAACCAGACGTACAAACTCCTGTTTAATAAACTGTTGATATTTCGGACATCGCGGAGTCACCCGTTCAGATGACCAATTCCTTCGGATCCAACTTCAGATGGAACAAGAATCATCCACCAGAATTGATCATCGGAAATCCTTTCTCTCCTCGAAGGACAACACGTCAATTGATGGATGAAATGTCCAATTCTGCATTTATTTCTCAAATTGAACCAAAGAAAATTGGTGAAGTAGTGGTTGATCCAAATTGGATCAATGCTATGTAAGAGGAGTTAAACCAATTTATGAGAAATAAAGTGTGGCATCTAACTCTTAGACCGACTAATTAGTCAGTCATTGGAACAAGATGGGTCTTTAGAAACAAGCTTAGTAAATATGGCTTAGTTATTAGAAACAAATCTTGTTTAGTTGCTTAAGGATACAAAAAGGATGAAGGTGTCGACTTTGATGAGTCTTTTGCACCTCTAGCAAGACTTGAGGCAATTAGAATCTTCCTAGCATATCCATCATTTAAGAACTTTAAAGTTTTTTAAATGGATGTGAAAAGTGCATTTTTAAATGGTAAATTAAATGAAGATGTCTATGTTGAGCAACCACCTAGTTTTGTAGATCATACTTTACCAAATCATGTTTTTAAACTTAATAAAGCTTTATATGGTTTGAAACAAGGTCCTATAGTGTGGTATGAAATTCTAACTGAATCATGATTTTGTTATTGGAACTGTGGACAAAACACTGTCTAGATTCACTAAAGACTCTCACATTCTGCTTGTTCAAATATATGTTGATGATATTATATTTTGATCAACTAACCCCAAATTGTGTGAGAAATTTGCTAAGTTGATGCAGGACAGATTTGAAATGAGCATGATGGGAGAATTCACTTTCTTCCTCGGTCTCGAAGTTTGTCAGCTGAAAAAAGGAACCTTCATCAATCAACCCAAGTATATCAAATAGTTACTAAAAAAGTTTGGGATAGAAAACTGTTCTACTGCAGCCACTCCAATGATCTCCTCTTGTAAATTGGACAATGATGATGGTGGTCAAAGTGTAGATGTCACAGCCTATAGAGGTCTTATTGGGTCATTGCTCTATGTTACTACCAGTAGACCAGATATCCAATTTTTCGTCGGTGTCTGTGGAAGATTCTAGGCTAATCCTAAACTTTCTCACTTTACTGCTGCTAATCGCATTCTGAAATATTTAAAGGGAACTTAAAATGTTGGATTGTGCTATCCGAAGAATTCCAGTTTCAATTTAACTAGTTTCTCAGATGCAGATTATGTAGGGTGCAAAATTGATAGAAAGTGTACGAGTGGAACTTGCCAGTTCCTTGAAGATCGTCTTATCTTATGGTTCAGTAAAAAGTAGACATCGGTTACCACGTCTACAGCTGAAGCAAAATATCTTTCTGCTGGTAGTTGTTGCTCTCAGCTCTTGAGGGTTCAACAACAGCTTAGGGACTATAGGATTGAGGCTGAAGAATCTCCAATTTTCTGCGACATCACAAGTGCTATCGCAATCACCTATAATTCAGTTCTGCACTCTGGGAAAAAGCACTTCGAAATCAGGCATCACTTCATCCGAGAGTATGTCAATCAGAAGCAGATTTGTCTTAAATACATCCCAATAAATCAACAAACTGTAGACATATTCACGAAGCCTCTACCCGAAGATAAGTTTTCTCACTTTAGAAACAATTTAGGACTTGTTGATCTTGATTGATGTTGTATGTGCATAAACTGAGGGGAACATGTTGTTCAAAACATAACTGGATAGAATAGAAGACAAAGGTCTAAATACGTCCAATGGACTAGAAGTTTAAGAAACATAACTACTTAGACGTACGTCTACTCAAGCAGTTTTTATCTTCTTTTGGAACTCATGTCTTGATTAATTAACTTGCGCGTTTAGACGTATACGTCTAATAAACGTTATACGTTTTTATGAGAAGAGCAAGTGGAAGCTCACGTCTAACCAGACACACGTCCCGCACGTGGTATCTATGCGTAATTAGACGTCTACGTCTAATAGACGTTAGACGTTTATAAGACAAACTTGATTAGACGACAACGTCTAATACACGGATTTTCCAATTACAAGTGAAGAATGTGAAAAGTAAATTAAACGTCTAACAACTTGTGTACTTAGACTTTTCATTTTCTGGCTATCAGGACAATTGTCATTTGCAAATGTATATGTCTATGTACTTTTCCCGTCAAAAATAAATCAGTCACTTCTCAAATAGATTGAAGACAGGTGTCTCTTAATTTTTCAAAAGTGACTAAAATTTCTGATAACTTTCTTATATACGTCTAATATTAAATGTGCAGTTTCATGATTAATATTAATTGATAGTTGTGTCCCTTGGGAATAGGTTTCTGAAATTTTTGACGGTTGATATAATCATTAAATGTTAAATGTTACACGTTAGCTCTCTGATATTTAAAGAATGGTGTCACTCAAATGGTTGAGTACTCCTAAATCCTTGATTCTCTCTCTAGAATTCGAATCGTCAAGATCTTGTGTTCATCTTGCCAAAATGACTTCTATCTCTCCAAAATCCCTACAAGTATATTTCAAATATGTTTCTACTCTAACGATTTCTGGAATGGTTCAAATGTTTGAATCATTGAAAGCTTCTAAGCTGAAGAAGTTTCTTCGCACTCACTGCATCTATCACGAACAAGCAGTTCATGAGTTCTTCAAAATCGCTAGCTTTTACCATAGTAAATACATTCGTGCAAATATACTTGGCAGAGACATCTGCTTCACTAAAGAAACATTTGGCATGTTCTTCAGACTCCCAACCGAAGGAATCCATGAGTTTCCTTCTTCCTCAAATGAGATTTTGTCTGAAATGATGCATGTTTTTTCAGATCAAACCTTCGAAGAGGAAATCCTTCATGTTGAGCATCACGGGAAGAGTAACTATTTGAAAGTTGAGTATGCCCTACTCAACGACATTATCTTCAAATCCCTCTTGCAAAAGACTCCTCCTACATCTACTGTACGAAAATCTTTGAAATAATGGTGGCCATCACAAGGGGTGTAGACATCAACTGGTCGAAATTCCTCTTCAACAATCTGGTCAGAATAATCTCATCCCGGAAGAAGATCTTCGGTTATGACGTCCCTCTTTGCGCTTTCCTTTGTTGTCTTTTTGATGAACCTGGTCAATGTTATCGATTATGTTGTTCGGGTAAGTAGACTCAGATCGAAGAAGAGAAATAGGGACGAGCTCAACTCAGCTCTAACTTTAGCCCTAGAGTCAACTGTAGATTCCCTTCCCATATGATTTTAAAAAGGGGAAAAGAAAGGAAAAAAGATTAGCCTTAGACTTAGGGAGAAGGAAAAATCTTTCGATGTTGTTTTGATGATTGATCTTTTGATTTCTTTGGGTATTAATGTTTTTTTGAAACGTGTTTTTATATTTTCTGTTTAAAAATATTCCTAACATTTCAATGTTGTTTTGTGTTTATCTGATTGTGGCATATGAATAGTCTATCGCTATCTACTGCATTTCTCATATAATCTTTTATTTGTGTAAAGTTTTAACATCATCATCAAAGAGGGGGAAATTGTTGGGTCAAATTATTTTGACTAAGGGTCAAAGTATTCTTACTAGTGTAATTTTGATGATGAGTTGGTATAAAACTTAAATTAAGTCGTCTAATTATTTTTGGTACAGGTGTATCGAAAACATGTTATATTAGACTAAGTCTGAATGAGGATCATTAGACTGATTAGCTATTAGACGCATTGAGTTAGACGTGCAATCTAACATATATGTAGTTAGACATGCAGTCTAACAGATACGTAGTTAGACGTGCATTCTAACAGACGTAGTTAGACGTGTAGTCTAACAGACGTAGTTAGACGTACAGTCTAACAGATACAAAGTTAGACGTGTAGTCTAACATACGTAGTTAGACGTGCAGTCTAATAGATACGTAGTTAGATGTGTAGTCTAATAGACGTAGGTAGACGTGCAGTCTAACAGATACATAGTTAGACGTGCAGTCTAACAGATACGTAGATAGACGTGCAGTCTAATAGATATGTAGTTAGACGTACAGTCTAAAATATACGTAGTTAGATGTACAGTCTAACAGATACGTAGTTAGATGTGTAGTCTAACAAACGTAGTTAGACGTGTAGTCTAATAGATACGTAGTTAGACGTGGAGTCTAACAGATACGTAGTTAGATTTGCAATCTAACAGACGTAGTTAGACGTGCAGTCTAACAGATAAGTAGTTAGACGTGTAGTCTAACAGACGTAGTTAGACGTGCAGTCTAACAGATACATAGTTAGACGTGCAGTCTAACAAACGTAGTTAGACGTGTAGTCTAACAGATACATAGTTAGACATGCTCTAACATATACGTAGGTAGATGTGCAGTCTAACAAACGTAGTGAGACGTGCAGTCTAACAAATACGTAGTTAGACGTGCAGTCTAACAGATACGTAGTTAGACGTGCAGTCTAAGATATACGTAGTTAGACGTGCAGTCTAACAAACGTGGTTAGACGTGCAATCAAACAGATATGTAGTTAGACGTGCAGTCTAACAGACGTAGTTAGACGTGTAGTCTAACAGATACGTAGTTAGACGTGCAGTCTAACATATGAGAGTTAGACGTGCAGTCTAACTCCTTCAGATTAGTCTGAAGAGAAACGTAGTTTGACGTGTAGTCTAACAGATGAGAGTTAGATTTGCAGTCTAACTCCTTCAAATTAGTCTGAAGGGAAACGTAGTTAGACATGTCGTCTAACAGATGAGAGTTAGACGTGTAGTCTAACTCCTTCAAATTAGTCTGAAGGAAAATGTAGTTAGACGTGTCGTCTAGCAGATGAGAGTTAGACGTGTAGTCTAACTCCTTCAGATTAGTCTGAAGGGAACCGTAATTAGACGTGTCATCTAATCCCATTAGACCAGGTGGCCTAATGGATTATGCTATTAGACGGGGGCTTCTAACTTCATTAGACTTGTTAGTCTAAGTGTAAAACGTCTAATGCCATGCTTGAGTAGTTTCTTGAAGCTAGCATCGGTCAACCCACGATCAAACAGCTGTACGCTACTCCCACTCCACTTTTCTATACAGATCAGTACGACAACCGGTTGCAACCAATCATCTAATGCCACGTAAGCAAAATATTCTTCCCAGTACTTGTTTCTTACAGGAATATCCTAGAAAAATATTTGGAGCACTACCAGATTGGTACGGCCACGATCCTGGTTCTTAGAGTCTACTGTACCTGTGTACTACGGAGAAGTTCCAATGGAAGATTGGCACGTGTCATTATAGAAGATTCGACCGTTGGTACCTGCTCTCTATTTAAAGATCTTCAAGGACAACAGAAGAACTGTTGGAATCCCAGAAGAGATATCGATATAACAATTGCTGAACACTAAGAAATACACGAACGATTTTTCTTTCTTGCTTTACTATGTGTACATCAAGAGAGAGAGATAATCAAAGTATTGTTTAGCTGAGTGATATTCTTCAATATACTGTAAGTTGAACAGAGTATGTTCTGTTCAACAGTGAGCTAGTCGTGCAACTGTATTTGATTCTAAGAAACATATAGTGAATCCTTCTGATGGTTGGAAGAAGGGGTGACATATGAGAGTTTTCTTCGAACATCCATAAGCAACTCTTGTGTCATTTACATTCTATCATTTTCTCATTCTTTGGTTTTTAGCTTCAAACCTGAGCAAATGTTTCCGCACTTGAATCACTCAAGAGTTTGCAAGGGTTTGTGAAGAATAGAAAGTGATATAAATCCCTAACAGGATTTCTATCAACTCGTTTATCCGTAGTCATCATCAATAACCAGACCCCCTTCTCTATCGATTACGTCGATCCTTAGAAAATCTCTTCAGCAACCGCTTTCTATAGACACTCATTTTTCACACCTAATTTTATAGTTTATGTTTTTCATAAATCTAAGTCTATAAAATTTTCTCGAATTCATTCACGAACTCATTGCACGATTTATATTAAAGACGATTATTTTTAGAACAATTGAGTTTTTGAAAATAATTGATTTTGGATTCTTAATAAAGTTAAGGTAGTAATTTTTCTATGTTACAACACTTAGAGAAGTTATTATACTTAGATTATTTAAGGTTTTATTTAATTAATTAACTTGGGTATTTATAAAAAAATAAAAATTAAAAAAAATATTTTACAAAATATATATTAGCTTTTTTATAAAATTTCGTTAGGTATATTTTTTTTCTTTTAATTAGATTAGTTGTTAGATTAGTTTGTTAGATTAGTTAGATTAGATTTTGCGATTTGATTTCTTGAATAACTTAGTTAGCATTTTATTTATTTAATTAAAATCGTTCCTTAGAAATATGAATAATTAAAAATAAAATTGTTTATTTGTGTTTTTAATAAAATCATTTTTTGTAAGATGAAAGGGTGTGTAAAGGGAATAATGGTGCAAAAATAAAAAAGATATTGGTGTCTACACAATCGTGATAAGAACCCTAGGTTAAAGAAGAAGAAAAAAAAGAATAAAGAGGTTGCTAAAATAAAGAAAGAATTTGGCAAAGGAAGAATAATTCAGCCGTGAAGAGAAGCATGAAAGGCTTGGTCAATTTTTTAATTAAAAATTAAAATGACTAAGTATTATATTATTATTATTAAAAGCTTAAATACTATTGAATATTACTTGATATTTAGTAACATGTCAAGTGGAGATTGATAAAAAAAATTAAACATTTGTATATGTTTAAAAGAGAAATCTCATTCCAATAGTGCTAAATGGGTCTTTTGGCACTAGGGTTTCATAGTTTTGCCTATAAATACCCCTCTTAACACCCTTGCAAAGGACTTGAACTCTCGACCTTCAACCTTCACATTTTTCTCTCTCTTGTCTTTTTTTTTTATATTCAAGTTCTCCTAGGCTGCCTATTTGAAAATCCTAAGCAAACACCACTCTTGTTAAGTTGGTCACAAGATTTGCTTAGGACATTTTAGATAAAACACCACCCTTAACATCAAAAGAGCAGCCCCATTGTAAGCTCTTTTGTCTTTTTTTTCTTTAATTTGAATTTGAATTTTGTTTGCTCTTCTTTTATTTAATTTCATGCATTGTTTCTTTAAGCTTTCTATTTTGATAGGTGTTTAGGAATTTGCTTTACTTGTTGTAAATATGTAATCTAAATAAAAACACAGAAAACTTAAGACAAAAAAAAACAATTTGCTTTGATTTGTTTATTTTTTTTATTTCATATTTTTATGTTAGATATATGATTTTACTTTATATAATTGTTTATAAATGTGTTAATAACATAATTAATTTTTATTTATTTAGTCTGGGATCCATTTGGATCACCAAAGTCGTAGTTAGTTAGGGTCTAGGTTGGAAAATCTGGAGCAGCGAACTTTGTTGTTGTAGTGGCGTGTATTCCTGACGCTTGTTCTTCAGCCTTCCTGCACTTCTTCAAGGGTCTTGGCGCTTTCCAGACGACGCTTGCTCTGCAGCTGCTGCTGAATCAGACTTCTGACGCTTCCCAGGCGACGCTTGCTGCAGTTTTCAGCTTCTTTTTTTTTATTTGTTTTTTTTTATTTCTGCATTTTAGATTTAGCTTTATTTTTGTTTAACATTTTTTTTATTTTTCTTTGTTAAGAGTTTGTGGATTGATTGATCCTAGGTTAGAAAAAAATTAAAATTAAACCCTAACTAAAATTGAACTTAGCCCAAACTTAGACTTAGGATTTTCCTTAGACTTAGGACTTTTTTGAATTTTTTTAAATAAAAACCCAAAAAAATAAAATAAAATTTTAGACACTTTAAATAATTCACTAAAGTTCTTGAAAATTAATCTAGACTTAGATCAATTAATTTTTGATTAATAACTTGTCTAGTGTTGATTTTTAGGATAACTTTATGTGTAAGTTATTTGCTTTATTTTTCTTTTGTCTTTGTTTATTCTTTCTTTTTTGTTTATCTCATGGAAACCCTTTAAATGTTTAAAATGGAAAATTTCTAAAAATAAAGCGGAAGAAATTTTAATAAAAGGCCAAAATTAATTAGTAGAGACTTTAGGGGCGTTGTGGGACATAACATCTAAAAAACCCTTTCCCACACGTAACCAAACGCCGAACTCACATCTCTTAATTTCCTAATTTTTTAAATTAAGTGGCGACTCTCTAGTCGTGAGGTTAATTAATATTGAAAAAAGTAAAAAAGGCCTATGATATACTTCCCATTAAAAAATTCTCAAAATCTCCCAGATTCGACGGGAATGTAAGATATGGAGTTGTCTATAAAGCCTCATTTTTAAAACTTCAATTTTTTTAAACATTAAAGTTAATTCCCCTCACGTCTTTAAAAAAATAAAAAATTTTTAAAGAGTGTCTCAGAATTTTCAAACTAGTCGATCAAAATATTTACTTTAAAAAATCGATCACACTTTCCACCTTTCGATAAAGACCGCGAATTTCTCGTTTTCGCCTTACTTGACATTCTTGAGCTTCTTCTCTAGCCATTCTAAGCTAAGATACATGCTGAAACATTTTATGAAGGCTGACGCAAATTCGTCGATAGTCTGAAGATAAACTATCTTCGTTTGTTAATACCAACGTCTGGACGCACTATCTAAATATTGGGGAAATAGATGGAGGACTGTTGGTTCTCCCAAATATAAAGACGCCATGGCCATGGTGTATATCTGGAAGAAAGCGGCACGGTCAGTCTTGCCTACATACTTTGACAGAGAAGGTAGCTTTATCCCAAAAGAGATCATTGCTCATTTGGAAGTTTTCATGGTGTTCATCCAAGTTGCCTTTGGTCAATTGATTAAGCTTCTCTTGGGCCTGGTTAGCATTCAATTGAGCCATTTGGACCTCATATTCCGTAGGAGGAATGATTGTAGGGTTTACCGCTTCTTGGGCGTTGGGTTTGTCAGAAACTTTTGGTTGAGTCCTAGCTGACCTGTTATCATCTTCAGGAGGCTCTTCATAGAGAAAGGCTTCTTCCACACGAAGATTCTTGAGGATTAATCCTGATTGGAGTGGAAATAGGTATAGCCGATGACGGATGTCTTGACGAGGATGGCTTCTCCGGAACAGGGATGGCAGGCTTAGTCATCAACCTCCTTAATATCGCTAATTGTTCAGTGACTTGATGAAGAGTAGCTTTCATCACAGTAAACTCAGTTGGGGATACTATATCCTTATCATTCTTTAGTGTTCCTTCGGCCATGGCATGGCACACAAAACGTCTAGTTATTGGATCTCTTCTTCGTGGGGTCGTACTTGTATAAAAGTGACTGGCACACTGTTAAGAAGATAGAGATAGATGAAGCTTTGTAGATGTAGTACAATACAAATGCAAAATGTGAGACATTAATTTAGGAAAGCAATGATCTCATTCATGATCAGATAGACAAACATAGAGTTGTATATAAATATACTCTCAGTGTTTGTTACAGACAGACTCTCTTATTGATATTTTAAAAAAGAGACTAATTGGAAAAAAGTCCCAGAAGAAAGCAAAAATTTCCTAAGTCCAAACATAGTCTAGTTCAATATCAGCATTATCTTCTACTTTAGCTTGGTGAGCTCTCTCATATTGGTTGGTGATAAGATCCTGGTATTTCTTTTGTCTTTTCATGATATTGAGCTGAAAGGCATCGTGCCACTAACCGAGGTACTCTGTGTGGAGCTTTTGGGTTATGGGCATGTCGGTTACAATAGTAGGTTCGACATGGTTGTGTCCAAACTATTTGAACAGTTCATGGGTATAGTAGTATGTGATCCATTCTAAACCTAGGAGTAGGACAAGCGCCTTGTCATTCATCATGAAGGTCATTTTCTTGATGGGGTACTAGGGAAGGATGTCCTTGGTTTCATTATCATCCAGTATCAAGATTTCATGGAGAGCTTCCTTCATCCTTTGGTATTGAACAAAGGGGGATAAGGTGTTACCAAGTAGAACTGACGGTAGACGCTTGAGCTTATCAAGCAACCAGATGTAGAGGATAAGGAGAGAGCCCCTCTTGCTAAGGGTGGGTCGTTACGGTATACCTTAATATTTTATCCATACCTTACACCTTACCTAAAATTTATGTATGCAAAAAATGCATACCTTTACCTTACCTTGATTTCGGTATACCTTGTTTCGATATACAAAAAATTCATACATTTACCTTACCTTAATTTCGGTATACCTTATTTTCGGTACGGTATCGGTATTATACCTTTAATACCTAAAAAATATATTAATTTTAAAAAAAGTTAATCTCATCAGTAAGATAGAGATTGCATATATGGAATAATATTTCAATATAATTATATTTTGATATTATTCAAAAATTATATTTCTATAATTAAATTAATTTCAAATCTATTTAATTATTTCCTTATAAGTATTATATATATTTATATATATATTAACTTATAAGTACTATTTCGGTATTTAGGTATATCTCGATATATCAAAATTTTAAAAATTTCATACATTTATCGTACCAATAATTACGGTATTGGTATCATACCTTACCTTTTTTTTGGTATACCTTAAAAGTCGATAGTTTCGATATATTACGATACGGTATTTTCGATATACCTATAATATCGGTAATTTTCCCCACCTCTACCTCTTGCTCATAGTGAGAGATCGATATGAGCTGTTCAGACCCATGAGTGTTTCTTCCAGTACAATGCCAGAAGGATCTTTTTTTCCTTTTCGCAAATGTTGTGCCACATCGATGATCCTTGAAGAAGTATTGTCGTTTGCTGGCCTGATGAAGTAGTGAGCGAGCAGGATGGACATCGTGATTATGGATGATCCTGCTTTTATCGAGACTTTTCCATCCTTGATCTCTAGTTTGTCCCAAGACGGAAATTTGATGCTCACTCCAAAGATGATGTCTAATAAAAAAATGTCAATATCAATGGTTTTTTCCCTTGATATTGAACCAATAATAGTTAGTATTGAGTAATAGTAACCGCTCAAAAAGCGATTGACATCCGTTAGTAAAGCCTCCGTAGGCAATGCTTAAACATGAAATATCAACCATTTTGAGGCGGTTGTAAATACTCAATAACAATCGTTTTTTGGTCGGTTATTATTAAGCAATATCAACCGTTTTAAAGGTTGTTGTTATTACTTAATATCAACGGTCCTAAAAACTGTTGTTATTAAATAATATCAATCGTTTTGTTAACAGTAACTATTTAACAATATCAACAATTATAAATATGGTTGTCATTACTCAATATTAACCGTGATTAAATTTATTGTTAATAATCAATATCAACCATTTTGAAAACCGTTATTATTAAGAAATAACAACTATTTTATAAGATGGTTGTTATTAATTAATATTAACCGCTATAAAAATGGTTGTAATTACTCAATAATTACTTAAAAAAGGCGATGATTATTTAAGCGCCGATAACAATAATTTAAGCATCACCAAAATTTATTTTATTTTAGATTTTTTAAATAAAAAATAATCATTATAATAAACATTTAAGAGATTATTTAAATTGACATTTTAAATAATAATAATAATAATAATAATAATAATAATAAATTAAATAATCTTTTAATAATATTATTTCATCAAATCATACTTAAAAAAAGAACATTAACTAACTGATTACAAGTTCTAATAAAAAATTTATAAAAAAGCCTGAATCTCTAACAAAATTTATAAGAGTAAAGTTAAACTTTAAATTTTCAAAGGCCTTTCTTTCTCCTGTTAAGAAACAAGAAACAAATCTTGATAAATTCATCATTAAACAAAATATATCAATTAAGATCACAAATATTCTAAATTTCTGACATTTCGACATACCTTAAAAAGGGAAGATATACACAATGGAGAAGAGTGTTATATAAATTAGATTTTATAATCTGCATCAATATCTAGAAAATAAGTTGGATCATAATGCAGAAAATGTCTTAAGCTATGATGATTTTATGGGATTCTAATAGTAACAAAATACTATATTCCAAATAGGGTAATGAATAGGAAAGGAGATAGTCGGTCTTTACCAGTAGATAAGCATCGAATGGACTGCTGAACACGAAAAGAAAGCCACCCAGCTCTTTGAGAACAATAGCAGCTACAAAATGGCTAACCTCAATTGTTCGGGACTTTTTGGTAAAAAAGAAAATACAAAACAGTAATTTTTATTTTGAATGGTAAAGAATAGAAAAAAGACATTGAAGTCTCACTCACATCAATCTTCAATGTCACATTTCCCAATTTGGAAGTCATTTGTCTCTGAATAACTGATAATTGCTTAGCTACAGGGCCACCATCAATACTAAATTCATTGTACCTATACAACAGTTGCTTTACAACTTCAGAACTAAACATGAGTAAACTTGTTTTTTTCTTTTGTAACCAAGGAAGGGTAGGGCAAATTTTCTCGCACCTTGAATAATACCGGAGAAGATTAGCACAACAACCAAACATGAGTATACTACAAGTAAATATGTGCACATTAATTTTCTTAACCTTGGGTTGACCTCAAAACAAAAATTCTTGAATTTTTCTAGGGTATCCCAAATAATTGAAATACTTAGCCTTGTTTAACATCATCAATCACTTCATAAATCAAATCATCATCTAAAATACCCATCTTAATTTAAAGGATGCCTTTAAAGGACAGTCTTGACTTTTCACCTATAATTCAAAGGACATATGGACAAGACACACAAAAACCTGATTATCACAAATCACTTATCAAATAGTTTTGTTATTTTTAATCCTCAAACAAGCTTATAATGTTTCAGAAACTCTAACATTAGACCTCTTTACTGGTGTTAAGCTTAAAGCTTGTGATCAATAATAGCTTCTAAGGAAATAGCCAACATGTCCTTCACTATTTATCTTTAATTATAGCAATTGACCCAATAATTCAATAAGTGAAGATACAAGTTCATATTTAATGATACGTGTCATATTGTTAAATATTGTAGAGCTCAAGACTTTTTTTGGGGGGAGGGAAACGACTTAGTGTCATTTCATTAAAATCCCAAAACGGGAAAAGAAAAACGGACATAGTCTCCTTTAACTTTCTAACAAACCTAGAAAGTTAAAGTAAAGTTCAAGTAAACAAACATTCAAACAAAGCAAACACATGACTTACAATCAATCATAAGGAACTAACTAGCTAAAAGACGTGACTTTATCATAATCGATTTTCCACTCCCGACAAAGGGTCCATTCACGCTCACCTTTGGGAACCCGCCTCCACGTACCGATTAGCGCACCGCAATCAAACACGATGTCACCCCATACATGCCCGACGTCGCGACGAACTCTCCCAAAAACTCTTAGTGTTCTCTCAGCCCACAAATGATAAACAGTGGCTGCAAAACCGCATTTAAAGACATTAGCACGGAATTTATTACCTTTGGCGAAGGTGTGGGCAGCAATAGTAATCTCATCCCAAGACTCTAACAACCTCACAATTCCCATAGCCGAGGAGAATAGATTCCAAATGAATTTAGTAAACGGGCAGCTCCTAAAGAGATGATCAATAGTTTCCAATGACCAACCACATAGAACACAACTAGGATCTGGGATATCCATGTAGACAAGAATGCGATCACGAGTGTTAAGCCTTCTCCGAAAGACAAGCCAAAGTATAAACCGGTGTCTCGGGATAACTCTAGATGACCATACAAACGAAGCCCAATCCACTAATTGACCTCTTTCCCGAATGACGTTCCAAATCGCACCTGACTTAATTTTCCCATTTTCTTCTGCTTTCCACAAGTGCATATCAGCCATATTACAAAAATTGAGACCGTTCAAATGATCAATAGCTTTTTTTCCTTCCAAGACTCTAGTAATAACCGAAACCCAAAGCCCGCTATGAATGTCATGGACCGTGGCAGTCGCACAATCCCTCCTGATACTTAGGCCTCGGAATTCGTCTCTACTAATCAATGGTTTATTTTCGAACCATGGGTCGTGCCAAAATAGAGTGCCATGCCCATCACCAATTCGGATGTCAAAGATCGAACCAATGTTCTTTTTAAGCTTCAATATCTTCTTTAATGACCAAGCCGTGTCGTCGGTAATTTTGCACGTCCATATGCTCATTTCACGTTTCATAAACCGGGAGTGCACCCATTTCACCCATAAAGAATCCTGCTTAGATTTTAAGGCCAAAAAATGCTTATAAGTAACAGTACGATTCCATTCGACACAATTCTTTAATCCCACCCCACCTTCGTCCTTAGGCTTACACACGTCAGTCCACTTGACTTTCTTCCCCCCACGGTCGTGGTTGCCCCAAATAAAGTCACGTAATAATGTATCAAGATCCCGCATCACCTTTTTAGGAAGAACAATTTGTTGAGACCAATATCCGATAAGCTCCATTATAACATTGCTCACTAATTCAATCCTTCCCCCATAAGATAACTTCTTGCTGCCCAATCCATAATCACGTTTTTGACCTTCTCTATAAGTGGCCGGCAATGTACTACATGAATCTGCCTTGCCGTGAGCGGAATCCCCAAGTACCGGACCGGGAACAAACCCTCGGGGGTGCCCATGATGTTTTAAATCCTTGCATTTGTCTCATCATCAACACCGCCATAGAACGCTGCACTTTTATCTACATTAATCGATAAACCTGTAACATCAGAAAAGAAGTTACGCGCGTCTTTTATAGTTTTAATGGTTTCAACATCGGCATGAGCAAGTAAGAACAAGTTGTCTGCAAAAAAATAAATGAGTGATCTTCTCTTCCTCGCAGAAAGGGTGGAAAGTGTAATGGCGATTCTTTCAGAATGTCGTTAAGACACTCTCAAAGACCTCCACGATCAATACGAAGATGTAAGAAGAGAGAGGATCGCTCTGTCTCACACCATTTTCGCCCTTGAAATAACCCCATGAACACCATTAACACAAACTACAAAACGGGAGGTAGAGACACATTACATAATCCATTCAATAAAGATTCTAGGAAAACTAGCAACGACAAGAAAACCATGTATAGTTCCCCATTTAACGGAATCAAAAGCCTTACGAATGTCGATTTTAAACGCAACCCGATGAGAGATCTTCCTTTTCCCATAACCTTTAGAATATTCTACATTAGAATGATGTTATGCGATATAGACCTACCGAGTATAAAAGAAGATTGCCCTAGACTCACTATCTAGGAAATAACTCTTTGAAAGCATTTAGCAAGAATTTTAGAAATGATTTTATACACAACATTACAGCAAGAAAAGGGTCGAAAATCTTGTATTTTTTCAGGCACGAAATTTTTGGGAATTAGATTAAGCATAGTGACATTCCATTGGGTTAGCATTTTCCTATTTCTAAAGAATTCAAGCAACCCTCTGTAATGTCATTATCCACAATATCCCAATTGGCTTTAAAGAACTCTGCATTGAAACCGCCAGGCCCGGGGCTCTTATTGCCGTTGATGCTAGCCATAGCCTTTCTAACCTCCTCCCTCAAAACAACCCTAACAAGGTCACAACTATCCTCAGATGTAATTCTCTTATCAACAATCTGATAAAGTGTATTAAGCTGACTAAGTTGCTGCCCAGTTTTAGTGCACATGAGACCACGATAGAATTGGACAACCAAGTCTTGAATTTGGTCTTGTCCGTGCACAAAATCCCCCTTATCATTCTTGAGCCTTTGGACATTATTCCGAAGATTTCTAGATGAACATTTCCGGTAGAAGAAAGTTGTATTCTTGTCCCCAAGAGAAATCTAGTTTTGTCTCGACTTTTGCCTTGCCAAACTCTCCTCCATAGAACTAACCTCTCTAAAAGTGGCAAGGGAAGATTTTTCCTCTTCTCTCAGAATATCATCAATAACATCACAAAGAAATCGGGATTGAATCTTCTTAAGATCATCTCTCGCAGCCATGACCCTTTTAGATATATTGTTGAATTTCCTTCGGTCAAACTTAGTAAGTTGATTTTTAAGAAGCCTCAATTTCTCCGATACACAAAACATCATGGAGCCATACACATGAGTGCTCCAAACCTCATTGAGAATGTCCTTAAACTTATCATGTTCCATCCAAAAATTAAAAATTTTGAACGGACGTTTCACTTTCCTATCATTTTCCCAATAAAGCTTAAGAGGACAATGATTAGAATTACTCGGGTTAAGAATATGGACATGGCTTCTAGGATATTTAGCAGCCCAAGTCGAGTTAATAAGACCTATGTCAATCCTGTTTCTTCTGATTTGCTCATCACCCCTCATAGAAGACTAAGTAAACAGGTTGTCGGAGTTAGTCGGCTCAATACACCCAATATCATGAATGCACTCATTAAAGTCGATCATATCTTGAGTGATATCAGATTTAGGGCTTCTCTCATTCTCAAATCTAGTAACATTGAAGTCCCCTAAAATAGCACAAGTGTCCCCATCATCAATCTTAGCTTTTAAACAATTCTACAAAATCCTTTTATCCGATCCCGAGTTACAACCATAAACAATAGCCAGCCGAAATCGATTATCATCAATCTTGCCCTTGACTTCAACCATGATGACCTGATCAGGAGAGTAGATCATCTTGACATCAGCCACATCAGTGTTCCAAGCAACCCAGATTCTGCAAGTTCTGTTGTAAGAATTGTGAAACAAATGCCAATTGTTGTCCATACAAAGGCACTTTATGCGATCCACATTGCATTCATTCACCTTGGTTTCAAGAATGCCAAAAACAACAAGTTTTTGCTCCTCAATAATCCTTCGAACCTCTTTTCTTTTGATAGGATCATTGAGGCCCCGTATATTCCATGTCATTATATTCATGAATGGATATATGGGTTGGATTCCTGAATTTCATTGTCTTCATGGCTAGCAAAACCATTCTATGATCTTGTTCAACACTGCATTCACTTTCAGAAAATCCATAAGAGTCATTATCTTTGCTATCTTCAATAGCCACGGACTGATTATCATCATAAATAGGGATGCCGAAGGAATTAGATTCATCATTATAAGAGTTAAATAAGTTTCCGCCCATCGACCCAAGAGGATGATGCTCACGGTTATCAACAATCGAGTTAGCAGCACCAGGATAGCTAGGACTAGCCATAGATACTACAGCCAGTCCAGGACCAGTTGAAAAAGACCTTTTAGTCTCAACAAACCCATCTAAATTGGCTATACCAGAATGTTTGGTCGCATCATCCTTGGAGACAAGTAATACAGAATTAACAATTTTAAAACCAATCTTCCAATGCAAACTCATTTGGCTTATCAGATCTTTTATCATCAACACCATCTAACCCATATAAACCAGATAACTAAACTTTAGAACCTACCAATCTGGAAGAATCCGCTAAACCTGCCTTACTGACAGCCAAACCCAAAGCATCCTTTCCAACACAGTCCGAATCATACCCTCCCACAGACACAACAAGATCAATTCCTGCTGAATTTGAAAGACTCATCATAGCAGCTTTGGATACAGAATTTACAACGCATGCATTTACTAGACAAAGACCCTTAGGACCAGCCATAGAACTTTTGGATATTGTCAGCCCAACACCATCTAGAGGATACCTTTCAGACACAACAGTCCCCTCAATATCAGCGGCTAAAACTGACCCATTAGACGACTTTGCATAATCAATCTCAGCCAACCCATATGAATCATACAAATCTGGTTTAGAAATCACTAACTCAGTCTCATCAAAAGCTTCCATAGTAACTGTCAAACCCGAACCAACCTCTCCAAGCCTATCCGTATTAAATCCTACAACCCCAGACCTAGTAGATTCAACCCCAACTAAACCTGAAATACCAACCATAGCAGCCTTGGACACAATCAGCCCAAAATTATTCAGTTTAGACCTATCTAAATCAGCTCTATCAAGCTTAGGACCAACAATATGGTGTTCACTAGTAAACGGCTCTGCCAAGTTGTTGTTGCTCAGGACATTCTAAAGCCCAACCCCAAACCTTGTTCTTATGTTTCCCACTACCAACATAATCAATTTGATCATCAACAATAACATATCCAGCCAGACTACGAACTTCAGACCGATGTGTGACACAAGTTTAGTCATTTAAGCCTTCCTCGGTCCTATTATTATTCTGATCACATTCATTAATTGGAGCCTTAAAAAATTTTGCAAAATAATGGCCGTAACCATTTTAAGATAATTTTTCATGTCATTTAGTGCAGATACAAGCTTATGATCATGAGAATTTAGCTTGTTGCCAAGATCAGCAACTTTTGGACCTAAGAGTACAAACATCAGGTTATTGCTTTGTTGATCAATAGATTTTATAGTTGAGCATGATAATTCCCCATCACTGGACAAATGATTTGTCCCCTCACTTATGCAGGTAATGGGGGACCTTTGGCAAGAGTAAATCTACTCATCACCCTTAATGACATGGCCCCGACAATAGCCCTTACAGTCCTAATCAGACAAGGTGCAGTCATGTATATTAACCCCATAGTCCCGCATGGGAGTAGGACTAGAATTGTTAACATCAACAAGGCTTATATGACTGTCTTCCATTCTAGCAACAGACATTCGGTCATGTTGGGGACAACCACATTCCTCAACAAGAGAAGCCCGAAAATATTTATCAGCATCAGATCGTCCAAGCTCAACACCATTCGCATGGTCCAGATGACATGAAATCTGGCCTTGACATTGACCCTGCCCGGTCCCAACAGTTTTCTGCACCCAAACCTATTTCAGTTGTTTCTTTTTTTCTTCTCAACCCTTTGGTTTCCTTATTCACCTGCTTCTTCATAGCAACATGAACCAACTGATCAACTTTCTGAACTTTCTTAACCTTCAACTTACCAAGACCCCCACCATTATTTCTGACCCAATCACGTTTGACTATCATTTTCTTTACCTTAACCCAGTTTAGCTTCTTCTTTCGCTTCTGCCTGAATATACCCATATCACTAACACCAAAGTTTACAAATTTTCTAGATTTTAAGTACTTGTTCAGACCTTCAACCATTTCAGCTTCAACACCAAAATTAACAAGTTTCCCAGACTTTAAGACTCTAAACAGACCTTCAACCTTTTCAGCATCAGCCGTATCAACATCAGGTCGGTTTCCAACATTTCCACCCGCTTGTGACTTAATTGTATGGGCCGAAGATTCAGGATTGACAGTACTGTTTGTCTTGTTCAGACCAGCTGCTGAGGATGGAGCACAATAACCGGTCGGCTAATATTATTAGGGAGACATGCATTATTAATGGGACAGTTCTTGATGGAATGGGTGAAAGTGCTACATCTACTAGAACGGTTTGGCCTCCATTCATATTGCACCCCAATAGAGAAAATATTTCCCAACCTGTCATGAAACTCAAGCTTCATAGGAAGGTAGATGGTTGGGTGAATTTCTACACTAACCCTAGCAACCGAAGCCCTCTCATACCCTTCTATGGTTGGGTCAAATAGTAGAGGTTTCCCAAGCATACTAGCAATGTAGGCAAGTCCCGTGGGGTTGCAAATATGAGGGGGGATATTCTTTAACTACACCCAGATCTGTTCAAGTTCTGGAGGTTTATTGTTGGTGTTGAGTGTTTCACTCCATTTATAAATCTTGAACCTGTGGTTTCTAACAAAGGCATATTGCGCATTGATGATTCCTTGAAGTTCACTTCCATTGTAGAAGGTGAGAAAATAAAACTCATAGTCATTGATCGTAACCTTTTCAAGCCCACTACTCTCTCATAGCTCAAGTAGAGAGTTTCTAACAATGTTAAATTGGACCTTTGTATTGCCCATAAAGTGACCCACCAATACAGACTCCCAGGCTTTAACACAGGTTTCTTCAATTTCTGGGAGAAGTCTGAATTTATGAGGCTGATCAAGAGTGATCACTACCAAAGAGGCAGCATCTACATTAAATTTCCCCTCTACAGGATTTGGCAAAGCTGAATTGTTCCATACATTTTTTTGATATATGTATTTGATTAAAAGTCATTATCAATTTAAAAATATTTATTATGATCTTAAAAGTGTTGAAATGATGAATATATTTATACTAAGTAACTATCAAAGATTTTAACCATCTCTGCCACCTAAAATAAATATTTGGTTTAAACGCATTGAGGCATTTGTTAGCCCATTTACGTGTTCAAACAAAAACACCTACAATAACAATAATATCAAAAAGAATTGTTAGTATATTTAAATAATAAACATTATATTTAAAAAATATAAAAATTAACTTACCATAAAAAAAGGAATACAAACCCCCGTAGTCGTAGCCGAATCAATTTTCGTATTCAAATGACGAACATGTTTCATTGATTAAGCCAAGAAAGCGGCTCCCAAGCAAAGTTTTTATTTCATCAATGTTTCTCAAATGACCGAGAAACATGGATGAAACACCGGAGAATTCATCGACGGACATATAAGACATCCTATTACGTGCAACACATAGGTGCGCACATATATGTCAATATCCTCCAAATCCATTGGAATATTCTGCAGATTTTCTCTCAACCCTTCAATGATGTTTCAGTGCCACTATAGCCTAAAATATAGCGGTTGTCGCTCAATAACTCGTAACATAATTTTTCCGTTTCTTCTCTTCCAAAATCTTTCTCAGTGACGACTTCATCATCAATGCGAAGACCCATAATTCTCAAAACGTCCTTTAAGGTAGGCATTATACGCATACCTCCGATAATAAAACAATGTTCTTCTATAGAATAACATTGTATTAATGTCATCAACAAGTTTAAATTTGTCCACATCATATTATGCATATGATGAATGTTTTCAAACTCGGTTTCATTAATTCTTAACAAAACTCGGTTATCGAGGTTCTATTTTGCTAATTCAACTTGATGGTTGCGGGTAGAAATCTAAAATAAGAAATAAAAAATTAAAATCTAAATTTAACCTAGACGGCAAATTTAAAAAAAACAATTATGTTACCTTCTTGGACCTATTCTCCATTTATTATGGAAGATCTAAAGATTAAGTGTTTCCGGTTGGAAGATTATCTGATTAGAAATTCAAATGAGTCGTAAAAACACAACACTACTAGACATTAAAATATACTCAACTAAATATATAAGGATAAAGGCAAAAAAAAAACCTATACAATAATTTAATTTTAAGGTTAAATTTTGAATGTTGTCATTTTGGTACTCTAAAACTCATCTAAGATCCAGCTCGCACTGATCCGTTTATAAGATGAGGCTCACAGATCATATCTTCCAAAGGAAATATCGAACTGCAACACCCAACAAATAAGAGCACATATAGAAAGGTATTTTGTCATTGAAATCTACTAAACTAAAAAAAAACATATCTCAAATTTCGAAAAACGACCGATTCAAGGTTATTTTTAGTTTCTCATGCATTTTAAAACCAATGATGAAGTCAGTTTTCAATTACGATATACAAAACAAAATCAAGCAAAAAGTAGCATCAAACGATAGTCACATCGTACTAAATAATGCAGATAGCTAGAAGTATTGAAAAATAACCTAGTCAAAGTCATTTTTAGTTTCGCATCCATTTTAGGACCAATGGTGAAGTCAGATTTCAATTACGATACAAGTAAAAAAATCGAACAAAAAAATAGCATAAATAGTATTGAAGGACCTATTTTTTGCTCGATTTTTCTACTTGCATCGTAATTAAAATTTGACTTCACCATTGGTCCTAAAATGGATGCGAAACTAAAAATGACTTTTTTCTAGGTTATTGTTAGGATCTAGGTAGCCGCTAGAGGACCGGGGGTTGGACCGGTTAGCGGTTCTTACTCGTAAGGTGGTGGTTAATCCGGTTAGAGATTAACACCGGGGTTTCAATACTACACAACCTGTCACAAACCCTTGAACTAGGTTCAAGCGCGGAAGAGGTTTGCTTTCAGGTTGAAGCGGCACGCTTGTATGATAGGCAGAGTCGGTTTTATATGATGGAGGTTTAAGATTTGATGGGTCGGCTTCGGTGATTTGGAATTCGGCTTAGATAGAATTAAGTTGGTTATGTTGGTATGAATCGGTCAGATAATGAGACCGGCAGACAGTAAATAACAAGACAGATTTTATGGATGTTCGGAGATAAAACTCCTACGTCACCCCTTCCTCTCGAAACCGCGAGAAGGATATTCACTAAGGAATACAAGTACAATCCGATCGAGACTTATTTCCTGCTCGATAATACTCTTACAATTTACACCGAAATTGTAATGCACACTTTAACTTTAGCACCTAGGCTTTCTTAGAATAACACAATTTTATCACTTGTAGTAAATGCTCTTAACGCTTCACTTGTCTTACTGAGTAACTTTGTGTCCCGCATTTACTCTTCTTCAACTGCCCCATTTATAGGTGAAATATGTCAACGGTCATATTTCACTGCCTTGAATCCGATTGGCTGAACAGAGGTGCAGTGATTCAGTGTTTCAGAGATTCAGACCTACGGTCGTTTCCTCAGACCTGATGGTCAAGCTCAAACCTGGCATTATGTCTCAGACCTGGCGGTCTGTTCTTCCGGTTTGTAAGACAAACCTGCTGAGTTTATCTTTTACTCAATGTAGACACTGTCTGTTGGTCTGTACTTGGAAGATTTCCTTTCTGGCTTATCCCGAAGTGGAAGGATCCGGTAGTACTGTCTTCTGCAGCCTACAGGCTTTCCTCAGACTTGTATGGATATGGAAGTGTTCAGTCTGTTCCTTTGGTGTCATTCTCAACAGATACCCAAATTGTCTTCTTGTGCAGGTCGGTCATTCGACTTAACCGAATGGCTTTTGGTATGATTGATGTAACCGGACTTCTTCCGGTTATTCCTCTGCTTTGTGGCTGATCGGCTGTTTGATGTTTCTGGTTTTGCTTTGGCCGATCCTTTCTTTGTGCGGTCAAGTTCCAGGTGTTCTTGGTCGGTTTACTAGCTTGACCGGTTCGTTTTCTTAGCCGGTTCTTTAGGTTTATCCGGTCTGGTTCCTTGTTCCTGCATGGAAAGTTTATTTAAGTTAGGTTTATTTGAACCGGTCTGATTTTATCTAACAATTTCTCCCTTTTTGATTATTTTATTTAAAATAATCAAAATCATGTAAGTTTGCAACCGTAGGCCGGTTGTTTTGTTTGACCGGTTTTTTGAAAATGGATTTAGGAGAATTTTTCGAAAAATTTTGAGAAAAATTTTTGGAAGAGTCTTTATCTTTTATCTCATCAATTTCTCCCTTTTTGATTATTTTATTTAAAATTATCAAAACTAAGTGGAGATGCAAAAGATGGTCGGTTTCCAAAAATAGCTTTATATATAGATAACCGAAAATAGCATAATATGTAAAAGCACTAAGACAAGTAAAGGAAGGAGAGTCCCTATTCCGAGTCCGAGAAGTCATATATGCTTTTCTTTTTCTTCGGGTGCTGTCGACTGGTCGGTTCGGAAGATCGTCGTCTTATAGACCAAGACTGCAATTGTTCTTCAGCTTCCTCCTCGACTTGATCGGCCTGCTGCGATGTACTCGTGATGACCGTTTCGGTGACCTCATCGAGCAGGTCGGCTATTTGAACTTTCTTAGGGGCTTCCCTCTTTCGCTTTTCCGGCGCTGAAGTGGAGGTGGCCGCCTTTTTCTTTTGGTTTTCGGCTGCGAATTCTTCCAGCTTCCGTTTTTGTCTTTCCAACCGCTCAGCATCCTCCGCAGCTTGAGCGGCTGCTTTCTTTGTAAATCCTGGGAACATGGCCTCTCCTCTTTTAGTCCGCGCGGCTTCCTCTTCCTCTTCGGTAAGTTTAGTTGAACGCGGTGCCTCTTTCTCTTTGCCTACTTCGGCATCCAGCGCATCCTGGACCCTTTTAGCCACTTGAGCATCAGCCGCTACAGCCGCGGCGTCCGCATTCACCTTCACTCTTAGCAATTCGGCAACCTGTTCAGAGAGCGCCTTTAGTTCTACCACGAGACCCACATTTGTCTTCTCGAGTTCGGAGACCCGATCGAGTGTTGTGCCCACCAGGTCATTATTCATTGATGTCAACCGTTGATCGGTTTCTCTTTCAAACCGGTCGAAGTCTCCCTTTAACTCGGAGGTCAAGTCCTCCAGAATTGCAGATCGCTGAACAAATTTACTGCGCTGAACCGCCTCTTCCCGCAGATCTTCGCCGATTTCTGAGAACCGTTCCTGATTTCTTTCCAGAAGACACCTTGTGGCGTCGGTGAACTTGAGGGCCGAATCTAATATTCTGATGGATCTATCCTTGAACGGCTGAACTGCGGAGTCTTCAAACTCTTGAATGCGATTATGAATCAGTTCTAATGTGGAGGCTTCAAGCTTTTGAAGACGGTCCTCAACCCATTCTTTCGTGAAGTCTGAAGCGGGGACTTCCGGTTGTGGAGGAGGGGATTGCCCGGTGAGGTTGGGGTCGGCTCTTTCATCGGAATCTTTGGATGCCGCATTCTCCTGTGGAGGTGTTGTGTAGTGTTCCGGAAACGTATCGATCTGGGGAGGAGTATAGACCGGTATATTCATTCGGCTGCATATGGCCTCTAGCCATTCGACTTCTTGAGCAAGTTCCCCTTTGGCTTTTTCAAGCCTTGCTAACACCCGCGGCGCTACGGTGTCTTCCGGTCCCAACTTTTCGAGCTCCACCGTAATTTTCCGGATACGTGTTGATAGTTTCCGTAATTGGACCTTCGGTTTTAGGAGGCAGGTTCGGTGTTGTACCTCTTGAAGTGTGTTGGAGTTTGTAAGGTTCATGATCAAGTCTTCCACCTCCTCCAATCTTTGGATGCACTCCACGTCTGTGTGGCCCGGTAAGATTTCTATATACGGTGTGCCGTACCGGTGGTCGTGCCATTCCAGGTATAGTTCTTCAATTGACTCGGCTCGCGTTTTGACGCCCTGAAGGAGTTTCCGAGATATCCTATCGGCCTCTGCTTCCTCGGCCTCCTCTTTCTCTTTGTCGCCGCCCTCATTACCGGCTTCTTTATCACCTTCTTCCTCATCATCCTCTTCACCACCTTCGGTTGTCTCAGGGTTGGTGTGATGTTCGGCATCATTGGGGCTCTAGGCCGAAATGTCGTCTTCATTGACCGATCTATCATCCTCGGTCTTCTCCGTGTCGGTTCTCTCAAAGAGGGAAGCCGACTCCTCATCCTCGGTTTGCTGCGTCGGTTCCGAGAAAGTTATTTTCTCATTTCCTTTGCATTCTTCCTTTGTTTTGGCTGGGGTCGCTTTCTTAGCGGCTTTCTTCTTTCGGCCACCTGTGGAGCCAGGGGCCGGCTGCTTTCTTTCTAGAAATTGTTTCGATCTGATGAGGCATCTATCTGCGACAACGATGCCGGGACCGATGTCGAGATTAAGGTGAAGGAAGATCTTACCGAGCGGAACGGCGTATCCCCACGACCGGTTTGAATCCGGTTTAACCATATCCATTAGGTTGCTGAACACCGCTTTTGCCCAGTTGACCTTTCTACCCTCCATCAGACCGATCAGCATCTTGATTTTGTATTTTGTGAGGTTGCTGAAGTTTCCTCCCCTCGCCAGAATCGCTCTTGCGAAGATGTCACATACTGGGATATACTCCGGCTTTAACATTTGTTTGCTGCCGGATGCTTTGATCGGCTCTTTAGTTGCCGATAGAATCTGGCAAGCCGCTTCAAAGGTTTCCTGCTCTATGTTTGCCGTTGCATCCTGGCCGGTTGTCGGAAGACGCAGGCTCTCTGCCACCAATGCCTCGGTGAGTTCTATTTTAGAACCGCATACAGTCGCGGTGATTTTGTCGTTGAAGATGGTTGCGGTTTTGAAGAATTCTTCGACCGCATCTTTGTATATGACATGAGGGCCGCCAAGGAAATATTCCAGACCGGTTTGGACTACCCGGTCAGTAACCTCCTTTGCCTCGGGCGTACCTTTCAGCCGGATTTCCTCGAAATCCACCTGAGATAGGAGTCTGAACAGAGCCGAATCGCGCCCCATCTTAGAGAGGTAAGAGAGTTTGAGGAGAGTGAGTGCAGAAAACCGCTTGAGAGAGTTTGAAAGCATTTTTAGAGAAAGAAAGCAAATTCGCGTGAGAATGAAGAAAGGTGATCGATGGCTTCCTTTATAGGTGCGGTCTGGGAACATAACCGTCCCATCAACGTTGGGCGGGAAAGTTCCCTCCAAAGCAAGTGAGCGGCAAACCATTGGCGGGAACGGATTGGGCGCCAAACTATGGGCGGTAAGTCGAGTGGGCGGGAGTTTTGGGCGGGAAACTTCCCTCCAAAACTTTTGCTTACGCCATTGATGACATACTCTTCTTCGAGACCGATTGAAATGCTGGTTTTCTAGAGTTAATCGGTTATTTCAGTTTAAGTAATAAGATGTTAACCGGTTACTTAGATAAATGTTCAAAGTGTTAAGAAGACCCGGTCATATAGACTATAGTGAGATTGAATTCAAGAAACATTGCGGAAAGAAAACCGATAAACGAATCGGTATTGGAATAGGCATATAATGGAAAAATGCAGTCTATGGAAGAAACATTCTGGAAATTCTTTCCTCCACCGAATCTTTGTCAAGAATGTTTGAGGGGGCGGCCGGTGTGCCCGGTCCGAACTCTGGCCGGTACCCAAGAATCAGCTTACTGATATGCGGTGCATAACCGAGACTTCTCTTGGTCAGTACCATATTCTTGAGGTTTTCGAATATGACCGTTGACCAGTTGATGGCCGATTCGCAAAGGATGTGGGTCATAATGTTGTAGGTATTTCTAGAATACCGTTGATTCGGCGATTGACACAGGATCGAACGGGTCACGATTTCGAGAAGTAGTTGACCATGACTAGCAAGCAGGGTTTTTGGCCCATAGTGTTCCACCGGAGAAGGGGTGGCTGATAGATATTGGGCGAGTTCAAATCCCGCTAGGTCCTCTATGGTTGGAAAGTCGGAGAATCCCTCAGAGGGTAGGTCGAATAGTGAAGCAAATTCAGCTTCATCGATCCAGAATGTGTGGTCTCTGACGGTAGAGACGATATACTTTCCCCTGATGCATGCGCTTCGAAAGAAGACTTTGACATCCTCTAGGAGAATTGGACCGGCCTCTTCAAGAAAATGTTGAAGACCGGTTTTAGTGAGAGAGTGAAACATTAACTCCTGTTCAGGATTTCCGTTCATCTCTCCCATGCAAGAGTTGAAGTCAATGCTTAAGAAGTTTCCCAATGTTCGGCTCGGCATGATTACGATATTGAGATAGATGAAGTTCAAAGTATTTTAGAAGTGCTCTTATGCTTTCGAGTGAGGTAGATGGATTAGAGGATGGCTCCTTATATAGGATCGGTTTTGGAGGGAAAACATAAGCTTTGATTGTTAGTTTTGTTTTATTAAGCAAAGGAATCTTTATATTTCCAAGGTCATTGGGCAGAGTGTGCTTTTTGACTATTTGCGGTCTTCGAGGTAAACGTTAGTTGAACGGTGACCAGGTTAGTTAGGTAGTGATTGCTTAGTTAGTTGAGAGTTACCCTATCAATTAAGAATCCTTTTTCATTAATGCATTAACAAAAGAGGAGTAAACAGAAGAGACCGATGGAAATGAAACCGAAGAAAAACATAAGAGAAGCCGAAATGATCATAATGATGTTGGATAAAGATACACCCGGTACGTACAGCCAGATTACCGGGTGCAGGAAGGAGTGACTTAACGTGCGCGGGGAGTGACTTCACGGGGGGGATTGAAGTGCCTCCTCCTCCAGGCTCTTTCAAACGGTTCATAGAATGAATCGGTTGCTTCTCTTGTGAGCACATGAGCTTGGTTTAGACCTTCGTCGGGACAGGTCGGAACGCCAAGCTCCTCAAGAAGACGACTTACTTGGGGGATGAGGCCAACTGACCGGGTGCCGATCATCCAAATGAGGACGTCAAACAGCACCCTAGACCAGTTCACCGGCGTACCGGTGACAATGGCCGCCATCATGTTGAAAGCCGCGACGCAGTAGGTGTTGGTGACATCCCTTCCGAAGATGCCCCTTCCTATCACATCGTTGAGGAGCTGATATTCAGCTCTCAAATGTGCTTTGTTGCCGTGGTCATCAACCGGCTCATCCGACGGGCAAGATTGAGTGAGACCTCGGCCTTTAAGTTGGCCGGTGGGTTGAGGTCTGTTAGCCCTTGTTTGGGCAGGCTAAAGCACCGGGTGAAGTCCTGCTCGGTGAAATCAAAGAGAATACTCCCCACTTTGGATTGAATGTGGGTATCAAAGTGTGGGGTACCCCTGAACACTCTGGCATTATGAAAAAACTCCAGAACGGACTCAGGATAAACAGTGAGTTTATCGTCAAAGAAGTACTGGAGGCCGGTATCCTCCAGAGATTTTATCATTCTATAAATATCGTAATGCTCGGTGCTAGAGCAAGATTGAAAATCAACCTGAAGAATGTTTGGGAACTGAGACATTTTTGCCTTAGTGATGGAGAGGAATAATTATCAGGGTTCACGGATATCTGTTCTGAAACATTACCTTTTCAGAGTAAACTGGCCGCGCCTAAAAAGACGTGAAGATCTTTTGATATCTTTCACAGTCCAGGCCTATGACCAAACAACCTACCCTGTAAAACATGCCTATTTCATGCAACATCTTATAACCGGCAGTCAATAGACATTATCTCTTTCAATACCCGGATAATAGGTTGGTCCCAAAACTAGTATTTAAAGGAAGCACTCATTCACTAAAACACTCACAAAACAAAACACCCTCTCCATCACTAAGGCAAAAATGTCTCAGTTCCCAAACATTCTTCAGGTTGATTTTCAATCTTGCTCTAGCACCGAGCATTACGATATTTATAGAATGATAAAATCTCTGGAGGATACCGGCCTCCAGTACTTCTTTGACGATAAACTCACTGTTTATCCTGAGTCCGTTCTGGAGTTTTTCCATAATGCCAGAGTGTTCAGGGGTACCCCACACTTTGATACCCACATTCAATCCAAAGTGGGGAGTATTCTCTTTGATTTCACCGAGTAGGACTTCGCCCGGTACTTTAGCCTGCCCAAACAAGGGCTAACAGACCTCAACCCACCGGCCAACTTAAAGGCCGAGGTCTCACTCAATCTTGCCCGGTCGGATGAGCCGGTTGATGACCACGGCAACAAAGCACATTTGAGAGCTGAATATCAGCTCCTCAACGATGTGATAGGAAGGGGCATCTTCGGAAGGGATGTCACCAACACCTACTGCGTCGCGACTTTCAACATGATGGCGGCCATTGTCACCGGTACGCCGGTGAACTGGTCTAGGGTGCTGTTTGACGTCCTCATTTGGATGATCGGCACCCGGTCAGTTGGCCTCATCCCCCAAGTAAGTCGCCTTCTTGAGGAGCTTGGCGTTCCGACCTGTCCCGGCGAAGGTCTAAACCAAGCCCAGGTGCTCACAAGAGAAGCAACCGATTCATTCTATGAACGGTTTGAAAGAGCCTGGAGGAGGAGGCACTTAAATCCCCCCCGTGAAGTCACTCCCCGCGCACGTTAAGTCACTCCTTCCTGCACCCGGTAATCTGGATGTACGTACCGGGTGTATCTTTATCCAACATCATTATGATCATTTCGGCTTCTCTTATGTTTTTCTTCGGTTTCATTTCCATCGGTCTCTTCTGTTTACTCCTCTTTTGTTAATGCATTAATGAAAAAGGATCTTTAATTGATAGGGTAACTCTCAACTAACTAAGCAATCACTACCTAACTAACCTGGTCACCGTTCAACTAACATTTACCTCGAAGACCGCAAATAGTCAAAAAGCACACTCTGCCCAATGACCTTGGAAACATAAAGATTCCTTTGCTTAATAAAACAAAACTAACAATCAAAGCTTATGTTTTCCCTCCAAAACCGATCCTATATAAGGAGCCATCCTCTAATCCATCTACCTCACTCGAAAGCATAAGAGCACTTCTAAAATACTTTGAACTTCATCTATCTCAATATCGTAATCATGCCGAGCCGAACATTGGGAAACTTCTTAAGCATTGACTTCAACTCTTGCATGGGAGAGATGAACGGAAATCCTGAACAGGAGTTAATGTTTCACTCTCTCACTGAAACCGGTCTTCAACCTTTTCTTGAAGAGGCCGGTCCAATTCTCCTAGAGGATGTCAAAGTCTTCTTTCGAAGCGCCTGCATCAGGGGAAAGTATATCGTCTCTACCGTCAGAGACCACACATTCTGGATCGATGAAGCTGAATTTGCTTCACTATTCGACCTACCCTCTGAGGGATTCTCCGACTTTCCAACCATAGAGGACCTAGCGGGATTTGAACTCGCCCAATATCTATCAGCCACCCCTTCTCCGGTGGAACACTATGGGCCAAAAACTCTGCTTGCTAGTCACGGTCAACTACTTCTCGAAATCGTGACCCGTTCGATCCTGTGTCAATCGTCGAATCAACGGTATTCTAGAAATACCTACAACATTATGACTCACATCCTTTGCGAATCGGCCATCAACTGGTCAACGGTCATATTCGAAAACCTCAAGAATATGGTGATGACCAAGAGAGGTCTCGGTTATGCACCGCATATCAGTAAGCTGATTCTTGGGTACCGGCCAGAGTTCGGACCGGGCACACTGGCCGCCCCCTCAAACATTCTTGACAAAGATTCGGTGGAGGAAAGAATTTCCAGAATGTTTCTTCCATAGACTGCATTTTTCCATTATATGCCTATTCCAATACCGATTCGTTTATCGGTTTTCTTTCCGCAATGTTTCTTGAATTCAATCTCACTATAGTCTATATGACCGGGTCTTCTTAACACTTTGAACATTTATCTAAGTAACCGGTTAACATCTTATTACTTAAACTGAAATAACCGATTAACTCTAGAAAACCGGCATTTCAATCGGTCTCGAAGAAGAGTATGTCATCAATGGCGTAAGCAAAAGTTTTGGAGGGAAGTTTCCCGCCCAAAACTCCCGCTCACTCGACTTACCGCCCATAGTTTGGCGCCCAATCCGTTCCCGCCAATGGTTTGCCGCTCACTTGCTTTGGAGGGAACTTTCCCGCCCAACGTTGATGGGACGGTTATGTTCCCAGACCGCACCTATAAAGGAAGCCATCGGTCACCTTTCTTCATTCTCACGCGAATTTACTTTCTTTCTCTAAAAACGCTTTCAAACTCTCTCAAGCGGTTTTCTGCACTCACTCTCCTCAAACTCTCTTACCTCTCTAAGATGGGGCGCGATTCGGCTCTGTTCAGACTCCTATCTCAGGTGGATTTCGAGGAAATCCGGCTGAAAGGTACGCCCGAGGCAAAGGAGGTTACTGATCGGGTAGTCTAAACCGGTCTGGAATATTTCCTTGGCAGTCCTCATGTCATATACAAAGATGCGGTCGAAGAATTCTTCGAAACCGCAACCATCTCCAACGACAAAATCACCGCGACTGTATGCGGTTCTAAAATAGAACTCACCGAGGCATTGGTGGTAGAGAGCCTGCGTCTTCCGACAATCGGCCAAGATGCAACGACAAACATAGAGCAGGAAACCTTTGAAGCGGCTTGCCAGATTCTATCAGCAACTAAAGAGCCGATCAAAGCATCCGGCAGCAAACAAATGTTAAAGCCGGAGTATATCCCAGTATGTGACATCTTCGCAAGAGCGATTCTGGCGAGGGGAGGAAACTTCAGCAACCTCACAAAAGACAAAATCAAGATGCTGATCGGTCTGATGGAGGGTAGAAAGGTCAACTGGGCAAAAGCGGTGTTCAGCAACCTAATGGATATGGTGAAACCAGATTCAAACCGGTCGTGGGGATACGTCGTTCCGCTCGGTAAGATCTTCCTTCACCTTAATCTCGACATCGGTCCCGGCGTCGTTGTCGCAGATAGATGCCTCATCAGATCGAAACAATTTCTAGAAAGAAAGCAGCCGGCCCCTGGCTCCACAGGTGGCCGAAAGAAGAAAGCCGCTAAGAAAGCCACCCCGGCCAAAACAAAGGAAGAATGCAAAGGAAATGAGAAAATAACTTTCTCGGAACCGACGCAGCAAACCGAGGATGAGGAGTTGGCTTCCCTCTCTAAGAGAACCGACACGGAGAAGACCGAGGATGATAGATCGGTCAATGAAGACGACAATTCGGCCCAGAGCCCCAATGATGCCGAACATCACACCAACCCTGAGACAACCGAAGGTGGTGAAGAGGATGATGAGGAAGAAGGTGATAAAGAAGCCGGTAATGAGGGCGGCGACAAAGAGAAAGAGGAGGCCGAGGAAGCAGAGGCCGATAGGATATCTCGGAAACTCCTTTAGGGCGTCAAAACGCGAGCCGAGTCAATTGAAGAACTATACCTGGAATGGCACGACCACCGGTACGGCACACCGTATATAGAAATCCTACCGGGCCACACAGACGTGGAGTGCATCCAAAGATTGGAGGAGGTGGAAGACTTGATCATGAACCTTACAAACTCCAACACACTTCAAGAGGTACAACACCGAACTTGCCTCCTAAAACCGAAGGTCCAATTACGGAAACTATCAACACGTATCCGGAAAATTACGGTGGAGCTCGAAAAGTTGGGACCGGAAGACACCGTAGCGCCGCGGGTGTTAGCAAGGCTTGAAAAAGCCAAAGGGGAACTTGCTCAAGAAGTCGAACGGCTAGAGGCCATATGCAGCCGAATGAATATACCGGTCTATACTCCTCCCCAGATCGATACGTTTCTGGAACACTGCACAACACCTCCACAGAAGAATGCGGCATCCAAAGATTCCGATGAAAGAGCCGACCCCAACCTCACCGGGCAATCCCCTCCTCCACAACCGGAAGTCCCCGCTTCAGACTTCACGAAAGAATGGGTTGAGGACCGTCTTCAAAAGCTTGAAGCCTCCACATCAGAACTGATTCATAACCGCATTCAAGAGTTTGAAGACTTCGCAGTTCAGCCGTTCAAGGATAGATCCATCAGAATATTTGATTCGACCCTCAAGTTCACCGACGCCACAAGGTGTCTTCTGGAAAGAAATCAGGAACGGTTCTCAGAAATCGGCGAAGATCTGCGGGAAGAGGTGGTTCAGCGCAGTAAATGTGTTCAGCGAACTGCAATTCTGGAGGACTTGACCTCCGAGTTAAAGGGAGACTTCGACCGGTTTGAAAGAGAAACCGATCAACGGTTGACATCAATGAATAATGACCTGGTGGGCACAACACTCGATCGGGTCTCCGAACTCGAGAAGACAAATGTGTGTCTCGTGGCAGAATTAAAGGCGCTCTCTGAACAGGTTGTCGAATTGCTAAGAGTGAAGGTGAACGCGGACGCCGCGGCTGTAGCGGCTGATGCTCAAGTGGCTAAAAGGGTCCAGGATGCGCTGGATGCCGAAGCAGACAAAGAGAAAGAGGGACCGCGTTCAACTAAACTTACCGAAGAGGAAGAGGAAGCCGCGCGGACTAAAAGAGGAGAGGCCTTGTTCCCAGGATTTACAAAGAAAGCAGCCGCTCAAGCTGCGGAGGATGCTGAGCGGTTGGAAAGACAAAAACGGAAGCTGGAAGAATTCGCAGCCGAAAACAAAAAGAAAAAGGCGGCCACCTCCACTTCAGCGCCGAAAAAGCGAAAGAGGGAAGCCCCTAAGAAAGTTCAAATAGCCGACCTGCTCGATGAGGTCACTGAAACGGTCATCACGAGTACATCGCAGCAGGCCGATCAACTCGAGGAGGAAGCTGAAGAACAATTGCAGTCTCGGTCTATAAGACGACGATCTTCCGAACCGACCAGTCGACAGCAACCGAAGAAAAAGAAAAGCATATATGACTTCTCGGACTCAGAATATGGACTCTCCTTCCTTTACTTGTCTTAGTGCTTTTACATATTATGCTATTTTCGGTTATCTATATATAAAGCTATTTTTGGAAACCGGCCATCTTTTGCATCTCTACTTAGTTTTGATAATTTTAAATAAAATAATCAAAAAGGGAGAAATTGATGAGATAAAAGATAAAGACTCTTCCAAAATTTTTTCTCAAAATTTTTAGAAAAATTCTCCTAAAGCCATTTTCAAAAAACCGGTCAAACAAAACAACCGGCCTACGGTTGCAAACTTACATGATTTTGATTATTTTAAATAAAATAATCAAAAAGGGAGAAATTGTTAGATAAAATCAGACCGGTTCAAATAAACCTAACTTAAATAAACTTTCCATGCAGGAACAAGGAACCAGACCGGATAAACCTAAAGAACCGGCTAAGAAAACGAATCGGTCAAGCTAGTAAACCGACCAAGAACACATGGAACTTGACCGCACAAAGAAAGGATCGGTCAAAGCAAAACCGGAAACATCAAACAGCCGATCAGCCACAAAGCAGACGAATAACCGGAAGAAGTCCGGTTACATCAATCATACCAAAAGCCATTCGGTTAAGTCGAATGACCGACCTGCACAAGAAGACAATTTGGGTATCTGTTGAGAATGATACCAAAGGAACAGACTGAACACTTCCATATCCATACAAGTCTGAGGAAAGCCTGTAGGCTGTAGAAGACAGTACTACCGGATCCTTCCACTTCGGGATAAGCCAGAAAGGAAATCTTCCAAGTACAGACAACTGTCCAACAGACAGTGTCTACATTGAGTAAAAGACAAACCCAGCAGGATTGTCTTACAAACCGGAAGAACAGACTGCCAGGTCTGAGACATAATGTCAGGTCTGAGCTTGACCATCAGGTCTGAGGAAACGACCGCAGGTCTGAATCTCTGAAACACTGAATCACTGCACCTCTGTTCAGCCAATCGGATTCAAGGCAGTGAAATATGACCGTTGGCATATTTCACCTATAAATGGGGCAGTTGAAGAAGAGTAAATGCGGGACACAGAGTTACTCAGTAAGACAAGTGAAGCGTTAAGAGCATTTACTACAAGTGATAAAATTGTGTTATTCTAAGAAAGCCTAATGCTAAAGTTAAAGTGTGCATTACAATTTCGGTGTAAATTGTAAGAGTATTATCGAGCAGGAAATAAGTCTCGATCGGATTGTACTTGTATTCCTTAGTGAATATCCTTCTCGCGGTTTCGAGAGGAAGGGGTGACGTAGGAGTTTTATCTCCGAACATCCATAAAATCTGTCTTGTTATTTACTGTCTGTCGGTCTCATTATCTGACCGATTCATACCAACATAACCAACTTAATTTTATCTAAGCCGAATTCCAAATCACCGAAGCCGACCCATCAAATCTAAACCTCCATCATATAAAACCGACTCTGCCTATCATACAAGCGTGCCGCTTCAACCTGAAAGCAAACCTCTTCCGCGCTTGAACCTAGTTCAAGGGTTTGTGACAGGTTGTGTAGTATTGAAACCCCGATATTAATCTCTAACCGGATTAACCACCACTTTACGAGTAAGAACCGCTAACCGGTCCAACCCCCGGTCCTCCAGCGGCTACCTAGATCCTAACAGTTATTTTTAAAGACTTCTAACTATCTGTATTATTTAGTACGATGTGACTATCGTTTGAAGCTACTTTTTGCTTGATTTTGTTGTGTACATCGTAATTAAAATCTGACTTCATCATTAGTCTTAAAATGAATGAGAAACTAAAAATAACTTTGACTAGGTCTTTTTTCGAAATTTAAGATATGTTTTTTTAGTTTAGTAGATTTCAATGACAACATCCCTTTCTATATGTGCTCTTATTTGTTGGGTGCTGCAGTTCGATATTTCCTTTGGAAGATATGATCTGTGAGCCTCATCTTATACACGGATGAATGCGAGCTGGACCTTAGATGAGTTTTAGAGTACCAAAATGACAACATCCCAAATTTTAACCTTAAAATTAAATTATTGTATAGATTTATTTACCTTTATCTTTATATATTTAATTGAGTATACTTTAATGTCTGGTAGTGTTGTGTTTTTATGACTCATTTGAATTTTTATTCATATAATCTTCCAACCGGAAACACTTGAATCTTTAGATAATCTTCCATAATAAATAGAGAATAGGTCCAAGCATGTAGCATAATTGATTTTTTTTTTAATTTGTAGCCTAGATTAAATTTAGATTTTAATTTTGTGTTTCTTATTTTAGATTTTAACCCGCAACCATTAAGTTAAATTAGCAAAATGGAATCTCAATAACCGAGTTTTGTTAAGAATTAATGAAACCGAGTTTTAAAACATTCATCATATTATCATATGCATAATATGATGAGAACAGATTTAAACTTGTTTATGGCATTAATACAATGATATTCTATAGAAGAACATTGTTTTATTGTCAGAGGTAGGCTTATAGTGCCTACCTTAGAGGATGTTATGAGAATTATGGGTCGTCGCATTGATGGTGTAGCCGTCACTAGGAAAGATTTTGGAAGAGAATAAACGGAAGAATTATGTTACGAGTTATTGGGCGACAACCGCTATATTTCAGGCCGTAGTGGCACTGAAATATCATTGAAGGGGTTGAGAGAAAACCTGCAGAATATCCCCATAGATTTGGAGGATATTGACATATATGTGCGCGCCTATGTGTTGCACGTAATAGGATGTCTTATATGTCTGTCGATGAATCCCTCTGGTGTTTCATCTATGTTTCTCGGTCTTTTGAGAAACATTGATGAAATAAAAAACTTTGCTTGGGAAGCCTCTTTCTTGGCTCAATCAATGAACCATGTTCGTCATTTGAAGACGAAAATTAATTCGGCTACGACTACGGGAGCTTGTATTCCATTTTTTATGGTAAGTTAATTTTTATATTTTATTAAATATAATGTTTATTATTTAAATATACTAACAATTCTTTTTGATATTATTGTTATTGTATGTGTTTTTTGTTTGAACACGTAAATAGGCTAACAAATGCCTCAATACATAGACCCATGAGGAGAAGACTACTTAATCCACAGCCCGCCAAAACCGCACTAGACAAGAGGAGACTACTTCTTACTCCTCAAACTAGCAAAGGCACCTCTCAGTCAATTCCAGGGTTTCTAACATCTCTAGATTATTTATCAAACATATCAATAAAAAGAAAGACATCGTAAATTCATAACTTCGTATTTTTAGCCTCCTGGTCTGAAAATATCTGCTGTAGAACTTGAGGGACCGAAGAAAATTGATGAAGCTGAATGGAAACTCTTTGATAAACAAATTTTAGGAGTTGTTTGATTGACGATAGTCAAGACGTTTGCTCGCAATGTAGCAAAGGAGAAAAGGTCTAAATAAAGCTCATTCTGATATGTATGAGAAATCATATGCTAACAACAAGGTACCATTAATGAAAAAAAAAATTACTTAAGAATGGTTGATAATACTTATGTCGTTACTCATTCATCAAACGCCGCATATGGCTAATTTCAACATTTGGGTCACTTGTCCTTCAATGAATGACAAGAAGAAAAGTCTAGCAAGGGTATCTATGTGGGACAGAATGTATGCATTAAGTGACAGGGATGGCATTGAAAGTTTTTCACATGTTAAATATTTAGAGTTGAATGGTGGGAGTGCATTAAGTGACAGGGATGGCATTGAAAGTTTTTCACATGTTAAATATTTAGATTTGAATGGTGGGAGGTGGTACCTCTCAGCCCATGCAGCATAAGCGTTTTGATCCTTGGTTTGCTTTAATTCAGATGTTAATCATATATATCAAAATCATTCATGTATAACAAATTCAACCATGATGGTTAACAAAAAGGTGTCAATGAAGGAAGAAGAAGATCGTTCTTACAATTATTGTACATCTTTCATAAGGACTCTTGAGTAAGTTTGTTATATAAGACGACAAAGTTGTTTCTTTTCCTCTAAATTTAAGAGGTTATCCAATTTAACTTGTATATATTCTATGTATAATAATAGATTAAGCATATGCCAATACACAATGTTGCCCTGGTAACTGATTGGGATGGGAAGATTGGTTCGGAGAATGATCATCCATAAAATTGTTTATGTTCATGGTTTGTTTAGGTCATTTATGCAAAGGTGTGTATGATGTTGCCCTAGTATATATATATTATGTATAATAATATATTATGTATATTTAACTTGTATATATTCTATGTATAATAATAGATTAAGCATATGCCAAGGTGTGTATGATGTTGCACTGTTAGCCTTAATTTTATCTAGGTCATTTATGTTTAACTACCCAATAAAATGAAAAGAAAAAGAAATTTTGATAAAAGTATAACAAAATATATGGACAAATTCAAAAAAATATGACTACTATTTTTTAATTAACATTATTAACCTTTTAAAATAATAATTATATTTAATTAAATACAAAATTGTAACATTTAAATTATTTATACTTTAAATTATAATTTTTTGTTTACAAATCAAATAAAAATAAGTCATTTTATTATTATTATTTAAATTCGAAAATTCAATATAGTTAATTATAAATAAGTATTTAATTATAAATTATTATTAATATAGTTTAAAATATAATAAAGAAATTAAAATGTTAATGTTAGATAAAAGATAAAGACTCTTCCAAAACTTTTCAAAAAATTCTCCCAAGTCAAAAATCCGTCCAAACAAAACAACCGGCCTACGATTGCAAACTTACATGATTTTGATAATTTTAAATAAAATAATCAAAAAGGGAGAAATTGTTAGATAAATTTAGACCGGTTCGAATAAACCTAACTTAAACAAACTTCCCATGCAGGAACAAGGAACCGGACCGGATGAACAAGAGAACCAACTGAAGAAACCGAACCGGTCTAGCTACCAAACCGATCAAGAGTATTCGGAACGTGACCGCACAAAGGAAGAATTGGCCAAAGCTCAAAACCGGAACCATCAAACAGCCGATTATTCACAAGACAAGAATAACCGGAAGAAGTCCGGTTACTTCACTACCAAAAGACATTCGGCAAAGTCAAGCGGCCGACCAGTACAAGAAGACATTTTGGGTATCTGTTGAGAATGATACCAAAGAAACAGACTGAATACTTCCATATCCATGCAAGTCTGAGGAAAGACTGTAGGCTGCAGAAAACAGTACTGCCGGATCCTTCTACTTCGGGATAAGCCAGAAAGGAAATCTTCAAAGTACAGACAACTGTCCAAACAGACAGTGCCTACATTAAGTAAAAGACAAATGCAGCAGGTCTGTCTTACAAACCGGAAGAACAGACCGGCAGGTCTGAGACGACCGCAGGTCTGAAACACTGAATCACTGAATCACTGCACTTCTGATCAGCCAAACAGATTCAAGGCATTGAAATATGACCGTTGGCATATTTCACCTATAAAAGGAGGCAGTTGCAGAAGAGTAAATGCGGGACATTAAGCCAGACAAGTGAAGCGTTGAGAGCATTTACTACAAGTGATAATAGTGTGCTATTCTAGAAAGCCTAAGTGTTGAAAGTTAAAGTGTGTTCTACAATTTCGGTGTGAATTGTAAGAGTGTTATCGAGCAGGAAATAAGTCTCGATCGGATTGTACTTGTATTCCTTAGTGAATATCCTTCTCTCGGTTTGGAGCGGTGTGGTTAAGTTAGTCGGTTATATAATAAAGCCAGCAGAAAGTAAATAACACAACAGATTTTATGGATGTTCGGAGATAAAACTCCTACGTCACCCATTCCTCTCGAAACCGCGAGAAGGATATTCACTAAGGAATACAAGTACAATCCGATCGAGACTTATTTCCTGCTCGATAACACTCTTACAATTCACACCGAAATTGTAGAACACACTTTAACTTTCAACACTTAGGCTTTCTAGAATAGCACACTATTATCACTTGTAGTAAATGCTCTCAACGCTTCACTTGTCTGGCTTAATGTCCCGCATTTACTCTTATGCAACTGCCTCCTTTTATAGGTGAAATATGCCAACGGTCATATTTCAATGCCTTGAATCTGATTGGCTGATCAGAAGTGCAGTGATTCAGTGATTCAGTGTTTCAGACCTGCGGTCGTCTCAGACCTGCCGGTCTGTTCTTCCGGTTTGTAAGACAGACCTGCTGGGTTTGTCTTATACTTAATGTAGGCACTGTCTGTTTGGACAGTTGTCTGTACTTTGAAGATTTCCTTTCTGGCTTATCCCGAAGTAGAAAGATCCGGCAGTACTGTTTTCTGCAGCCTACAGTCTTTCCTCAGACTTGCATGGATATGGAAGTATTCAGTCTGTTTCTTTGGTATCATTCTCAACAGATACCCAAAATGTCTTCTTGTACTGGTCGGCCGCTTGACTTTGCCGAATGTCTTTTGGTAGTGAAGTAACCGGACTTCTTCCAGTTATTCTTGTCTTATGAATAATCGGCTGTTTGATGGTTCCGGTTTTGAGCTTTGGCCGATTCTTCCTTTGTGCGGTCACGTTCCGAATACTCTTGATCGGTTTGGTAGCTAGACCGGTTCGGTTTCTTCAGTTGGTTCTCTTGTTCATCCGGTCCGGTTCCTTGTTCCTGCATGGGAAGTTTGTTTAAGTTAGGTTTATTCGAACCGGTCTAAATTTATCTAACAATTTCTCCCTTTTTGATTATTTTATTTAAAATTATCAAAATCATGTAAGTTTGCAACCGTAGGCCGGTTGTTTTGTTTGGCCGGATTTTTGACTTGGGAGAATTTTTCGAAAAGTTTTGGAAGAGTCTTTATCTTTTATCTAACATTTTCTCCCTTTTTGATTATTTTATTTAAAATTATCAAAACAAAGTAGAAATGCAAAATAAGGCCGGATTAAAAATTAACTTTATATATATTTATAGATGACCGGAAAAGACAAAGCATAAATACTAAGGCAAGTAAGAAAAGGAATGATAGTCCCTATTCAGAATCTGTGAAGTCATAGGCACTCTTCTTTTTCGTCGGTTGCGGTTGCCTGGTCTGTTGGGAGGATCGTTGTCTTTTAGACCGGGACCGCAGTTGTTCCTCGACTTCGTCTTCGACTAGGTCGGCTGGCTGCGAAGTACTCGTAGTAACCGGTTCAGAGATTTCATTGAGCATCTCGACTATCCGAACTTTCTTAGGGGCCACCCTCTTTCTCTTTTTCGGTTCTGAAGCGGAGGCGGCCGCCTTCTTCTTTTTCTCGTTTTCCGTTGCATAGCCCTCCAGCCTTCGTGCCTCCCTTTCCAACCGTGCGGCATCCTCCGCAGCCTGACTTGCCACTCTCTCGGCATACCCTGGGTATAAGGCCTCGGCTCTTCTTATTTTTTCGGCTTCCAAATCTGCTTCGGTCAGTTGAGACGATCGTGGCGCCTCTTTATTTTTGCTAGCTTCGGCGTCCAGCGCATCCTGGACCCTTTTAGCCACTAGAGCATCAACTTCTATAGCCGCGGCATCTGCGTTCTCCTTAGCCTTTAGGATTTCGGCCATCTGTTCGGTAAGTGCCTTTACCTCGGTCACGAGATCTTCGTTTTTCTTTTCCAGTACCGAGACCCGGTCGATTGTCGCGTCGACTCGTTCGGAATCCTTCTTTAAGTCCGAGGTCATAGCCTCCAGAGTTGCGGTTCGCTGAACACAATTTTCGCGCTCACCAGCCTCTTCCCACAGACCGGTGCTGAGTTCTGCTAGGCGTGCTTGATGTTGATCCAGAAGCTGTTTTGTCACATCGGTGAACTTCAGAGCTGAATCAAATATGTTGTTGCATCTATCCTTGAACGGTTGAAACTTGGACACGTCGTGTTCTTGAACGCGGTCATCGATCCGCTCTGATAAGGATACGTCAAGCTGCTGAAGTCGGTTCTCAACCCGCTCCGAAACTGATGCCTCAAACTTTTGAAGTCGGTCATCAATCCATTCTTGAGGAAGGACTGAAGCAGTGACTTCCGGTGGTGGAGGAGGTGTTGATTGCTCAGTGGGATCTGGATCGACTCTTTCATCGAGATTTAACGGTGCATCCTCTTCATTTGGAGGTTCTGATTGAGCCGCATCCTCTAAGTTCGGTACCTCAACTTCTAAGTTTGGAATCTCAACTCCCAATGTCGGTATCGGTTCCTCAGCCTCCAATATCGGTTCCTCAACCTCCCTTGAAGGTGTTTGACCGTTGACTGGAAATTGTTCTATTACCGGAGCGGTATATACCGGAACTTGTTTTTGGTTGCATATTGCTTCCAGCCGCTCTATTTCTTGACGTATTTCCATTTTCCCTTTTTCAAGCATTGATAATACTCGCGGCGCTACGGTACACACCGATCCCTCCTCGGCATACTCCTCCTTAATTTTCCGGATGCGCCTTTTTAGTTTCCGAAGATGACTTCTCGGTATCAGGAGACAAGTTCGGCATTGTACCTCCTGAAGTGTATTGGATTTTGTGAGGCGTAAGATCATGTCCTCTACTTCCTCCAATCTGGCGATGCAATCCTGTTGCGGGAGGTCCGGTAGAATGTCTTTATATTTTGTATTGAACCGGTGCTCATGCCACTCCAAATATAGATCTATAACGTCCTCGTCTCGCTTGTTTATGCCCTGAAAGATTTTCTGGGCTAATCTTTCGGCCTCGGCCTCGTCGGCCTCTTCCTTGTTGTGGCCTTCATCATTGGCTCCTTCATCAACCCCGTCTTCACCCTCGGTGGTCTCAGGATTAGCGCTTTGTTCGGCATCGTTCGGACTCCGAGCCGAATTATCGTCGTCATTGACCGTTCTGTCATCGGTCCTCTCCATTTCGGTTTCCTCAGGGGCCCACTCTTCATCTTCTGTTTGTTGTGGTGGGTCCACGAAGGTTATCTTTTCCTTCCTCTTTCCTCCGGTCTTTGCCTTTGCCGGGGCATCTTTCTTCGCGGCTTTCTTCTTTCGGCCACCTGTGGAACTGGAGGCCGACTGCGTTCTTGGAAGGAATTGCCTTGATCTAATGAGGCAACGTTTTGCTAACGCAACACCGGGACCGACGTTGAGTTTCAAGTGGATGAAGATCTTACCAAGGGGCATGGCATATCCCCACGACCGGGTTGAATCCGGTCTCACCATGTCCATGAGGTTGCCGAACACTGATCTTGCCCAGTTGACCTCTCTTCCTTCCAACAGACCAATTATCATCTTGATTTTGTCTTTGGTGAGGTTGCTGAAATTTCCTCCCCTTGCCAGTATCGCTCTGGCGAAAACGTCACACGCCGGGATATACTCCGGCCTCAGCGTTTGTTTACTTCCGGATGTAGTGATCGGCTCAGTGGTTGCCGATAAAAGGTGGCAACCCGCCTCAAAGGTGTCATTGTCTATTTCTTCCGTTGCATCCTGGCCAGTTGTTGGGAGTTGCAAGCTTTCGGCCACCAATGCTTCGGTGATCTCGATTTGGGAACCGCAAACCGTCGCGATGATCCTGTCGTAGGAGATGATTGCGGTGTTGAAAAACTCTTCGACCGCATCTTTATAAATTACGTGAGGACCGTCTAGGAAAAACCCCAGACCGGTTTTAATCAGCCGGTCAATAACTTCTTTTGCCTCGGTCGTCCCATTCTGCCGAATCTCCTCGAAATCCACTTGAGAATAGAGTTTGAATAATGCCGAATCACGACCCATGTTGAAGAGTTTGAGAATGAGAGAAATCGGCTTCAGAGAGATTAGGAAACTTAGAGAGAGAAAGTGATTGCGCGTGAGAATGAAAGAAAATGACCGAAGGCCCTTTTATAGACGCGGTGTGGAAGCCCAACCGTCCCATCATGAATGGGCGGGAATTTTCCCTCCAAGGTGAAATATCGCCAAACTATGGGCGGGAAACCGAAAGTTGTGGGCGGCAATATTGGGCGGGAGATTTCCCTCCAAAACCTTTTGCCTATGTCATGGATGACACATTCTTTTCTTTGAGACCGAATGATTGAGCGGTTTCTAAGTCTAAGATTTTTTAGTCAGATTTTATGATACCGGATAAGAACGAGGTTATTTGAAGATGTCAACCGGTTACTTAAATTGTTCAAAGAATAAAGAGATACGATCATTGAAACCAAAATGATATTTTATTCAAGAGACAGTACAGAGAGAGAACCGAAAGGATGATACGAAAAGTAGGCACTTAAGAAGTAAACACCATTCTGGAGAACTTCTCTTCCACCGCAACTGCATCAAGAATGTTTGAGGGGGATGTCGGTGTACCCGGTCCAAACTCTGGCCGGTACTTGAGAATCAACTTGCTGATGTGAGGTGCATAACCGAGACTTTTCTTGGTCAGCACCATGTTCTTCAAGTTTTGAAAGAGGACCGCTGACCAATTGATGGTCGTTTTGTGGAAGATGTGGGTCATGATGTTGTAGGTATTCTTTGAATACCGCTGATTTGGGGATTGACATAGAATGGACTGAGTGACAATCTCAAGAAGGAGCTGAGCACTACGACCGAGGCGGGTTTTCAACCCATAGGTTTCCACCGGATCAAGGGTTGCAGAGCAGAGTAATCCATAGTAAAATGCATCAAGTCCCTCCATGGTCGTGAAATCAGAGAACCCTTCTCTGGGCAGATTGAGAAGGATGGCAAATTCGGCTTCATCAAGCCAGAAGGTGTGGTCCCTTACCGTAGAGACAATGTAGTCGCCCCTGATGCAGGCACTTCTGAAGAATGCCTTGACATCCTCAATCAGTACAGGACCGGATTCTTCGAGGAAGGTTTGAAGGCCGGTATCAATAAGGCATTCAAACATGTTTTTCTTTGGATGGTTACCGTCCCATTCTGCCATACATGAGTTGAAATCGATGCTCAGAAAATTTCCCAAAGTTCGGCTCGGCATGATTATGGTATTGAGAGAGAGATTCAAGAAAGTGATTTTGTCCTTTGGATGTGATGAGATGGGTAGAGTATTGCTCCTTAAATAGGGTCGGTTTTTGGAGGGAAAATTTTGAGCATTGATGGTCAGTTTTGTTTAATTAGGGAAAGGAATCTTTACCTTTCCAAGGCGCATGGGGAAGAGGCAAATTGCATGGCCCTAGGTAAGTATTAGTTGGAAACTGACCAGATTAGTTGGATATTGATTATTCAGTTGGTTGGGCATTATCTTATTTAATTAGGTATGCATTTAGACATAACCGAGATTATATTAAGACAGAGGATGATAGAAACAATGCCGAAAACGTCATAAAGAGAACTCGAAATCAACACATAAAAGCCGAAATGAAACATAGATAGAGCCGAAATGATCAGATTGGAGTTGGACAATAATACATCCGGTGCATGAAGCAAAACGACCGGATGCAGGAAGGAGTAACTTAATGGCCGCGAGGATTGAACTCTTGAGGGAGGTTGTAGTTCCTCCTCCTCCACTCTCTCTCAACTCGATCGTAGAATGAGTCGATGACTTCTCTGGTGAACACCTGACTATGGTTCAAACCTTCGCCGGGACAGGTTGGGACACCAAGCTCCTCAAAAAGTCGGCTTATCTGGGGAACGAAAGCCACTGACCGGGTGCCGATTATCCAAATAAGGACGTCGAACAGCACTCTAGACCAGTTGACCGACGTTCTGGTGATGATGGCCGCCATCATGTTGAACGTTGCCGTGCAGTAGGTGTTGGTGACATCTTTTCCAAGGATGCCCCTTCCTATTATATCATTGAGGAGCTGGTACTCAGCCCTCAAAGGAGATTTAGAGCCATGATCAGCAACAGGCTCGTCCGACCGGGCAAGGGAGAGAGAGACCTCAGCCTTAGTATCGGCCGGAGGGTTTAGGTCTGTTAGCCCTTGTTTGGGCAGATCAAAGCACCGAGCGAAGTCCTGCTCGGTGAAGTCAAAGAGAATACCCCCAACCTTAGATTGGATGTGGGTCTCAAAGTGGGGTGTCCCCCGGTATACCCTGGCGTTGTTGTAAAATTCCAAGACAGATTGAGGATAGATGATTTGTTTGTCATCCAGAAAATACTGGAGGCCAGTATCTTCCAGCTGTTTGATCATCCGATACAGCTCATAATGATCGGTATCGGAGCAAGATTCAAAGTCGACTTGGAGAATGTTTGTGAAGAGAGACATTTTTGCCTTAGTGATAGAAAGAGTGTTTTGTTTTGTGAGTGTTTGAGTGAAAGAGTGCTTCCTTTAAATACTGGTTTTGGGGTTAACCTATTATCCGGGCATTAAATGAGATGAAGTATATTAACTGCAGGATAAGAATCTTTGCATAAAATAGGCAGTTTTGCAGGTCTAGGTGTCGGTCATAAGCCTGGACTGTGAAAGATATCAAAAGATCTTCACGTCTTTTAGGCGCGACCAGGTTTATTCTGAAAAGGCAATGATGCAGAACAGAGACCTTTAACCTCTGATAACTATTCCTCTTCTGTTTGAAATTCAAATAATCTGGGGTAGCGTGTTTCCGAACCGGTCAGGTATCAGTTGTTCATCCCGATGCGGTTACATGGTGCATGCACCAAGTAACCGGTCGGTTTACTCTATCTGATAGACTGGGCGGTTCTTCCACAAACACCCCGAATATTCAAAGTTCAACATCTTAGGAAGAGTTATCGGTTTGTCTGTCTGAACCGATTTCCCTTTAAGTATCCTTTGTAAGGATTTGGCTAATATCGGTTAAGCCGAGAGTAAGTCTGAATTGAGAAAACTTAACTTCCTGCAGCGGCTTCGTGAAGATATCCGCTACTTGCTGATCGGTCGATACGTATTCCAGCCGGATATGCTTCAGCGTGACATGCTCTCGGATGAAGTGATGTCTGATGTCGATGTGCTTGGTTCTGGAGTGGAGAACCGAGTTGTAGGTGATCGCAATGGCACTTGTGTTGTCACAGAAGATCGGTGACTCTTCGGCTATAATACTGAAGTCCTTCAACTGTTGTTGGATCCACAGGAGTTGAGAACAGCAACTTCCGGCCGCCAAATATTCAGCCTCCGCAGTTGATGTAGCCACCGATGTCTGCTTCTTGCTGTGCCATGACACCAGTCGGTCACCTAGGAACTGACATGTTCCACTGGTGCTTTTCCTATCGATCTTGCACCCTGCATAGTCTGCGTCTGAGTAGCTTGTGAGATTAAAGGATGAGTCCTTTGGATACCACAGACCGACATCAGGAGTGCCTTTCAGATACTTCAGTATCCTCTTTGCGGCTGTGTAGTGGGATTGCTTTGGATTTGCTTGGAATCTCCCACACACGCCAACTGCAAACAGGATGTCCGGTCTACTCGCTGTCAGGTACAGTAGTAGGGAGCCGATCATGCCTCGGTATGCAATCTGATCTACCGATTGACCTTCATCGTCCCTGTCCAGTTTAATTGATGAGCTCATTGGAGTAGCCGCCGAGGAGCAGGTGTCTATACCGAATTTCTTTAGCAGCTCCTTGGTATATTTCGGTTGACTGATGAATGTTCCTTCCTTGAGTTGTTTAACCTGAAGACCTAGGAAGAAACTTAATTCTCCCATCATACTCATTTCAAATTTGCCAGTCATCATTTTTGAGAACTTGTCACACAGCTTTGAATCGGTGGAACCGAAAATAATATCATCTACATAAATTTGAACAAGTAGGATATGTTCCTTCTTTTCAAACTTAAACAAAGTTTTATCCACCGAACCGATGGTGAAATCATGCTCTAATAGAAATGCGGTTAGCGTATCATACCAGGCTCTAGGTGCTTGCTTTAGACCGTATAAAGCTTTATTTAGCCGGTATACATGGTTTGGAAATGCAGCATTTTTTAAACCGGGTGGTTGTTCAACGTACACTTCTTCACGTAGATCACCGTTTAGAAATGCACTTTTAACATCCATTTGAAAAACCTTAAAGTTTTTGAAAGCCGCAAAAGCTAGAAAAATTCTAATGGCTTCTATCTTGGCTACAGGAGCAAATGACTCTTCAAAGTCAATGCCTTCTTTATACGGTTAGGTGCTTGCTTTAGACCGTATAAAGCAAGCACCGTATACCAGGCTCTAGGTGCTTGCTTTAGACCGTATAAAGCTTTATTTAGCCGGTATACATGGTTTGGAAATGCAGCATTTTTGAAACCGGGTGGTTGTTCAACGTACACTTCTTCACGTAGATCACCGTTTAGAAATGCACTTTTAACATCCATTTGAAAAACCTTAAAGTTTTTGAAAGCCGCAAAAGCTAGAAAAATTCTAATGGCTTCTATCCTGGCTCTAGGTGCTTGCTTTAGACCGAAAAGCAAGCACCTAGAGCCTGGTATGATACGCTAACCGCATTTCTATTAGAGCATGATTTCACCATCGGTTCGGTGGATAAAACTTTGTTTAAGTTTGAAAAGAAGGAACATATCCTACTTGTTCAAATTTATGTAGATGATATTATTTTCAGTTCCACCGATCCAAAGCTGTGTGACAAGTTCTCAAAAATGATGACTGACAAATTTGAAATGAGTATGATGGGAGAATTAAGTTTCTTCCTAGGTCTTCAGGTTAAACAACTCAAGGAAGGAACATTCATCAGTCAACCGAAATATACCAAGGAGCTGCTAAAGAAATTCGGTATGGACACCTGCTCCTCGGCGGTACTCCAATGAGCTCATCAATTAAACTGGACAGGGACGATGAAGGTCAATCGGTAGATCAGATTGCATACCGAGGCATGATCGGCTCCCTACTGTACCTAACAGCGAGTAGACCGGACATTCTGTTTGCAGTTGGCGTGTGTGGGAGATTCCAAGCAAATCCAAAGCAATCCCACTACACAGCCGCAAAGAGGATACTGAAGTATCTGAAAAGCACTCCTGATGTCGGTCTGTGGTATCCAAAGGACTCATCCTTTAATCTCACAAGCTACTCAGACGCAGACTATGTAGGGTGCAAGATCGATAGGAAAAGCACCAGTGGAACATGTCAGTTCCTAGGTGACCGACTGGTGTCATGGCACAGCAAGAAGCAGACATCGGTGGCTACATCAACTGCGGAGGCTGAATACTTGGCGGCCGGAAGTTGCTGTTCTCAACTCCTGTGGATCCAACAACAGTTGAAGGACTTCGGTATTATAGCCGAAGAGTCACCGATCTTCTGTGACAACACAAGTGTCATTGCGATCACCTACAACCCGGTTCTCCACTCCAGAACCAAGCACATCGACATCAGACATCACTTCATCCGAGAGCATGTCACGCTGAAGCATATCCGGCTGGAATACGTATCGACCGATCAGCAAGTAGCCGATATCTTCACGAAGCCGCTGCAGGAAGCTAAGTTTTCTCAATTCAGACTTACTCTCGGCTTAACCGATATTAGCCAAATCCTTACAAAGGATACTTAAAGGGAAATCGGTTCAGACAGACAAACCGATAACTCTTCCTAAGATGTTGAACTTTGAATATTCGGGGTGTTTGTGGAAGAACCGCTCAGTCTATCAGATAGAGTAAACCGACCGGTTACTTGGTGCATGCACCATGTAACCGCATCGAGATGAACAACTGATACCTGACCGGTTCGGAAACACGCTACCCCAGATTATTTGAATTTCAAACAGAAGAGGAATAGTTATCAGAGGTTAAAGGTCTCTGTTCTGCATCATTGCCTTTTCAGAATAAACCTGGTCGCGCCTAAAAAGACGTGAAGATCTTTTGATATCTTTCACAGTCCAGGCCTATGACCGACACCTAGACTTGCAAAACTGCCTATTTTATGCAAAGATTCTTATCCTGCGGTTAATATACTTCATCTCATTTAATGCCCGAATAATAGGTTAGCCCCAAAACCAGTATTTAAAGGAAGCACTCTTTCACTCAAACACTCACAAAACAAAACACTCTTTCTATCACTAAGGCAAAAATGTCTCTCTTCACAAACATTCTCCAAGTCGACTTTGAATCTTGCTCCGATACCGATCATTATGAGCTGTATCGGATGATCAAACAGCTGGAAGATACTGGCCTCCAGTATTTTCTGGATGACAAGCAAATCATCTATCCTCAATCTGTCTTGGAATTTTACAACAACGCCAGGGTATACCGGGGGACACCCCACTTTGAGACCCACATCCAATCTAAGGTTGGGGGTATTCTCTTTGACTTCACCGAGCAGGACTTCGCTCGGTGCTTTGATCTGCCCAAACAAGGGCTAACAGACCTAAACCCTCCGGCCGATACTAAGGCTGAGGTCTCTCTCTCCCTTGCCCGGTCGGACGAGCCTGTTGCTGATCATGGCTCTAAATCTCCTTTGAGGGCTGAGTACCAGCTCCTCAATGATATAATAGGAAGGGGCATCCTTGGAAAATATGTCACCAACACCTACTGCACGGCAACGTTCAACATGATGGCGGCCATCATCACCAGAACGCCGGTCAACTGGTCTAGAGTGCTGTTCGACGTCCTTATTTGGATAATCGGCACCCGGTCAGTGGCTTTCGTTCCCCAGATAAGCCGACTTTTTGAGGAGCTTGGAGTCCCAACCTGTCCCGGCGAAGGTTTGAACCATAGTCAGGTGTTCACCAGAGAAGTCATCGACTCATTCTACGATCGAGTTGAGAGAGAGTGGAGGAGGAGGAACTACAACCTCCCTCAAGAGTTCAATCCTCGCGGCCATTAAGTTACTCCTTCCTGCATCCGGTCGTTTTGCTTCATGCACTGGATGTATTATTGTCCAACTCCAATCTGATCATTTCGGCTCTATCTATGTTTCATTTCGGCTTTGTATGTGTTGATTTCGAGTTCTCTTTATGACGTTTTCGGCATTGTTTCTATCATCCTCTGTCTTAATATAATCTCGGTTATGTCTAAATGCATACCTAATTAAATAAGATAATGCCCAACCAACTGAATAATCAATATCCAACTAATCTGGTCAGTTTCCAACTAATACTTACCTAGGGCCATGCAATTTGCCTCTTCCCCATGCGCCTTGGAAAGGTAAAGATTCATTTCCCTAATAAAACAAAACTGACCATCAATGCTCAAAATTTTCCCTCCAAAAACCGACCCTATTTAAGGAGCAATACTCTACCCATCTCATCACATCCAAAGGACAAAATCACTTTCTTGAATCTCTCTCTCAATACCATAATCATGCCGAGCCGAACTTTGGGAAATTTTCTGAGCATCGATTTCAACTCATGTATGGCAGAATGGGACGGTAACCATCCAAAGAAAAACATGTTTGAATGCCTTATTGATACCGGCCTTCAAACCTTCCTCGAAGAATCCGGTCCTGTACTGATTGAGGATGTCAAGGCATTCTTCAGAAGTGCCTGCATCAGGGGCGACTACATTGTCTCTACGGTAAGGGACCACACCTTCTGGCTTGATGAAGCCGAATTTGCCATCCTTCTCAATCTGCCCAGAGAAGGGTTCTCTGATTTCCCGACCATGGAGGGACTTGATGCATTTTACTATGGATTACTCTGCTCTGCAACCCTTGATCCGGTGGAAACCTATGGGTTAAAAACCCGCCTCGGTCGTAGTGCTCAGCTCCTTCTTGAGATTGTCACTCGGTCCATTCTATGTCAATCCCCAAATCAGCGGTATTCAAAGAATACCTACAACATCATGACCCACATCTTCCACAAAACGACCATCAATTGGTCAGCGGTCCTCTTTCAAAACTTGAAGAACATGGTGCTGACCAAGAAAAGTCTCGGTTATGCACCTCACATCAGCAAGTTGATTCTCAAGTACCGGCCAGAGTTTGGACCGGGTACACCGGCATCCCCCTCAAACATTCTTGATGCAGTTGCGGTGGAAGAGAAGTTCTCCAGAATGGTGTTTACTTCTTAAGTGCCTACTTTTCGTATCATCCTTTCGGTTCTCTCTCTGTACTGTCTCTTGAATAAAATATCATTTTGGTTTCAATGATCGTATCTCTTTATTCTTTGAACAATTTAAGTAACCGGTTGACATCTTCAAATAACCTCGTTCTTATCCGGTATCATAAAATCTGACTAAAAAATCTTAGACTTAGAAACCGCTCAATCATTCGGTCTCAAAGAAAAGAATGTGTCATCCATGACATAGGCAAAAGGTTTTGGAGGGAAATCTCCCGCCCAATATTGCCGCCCACAGCTTTCGGTTTCCCGCCCATAGTTTGACGATATTTCACCTTGGAGGGAAAATTCCCGCCCATTCATGATGGGACGGTTGGGCTTCCACACCGCGTCTATAAAAGGGCCTTCGGTCATTTTCTTTCATTCTCACGCGCAATCACTTTCTCTCTCTAAGTTTCCTAATCTCTCTGAAGCCGATTTCTCTCATTCTCAAACTCTTCAACATGGGTCGTGATTCGGCATTATTCAAACTCTATTCTCAAGTGGATTTCGAGGAGATTCGGCAGAATGGGACGACCGAGGCAAAAGAAGTTATTGACCGGCTGATTAAAACCGGTCTGGGGTTTTTCCTAGACGGTCCTCACGTAATTTATAAAGATGCGGTCGAAGAGTTCTTCAACACCGCAATCATCTCCTACGACAGGATCATCGCGACGGTTTGCGGTTCCCAAATCGAGATCACCGAAGCATTGGTGGCCGAAAGCTTGCAACTCCCAACAACTGGCCAGGATGCAACGGAAGAAATAGACAATGACACCTTTGAGGCGGGTTGCCACCTTTTATCGACAACCACTGAGCCGATCACTACATCCGAAAGTAAACAAACGCTGAGGCCGGAGTATATCCCGGCGTGTGACGTTTTCGCCAGAGCGATACTGGCAAGGGGAGGAAATTTCAGCAACCTCACCAAAGACAAAATCAAGATGATAATCGGTCTGTTGGAAGGAAGAGAGGTCAACTGGGCAAGATCAGTGTTCGGCAACCTCATGGACATGGTGAGACCGGATTCAACCCGGTCGTGGGGATATGCCGTGCCCCTTGGTAAGATCTTCATCCACTTGAAACTCAACGTCGGTCCCGGTGTTGCGTTAGCAAAACGTTGCCTCATTAGATCAAGGCAATTCCTTCCAAGAACGCAGTCGGCCTCCAGTTCCACAGGTGGCCGAAAGAAGAAAACCGCGAAGAAAGATGCCCCGGCAAAGGCAAAGACCGGAGGAAAGAGGAAGGAAAAGATAACCTTCGTGGACCCACCACAACAAACAGAAGATGAAGAGTAGGCCCCTGAGGAAACCGAAACGGAGAGGACCGATGACAGAACGGTCAATGACGACGATAATTCGGCTTGGAGTCCGAACGATGCCGAACAAAGCGCTAATCCTGAGACCACCGAGGGTGAAGACGGGGTTGATGAAGGAGCCAATGATGAAGGCCACAACAAGGAAGAGGCCGACGAGGCCGAGGCCGAAAGATTAGCCCAGAAAATCTTTCAGGGCATAAACAAGCGAGACGAGGACGTTATAGATCTATATTTGGAGTGGCATGAGCACCGGTTCAATACAAAATATAAAGACATTCTACCGGACCTCCCGCAACAGGATTGCATCGCCAGATTGGAGGAAGTAGAGGACATGATCTTACGCCTCACAAAATCCAATACACTTCAGGAGGTACAATGCCGAACTTGTCTCCTGATACCGAAAAGTCATCTTCGGAAACTAAAAAGGCGCATCCGGAAAATTAAGGAGGAGTATGCCGAGGGGGGATCGGTGTGTACCGTAGCGCCACGAGTATTATCAAAGCTTGAAAAAGGGAAAATGGAAATACGTCAAGAAATAGAGCGGCTGGAAGCAATATGCAACCAAAAACAAGTTCCGGTATATACCGCTCCGGTAATAGAACAATTTCCAGTCAACGGTCAAACACCTTCAAGGGAGGTTGAGGAACCGATATTGGAGGCTGAGGAACCGATACCGACATTGGGAGTTGAGATTCCAAACTTAGAAGTTGAGGTACCGAACTTAGAGGATGCGGCTCAATCAGAACCTCCAAATGAAGAGGATGCACCGTTAAATCTCGATGAAAGAGTCGATCCAGATCCCACTGAGCAATCAACACCTCCTCCACCACCGGAAGTCACTGCTTCAGTCCTTCCTCAAGAATGGATTGATGACCGACTTCAAAAGTTTGAGGCATCAGTTTCGGAGCGGGTTGAGAACCGACTTCAGCAGCTTGACGTATCCTTATCAGAGCGGATCGATGACCGCGTTCAAGAACACGACGTGTCCAAGTTTCAACCGTTCAAGGATAGATGCAACAACATATTTGATTCAGCTCTGAAGTTCACCGATGTGACAAAACAGCTTCTGGATCAACATCAAGCACGCCTAGCAGAACTCAGCACCGGTCTGTGGGAAGAGGCTGGTGAGCGCGAAAATTGTGTTCAGCGAACCGCAGCTCTGGAGGCTATGACCTCGGACTTAAAGAAGGATTCTGAACGAGTCGATGCGACAATCAACCGGGTCTCGGTACTGGAAAAGAAAAACGAAGATCTCGTGACCGAGGTAAAGGCACTTACCGAACAGATGGCCGAAATCCTAAAGGCTAAGGAGAACGCAGATGCCGCGGCTATAGAAGCTGATGCTCTAGTGGCTAAAAGGGTCCAGGATGCGCTGGACGCCGAAGCTAGCAAAAATAAAGAGGCGCCACGATCGTCTCAACTGACCGAAGCAGATTTGGAAGCCGAAAGAATAAGAAGAGCCGAGGCCTTATACCTAGGGTATGCCGAGAGAGTGGCAAGTCAGGCTGCGGAGGATGCCGCACGGTTGGAAAGGGAGGCACGAAAGCTGGAGGGCTATGCAACGGAAAACGAGAAAAAGAAGAAGGCGGCCGCCTCCGCTTCAGAACCGAAAAAGAGAAAGAGGGTGGCGCCTAAGAAAGTTCGGATAGTCGAGATGCTCAATGAAATCTCTGAACCGGTTACTACGAGTACTTCGCAGCCAGCCGACCTAGTCGAAGACTAAGTCGAGGAACAACTGCGGTCCCGGTCTAAAAGACAACGATCCTCCCAACAGACCAGGCAACCGCAACCGACGAAAAAGAAGAGTGCCTATGACTTCACAGATTCTGAATAGGGACTATCCTTCCTTTTCTTACTTGCCTTAGTATTTATGCTTTGTCTTTTCCGGTCATCTATAAATATATATAAAGTTAATTTTTAATCAGGCCTTATTTTGTATTTCTACTTTGTTTTGATAATTTTAAATAAAATAATCAAAAAGGGAGAAAATGTTAGATAAAAGATAAAGACTCTTCCAAAACTTTTCGAAAAATTCTCCCAAGTCAAAAATCCGGCCAAACAAAACAACCGGCCTACGGTTGCAAACTTACATGATTTTGATCATTTTAAATAAAATAATCAAAAATGGAGAAATTGTTAGATAAATTTAGACCGGTTCGAATAAACCTAACTTAAACAAACTTCCCATGCAGGAACAAGGAACCGGACCGGATGAACAAGAGAACCAACTGAAGAAACCGAACCGGTCTAGCTACCAAACCGATCAAGAGTATTCGGAACGTGACCGCACAAAGGAAGAATCGGCCAAAACTCAAAACCGGAACCATCAAACAGCCGATTATTCACAAGACAAGAATAACCGGAAGAAGTCCGGTTACTTCACTACCAAAAGACATTCGGCAAAGTCAAGCGGCCGACCAGTACAAGAAGACATTTTGGGTATCTGTTGAGAATGATACCAAAGAAACAGACTGAATACTTCCATATCCATGCAAGTCTGAGGAAAGACTGTAGGCTGCAGAAAACAGTACTGCCGGATTCTTCTACTTCGGGATAAGCCAGAAAGGAAATCTTCAAAGTACAGACAACTGTCCAAACAGACAGTGCCTACATTAAGTAAAAGACAAACCCAGCAGGTCTGTCTTACAAACCGGAAGAACAGACCGGCAGGTCTGAGACGACCGCAGGTCTGAAACACTGAATCACTGAATCACTGCACTTCTGATCAGCCAATCAGATTCAAGGCATTGAAATATGACCGTTGGCATATTTCACCTATAAAAGGAGGCAGTTGCATAAGAGTAAATGCGGGACATTAAGCCAGACAAGTGAAGCGTTGAGAGCATTTACTACAAATGATAATAGTGTGCTATTCTAGAAAGCCTAAGTGTTGAAAGTTAAAGTGTGTTCTACAATTTCGGTGTGAATTGTAAAAGTGTTATCGAGCAGGAAATAAGTCTCGATCGGATTGTACTTGTATTCCTTAGTGAATATCTTTCTCGCGGTTTCGAGAGGAAGGGGTGAAGTAGGAGTTTTATCTCCGAACATCCATAAAATCTGTTGTGTTATTTACTTTCTGCTGGCTTCATTATATAACCGACTAACTTAACCATACCGCTCTAAACCGACTTTATACTAGCCATACCGAATATCCAGATTACCGAAACCGACCCACCATCTCCAAATCTTCATCATCCGAAACCGACCGTGCCTATCATACAAGTGTACCGCTTCAACCTGAAAGCAAACCTCTTCCGCGCTTGAACCTAGTTCAAGGGTTTGTGACAGGTTGTGTAGTATTGAAACCCCGGTGTTAATCTCTAACCGGATTAACCACCACCCTACGAGTGAGAACCGCTAACCGGTCCAACCCCCGGTCCACCAGCGGCGACCTAGATCCTAACAGTTAATATTTTATAAAATTAAAGAAAAAGAAACTCTACACTAAGTTACAGATATAGAATGAGTCACATATGCAACAATAAGGAAAAATATAACTTAAATGAACGAAGGAAAGCGGCATACCTGACTCGGGTGAGAAGCAAGGCGGTGGATCTATGAGCAAGGCGGTGGATCTATGAGACTTTCTCCAATCCTCTCGCAAACGCAATCCCATTTTCCGATTTTTGCTTAGCGATGGATCTTGAATGTATCTGAAAATAAATCCAAATACATGAGCAATAAGTAATTTATAATGGGGTTACTACCTCCACAAATCATACCTTCTTCCAGTTCAGGTTGTAGCTCCCATCTTCCCCTTTGTCCGAGCTTTTACATCCTTCTCCACCTCCTAGTACAACATTAGGATTACCGAATTACTAATAAGGAACGCGAAATGATTGATTCTTCGGTTAAATAAAAATTGTTTTCTAATGTTGATCTTAAAAGTTGGCTTAATATTTTAAATATATTTGAGTATAACATAAAAATAATGATATTTATAAATTCTATACTTCTTCATCAGACCAAGGAGCTAAGATCATTTTCTTTTTGCCCAATGCTTCAATAAATTCATCCAAGTTTGTTTTGTAGCATCAAATAGGCTAGTATGGACATTAGCCAATATTTCTCCAGCTTGTTCAACATGCACCTAGTTAACCACCAAAATTAACCAAATCATTAGAAATTAAATGAATAAAATATATATATATATATATATTACGTAATATATCTTATGCATAATAACATCAAAGGTCATATACTTCATCTATATCTTATGCATAATAACATCAAAGGTCATATACTTCATCTAGTAATTCGCTTTCTTAAAAGTTAAAAATAATATATAATTCACCATTTATAATTAGCATAAAACTCTTGGTTACATATAATCTGCCCTCACTAACTATTGTTATACTATTGATAAGTTTACATAAAAATATGATAAAACATTAAATAATTAGAGTGTTATTAGGTGTATCCTAACTATTACTATAGGCAAGGAAATTAAATAACGAGAATAACAAACCAAAATGTTTTCTATTACCTGTTTATTATTAACAAGATCTTTTGGTCACAAATATCCTCACATTCTCCTTGATAAGAAAAATATAAAGTGAGCAGGCATTACCATCCAAATTGAAAATGAAGTGATGAACACTGAAAATTAAGTATGAATGACTTAGGTATCTGAAAATATCTAAATTTGAAAGTACATGAGTAAATTGATTTGATAAAATGTGAAACTATTGATTTGATCAAATGTCAAACTATTTGATTTGTTAAAATGTCAAACTATTGATTTCATAAAATATAAGACTATTGTTAAGAAAAAAAACTTACAAAATATTATACCCTTAAAATCACAAAGTTGATTAATTTTCAGGGCTAAAGTTGTGTTACTAGATTTCCAGGAGATTATTTGAAAATAATCTGGGTTAGTTAGAAAAACCTTGTTCGATAAAAAATAATATTATTTAGAGTTATTTGGGTTAAATAACTGATAAATATCCTTCATATTTAATATTTCAAATGTTATACAGAAAATAAAGTGGTAATTTGGTATCATAATTTGAATGATGATAGGATTAAATCCAAATAACCCTTCATCAAGCAAGGCCCAAGTTAAGGTATTATACCTAACCTATTTAGCAAGATTTTGTAGCTTTTTCAAAATAATTAAATGGTTTAAGTAGCAATTTTCAAATAAATTTTATTTAAATATACAGTTAATAACAACTAGCTGTTAGATTAAATGATAAAGAAACACTTTAATTAAATGAACATCTTTACCTCCAAAAAATCAAGCTTCTCAAGAAAGTGAAGTAAATCTGATCCAGTGCAAAGCTCGTCACTACACCGCGACATGGACAACTGACAAACAAGAATTTATAATGAATCATTTAGAACATCTTTGAAATGGTCGAATGAAGACAGTAAAGAATTTTTTTAAAGAACAGAAGTCTTTATTCAAACCTTAAACATCAGATCTTCAATCTGATCTTCAATCTGTGCATAGTACAAGTTTGCAGCCATCATTCTTGCCAGTAAACAAACATCCCTTGTGACCTCGATCGGGTGTAACTCCTCGAGGATTACCTAGTACAGATGTCAAAGACAATTTGAACACGAAATCAATCGAAAAAAATTAATAATAATTATGTATCTCGGATCCTATAAAGGAGAAGGAAACACTTGAATCAGCATTCATCATTTTGCAGCATTCAATCCAACTCTATTCTCTTATCAAAAACCCTATCCTAATTTAAATACCTAGCACATATCTTTCCGTTTAATCACTGTGAAATTTGATCTTATCATCATACTTGTTCGATTTGAAATAACTTATTCCTATCTTCAGATCCAAGTCTGTTAAATCTCCGAACATAGATCTATTATATTACGATGTTGATAATCTTTGTTTGTATAACAACAACAATCATATGTTTAGAAATTCTTGTTAAATTAATTAGATCTAAGATGAATAGCTGGTGGTGCTATGATTGAACAGATTCGATTTCTGGATGTTATTCTATGGAATATTTAGATCTATTGTTTCTCTAATTGCAGTGGAAGAAGAAGAGGATGAGGAGATTGCAATGAAAACTCACGAACCAGATCTACAGATGTACATTTTGGTTACCTCTTCAGGGTCTTCTTTAGCTCCCCAACAACAAGTCTTTTCAGTGTCTCTCCAGTTGTTGCAAAGCTCTCGTCACCTTTCTTCAACTTCTTCTTGATCTGAGATGTGATTTGAACCTCTTCAGCCAAGTTGGCCAAATTAAACATGTGAGAGAATGAATGCATTTGACGGTTGTGTTTCCCTTCATACGGTGGTGCAGGTTTGCTAGCCAGATGGATGGATGGATAGGGATGTTTAATGAATGGTATGCCTGTTTGGTTTTGATTATATATTTTATCAAAAATATATTAGGGTTATCAAAATTCAATTACATTATAATAATAAATGATATTTATAATTAATTCTATAAATTAATGATATTATTATTATTAATTAATACAACTTATACCTATATAATTATTTTTTAAACTAATTTATAATTATAATTAGTTCAAAGGGTCCTTCTTAGGTAGGACCTGTTTAAAAAATGGTTTTTTAAAATTGATCCATCATTCTACATTTTAAATATATTATAGGAGAGAATATATATTAAATAAAATGTAATTTATTATTTTATGAACAAAGGAAAGTAAAATATGAGAAAATATTAAATAAAATATAATTTATTATTATATTATTATTATTAATAATCCATCACATAATTATATAAAGTTTTCGATAAGAATAGTTTCCTTCTTTCATATTCGCATTACATTTTAAGGTCCATTTTTATTAAAAACTTATATATATTTAACTATTTATTTTATTAAATAAAATATTTTATATAAAAATATTAAATTAATTTAAAATATTTTGGTTTTTCATATAAAAAAAAAACATATTCAACTCTTATTTCTTCTCAAAGAATGCAATCATTCAATTAGTCAACTATATATTTATAAAATATATTTTCATTTTATTATATTTTAAATATAAAATATAATAATCCAACTAATTAAAAATAAATATTTTTCTTCTTCTATAGACCCTAAATAACTCAAGATCAAACAAGCTTTTGATGAATTAAGTACAGATAAGGTTAGCCACATAGGTCATAATAAATTTTAAAACATAAAACAACTATATTATACATATAAAAGTTTTTTTTGAATAAGTCATATTTATTTATTTTATTTGAACTTCTGCCCGAGAAAAGGGGGATGACAATGGTCTGAACTCTGAAGGGGCTATAATAAATAATAATTAATAAATATTTCTTCTGATCCGACAACGACCGCTCTGCTTTCTTTTTTAGATTTTGGGTCCTCTCTGTCCAATCTACTCTTGTCACGTCACACCACTTCAATCAAGCTATTTTTATTATTTCACTTTAATTAATTAATTGCAACGAGACTACTAATTCAAATATAATTATTCGGAGGAGTCATTTTATATATACTATTAGTTATATAGTTATTAATTGTGATAGGTATAACTTGTATAGGGTATTAAGATGTATAAATTATATATATTATTAATATTTAATTGGAATAATAAAATATTTATAAATTATATTAATTTTATAATTTTGTGTTTGGTTAGTGTTATAAAAAAAGTAGTAAAAAAATAAATGACTATTTTATCCTTGTATTTATATAAATTATTTTAATATTTATTTTATTAATTATATTTAAACTAATAAAAAATATTTTTAATTAACATATAAATATTTTTAAAATAAATAATAATGTTATATGATAATATAATTATATGTTAATTCCTATGTTAAAATAATTATTTTATTAAATATATAATAATAAAATTACAAACAAATTAATGAACTTGAATTCTATTTTTTTATTAAAATAAACAATACAAATGAATTCGGTTTTCGGTTGTCTTCGAGTTGAAATATCGACTCAAAAATCAATTCGAAAACCATATTTAAATTCGAATTGTTTAGAATTTGATTCAAAAACAAAAAATGAAATTCAAATTCAAAAATTAATTCGAAAACCATATTTAAATTTGAATTGTTTAAAATTTGATTCAAAAACAAAAAATGAAATTCAAATTTAGTGGATACGAATTCGGTTCAGACTAAATATTTCGAAGATAAATAAGAATTTATTCTGTTATAAGTCAAGATGAAACCAAAATTTATTTAAACCAATTTGTCCTATTTTATTTAATTTAATTTAATTTAATTTAATATGATCAAAGAAAAATGCAGATAATTAAGAAATCTTAGAAGACATATGAGAGAAAAATAAATAGGATTAGAAGGGTTAAAAGGAGGAAAAATTATAATTTTTTATACTGACTCATATCAGTTACAATTTTATACATTGTTTAGTGTATAAGTTATACCATTCAAAGTAATATATATATATATTTAATCAAACATCAATTGAAATTAATTGTAGATATTATTTTTATATATATACAGTTTTGTACATCTAACCAAACGAAGGCTTAGGGTCATAACACACCACCTCCACTAGAGGAACACAACGTCCTCATTATGAGCTGCACAAAGCCTGCCTCGCCCAAATACTAAGAAAATTCTTCATCGATCTTCCTAGCCGAACTCACCTTCAGCATCCGCATCAAGACCGTGTACTTAGCAAGTCTATCCGCACCCTGGATAGAGGTCTCCCTACTCGCCTTCAGGAATATTTCCGCACCCAAGTATTTGAAACACCCTTCAATAGTCTTCTTGATCGAACACCCCATCAGCCATTCACTTAAGACCGTATACTTGCACAATCTACCCACACCCGGGATAGAGATATTCCCGCCCTCATTTGAGAATCCAAGAAAAAAGCTCCCTGAAAACCGTGGCCAGAGTTTCCCAAGAATCACCGGCAGTAGCACCCCCTGAACCTTTTTCTCGGTCTTGTCTAGATAAAACACTAGGCAAGTTATCATCTGCCTCATACAAACCTGATGTGTGAAGTCCGCCTTGGTTACCTTTCGAACACCCTTCAAAAGTTTGGACTTCATAAACGCCGGGCCCTTAACACAGGCCGACACTTGGCCTTCGCAGGCCATAATCTCCATTAAAGCTGACGCATCTGCCTCTTCCACCCACATTCGGCTTACAACTCGCTGAATGGATATGAGACATCTCGACTTCCTTCTCCTTGGAGAATCGCAAGTTTCTGCCACAAAGGAGAGAGAACTCAACTCTCTACTTGGCAGCTCTTCAAAATACGGCTGCACATCCACCTTTGCTTGGACCAGAAACATATTTCTTAGGATGATATGATGGAAAAATTAAGAAAGTTAACTTTCAAACCGGCCATACATTACAAGTTTTGAATATTTATTCTAAATAATCAAAAAGGGAGAAATTGATAGAAAAATTAAGTAAAGTTAATTTTTGGAACCAGCTAGAAAACTAAACAATTATTAACTTCTATGTGCAGGAACAAATCGAACTGCATAAACCGGCTGGAGCCTCACAAACCGGCTGAATAACACTTCAAAGAAATTCAGTTCCAATTGATCAAGTCAAGATCAAAAGGAACTGGTTTCAACATTCTCAAGGGACCGGCCAGCAAAGAAAAGTCCACATCCCAGCCGGACTATACTATGTAAAAGTCAACCGGAAACTAAAATCTACAGAGATGACGTAATATGACGAAATAGACGTGTCTCGGAGAAATAAAAGAAGATAAGATCCGATCAGAAGCATGCGATAAAAACAATAGTGATTTACTTGTCTGACATCGACAGCCGGAGGGTGCATGCCTGACACGTGTTCGAATCTGCAAACCGGCTACGTCATCTTTACCTGAGGAGTATTTGCATGTTTGCCAAGTGTTAGGAAGGTGAAACGTGCAAGCAACCTCTCTACACCGGCGTGACTTTGAATTAACCAATCCCACGGTGAGAGAAGAAATTGACCATTGGGATCATCTTCACTATAAAAGGAAGACGAAGCGACCTCATTAATGACAAGTTATGAAAATCTTAGAGAGATAAAGAAATCTCACGCGCGATCCAAAACCGTTGTGTCATTTACCGAAAGATATTGTTGTGTTGTGTTATTGTATTACATCAAGAGTGAGTTGGTGTAACCGACGAGTAGCGAGTTAGGCTCGACCGACTGTGTAACCGTTGTAACTTTGAAAGTTAGTGGAGATCCTTCTCATAACCTGAGAAAAGGGGGTGACGTAGGAGGGTTTGCTCCGAAAATCCATAAAAAATCTTGTCTCGTGTCATTTCCTTTATTTCCTGCTTACTCACTTAACCTAACCACTAACCAAAACAATCTTACTCCTTAAATCAAAAACCGGTCCACACACTCCATCTAACCGACTCCTTGTTAATCTCATCAAAACTAAGTCGCATACGTTGCTTCAGACTAAAACAGACATTTCCGCCCTTGAACCCGGTTCAAGAGTCTGTGACAGTTTGCGAAGTGCTGAGAACAGTTTTAGTCTCTAACCGGACTATCACCAAATTGAGTGTTGTGTGTTGTTGTAAGCGGCCACCCTTCCTGAACCGGAACACCCCGGTCCTCCAAGGGCGTCCTCGATCCTAACATGATATCACCATCATCTAAGGGGACAGAAACACACTTGATCCGCCCCGGCCAACATCCCACATGGAAATTAACAATCACCCTGCCTTTACTTGGCGCTGCTTTGAAATTCAAGGCCTTCTCTCGGCCTTTATGTTGGGACCAAACAAATCCCCGCTTTAGAATTCCTAAGATGACTTCCCGCAAGCCCATCTTCTTATGATTTGAACAATGATCTTTGAATAACCAAGCCCTCCAATAGAGGCATGCATCACCCATATGACACATGTTGGTTCTATGTCCCCGCTCCTCCATAATGATTTTCGTTACTGAGTAATCTACTCTAAGATCCCACAGAAATTTCTCTAAATCTTTGCAACTACTCACACCGCCAAAGAATATTGGTTCACGCGAACAATTTTTATTTTTAGTTTTTTATAATAACAAATTTTAAATTTATTTTCTAATATAAATATTTTTTATTCTTTTATTTCTTTAATTCACTCTTTTTTTAATAATATATTAAAAAATATATAATTATTATTTTTATTTAATAAAAATAATTTAATATTAGGGGTAAAAAATATATAGAACATAATAAATTAAAATAAAAAACCTTCCAGATATTCGGTTGAATATCTTGTTTGTAAATATTTATTAAAGGATACTTGGTGGAGTATTTTTTTATATATATTGGTGAATTTTTATCAATTAAAATACTAAAATTATATTTTATTTTATTTATTAGATAAAAAGTAATTGTTTTTTATTAAATAATATAAATCAAATAAGACCAATAGCTTTGCATAAATGAGGTAGGTTGAAAGACAGGGTTATGGGTGATAGCCTGACCGGGGAGGGTTAGGCGTCTAGTCTTATCTATTGTCTTTTTTTAAAAATATTTGGGATAAAATTTTAATAATAAAATTACATAAAATATTAAGATTATTTATTTAAATATTACTATAACTCTTGTAAAGTTAAAAAAAAACAGACAAAAACAGTATTTCATATTATATATATAATTATAAAAACAATACATGTATTGTTATTTTTAATTTTTTATAATAATAAATTTTAAATTTATTTTCTAATTTAAATATTTTTTATTATTTAATTTTAAGTTTCTTTTATTATTTTATTTTTTTAATTCACTCTTTTTTTAATAATATATTATAAATTAAAATAAAAAAACCTTACAGATATTCTATTTTATGAAAAACTGTATTCGGTATTATATGAAATTGACATTTTGCAAGTTCGCTTGAGTGCAAACATTTGGGATCAAATTTTAATAATAAAATTATATAAAATATTAAGATTATTTAAACATTGGAGCAAATATATATACTTAAATATATTAATACAATGTTATTTTTTGGAAGAACATTGTTTTATTGTCGGAGGTAGGCGTATAGTGCCTATATTGGAGGACGTTTTAAGAATTATGAGTCTTTTCATTGATGACAAAATTGTCATTGGGAAGGATTTTGGAAGAGCAGAAACTGAAGAATTGTTTTATGAGTTATTGGACGATACACGCTATATTTCAGGCCGTAGCGACACTAAAAGATCATTGAAGGGTTGAGAGAAAACCTATAGTATATCCCCAGGGATTCGGAGGATATTGACATATATGTGCACCTATGTGTTGCATGGAATAGGTTGTCTTATATGTCCATCGATGAATTCCTCCGGTGTTTCATTCATTGTGTCTAATAAAAGAAAAATCACTAAAAAAAATTACTTTACTTGAGAATTTCTGGAGATCCAGTACATATCCCCATCAAAATCACTATTTGCAATTTCAGAAGCAGCCGATCTTATGCCATTTATTGAGAAAAATATCTCATATTTATCATTTCCAACGATGGATTCCATGTTTGGTACATAAACTACTTTTAGTATATGTACATCTTCAAAATGGAGCCATGGATATCTATACACTAAAACCTTCTCTGAAATTTACTCATTCTCCCTAATTGTAAAATGAAAAAACTCAATAAAAACAAATTGAAATTTTTCCTTAAACTGTGTAAGTAATTAACTTATAGAATATCACAAACTTCGTCACTTCTTAAAATTCCATTTGGATTTGTTGTCTCCATGAGGTAAAAACTTCTGTAAATAGGAAGTTTGCCTCCTTTTAGTCCTGTTCTTTCGACTTTCCAAGGATAGACAAACGGTATTGCATGTATGATTCATCCAAAGGAATACGGCTGAGAATCATTTTGACAACAATGTAATAATCGTCAATTTCTCCATAGTTTATTGCATCTGCAGTGAACAACATCATTTTTTCCTAATTTTAGTAATTTAATCCAAATAACCCCACATAATCTATTATGTTCATTAAACAATATAATTTTCAAATAACTATAATTATTTCCAAATAAAGCTACATCAAACAAGCTCAATACAATAATCTAAATCTTGTTTTTTAAGACCAATATTTTTTTTTTTGAGAACGCTGGGTTCCGCTGCTCCTATGGAGTGCGACTAATCCCCGCGGGTTAAGTACATATCACGCAAACATACTTAACCAATTAACCAGGCGCAGAACTTGCCGCCTGACGGGCTCGAACCCAGGACCTCATGGAGGCATGGGGATATCCACAGCTTGTTGCCACTAGGCTAGAAGAGGGGATAAGACCAATATTTGGATTGTGCTCAAAAAAACAACATCCACCTCCATGACTCATCACGTCAATCAATCAATGTGTTTTGATTAAGAATCGAACTACAATAGTTCAGATCCTAAAAAAACCGCAAAAAAATAAAATTACCTCTTAGTACTACAGTATGACTGAAAAAATATTCCGAACATCTTCCAATGTATTCATGAGAATATTTTTGAAGAAAATTTCAGAAATTCCTCCATAGCTAAGTAACTCAATTAGATTTTTCGATAAAAATGTTTTCTTTGATTTCGATTGCAAAATAAAACACAAAAAAATGACGCATGATGAGTATTGATTTATTGCCTTAATGAATAGAAGAATGTTATCTTATAGACACAAACTCTAGCGAATTTAAAATAAGTAGATTTTTAGGTGTCTCTTGTAACCTTCACCATTGAATGTCGAATCTCAATTCCCCTAGACGGAATCTACATAAATTTTAAAAAATTAGTAGAATTGAATCTTAATAGAAAAATAAAATTACAAGAAAATGTGAAACATCATTTTCCTAGGGTGTCTGGGATAACTTTTGCGCACCTCCATAATATGGTGTTTTCAATGAGAATCAAATGATACCAAGACGATATCACTTCCAATTGATCTTAATTGTTGAAGTTGTCTTTAACACAGATTCAGAAATTTGATGGGTTAAGAAAATACAGATGAATGATGAAAAAGTTGGAATGGTGGAAGGGGGTTTATATATATTACTGATAATTTAGGCCTAATATGGCCAAGAGGAAACCTGGAAGTGTAAAAAGGCTGTAGTATCGCTTATATTATACATGGGTTCACTAGCCTTCCAAGTGTGAACCTATTTGGTTATCAAGACATTTGTCCCCAAATTTGTGTATAGGACCGAGCGGGAAGAGCCTATATGCCAAAAAAATATTGCAATATAGATCCTCTAGGATCAACAACTCTGTCCAAGAGGTAGTTAGTGTCCTTCTAAAGTGCAATGTTTTCACTGAGATTGATGAGTCTGAGTAGGAGAAGAGAAAATATTGTAGAGAAGACTTTAAAGATATAGGAGGCTACATTTATGATGAATTCTTTGAACTGGATGAGAGGAGGATAAAGAATGAAGATGAAACGACTCCCAAACCGGCGGCCATGAGGAGAAGACTACTTATTCCCCAGCCCGCCAAAAATGCACTAGACAAGAGTAAACTACTTACTCCTCAAACTAGCAAAGACACCTCTCAGTCAATTCAAGGGTTTCTAACACCTCTAGGTTATTTATCAAACATATCAATAAAAAGAAAGACATCGTAAATTCATAACTTCGTATTTTTATCCTCCTGGTCTGAAAATATCTACGGTAGAACTTGAGGAACAATTCCAAGATTTCTAACGGATCCAAAAACTATGAGAGTTTTCCGGGTTTCTAAATTATTATAAACTTAACTCATAAAAGTTAATCATGTGTAGTCTTCAACTTTAAATTTAACCGAAGTGTATTTAAGTATTGATTAGGATTTAGCGATGCATGAGAAAGAGGCGTCAATAAAGACAACTTCAATAATTAAGATCAATTGGAAGTGGTATCGTCTTGATATATGGCTTGATTCTAATTGAAAATACCATATTATGGAGGTGCGCAAAAGTTATCCTGGACACCCAAGGAAAATGATGTTTCACATTTTCTTGTAACTTTTTTTTTCTATTTAGATTCAATTCTACTAATTTTTTCAAATTTATGTAGCTTCCGTCTAGGAGAATTGAGATTCGACAATCAATGGTGAAAGTTACAAGAGACACCGAAGTTAAAAATCTACTTACTTTAAATTCGCTAGAGTTGGTGTCTATAAGGTAACTTTTTTCTATTCATTAAGGCAATAAATCAATACTGGGTCATTTTTTTGTGTTTTGTCTTGCAATTGAAACCAAAGAAAACATTTTTATCGAAAAATCTAATTGAGTTATTTAGCTATGGAGGGATTTCTGAAAATTTCTTCAAAAATATTCTCATGAATACATTGGAAGATGTTCGGAATATTTTTTCCAGTCATACTACATGACTAAGAGGTAATATTATTTTTTTTTTGCGGTTTTTGTTTAGGAATCTAAACTATTGTAGTTCAATTTTTACTGAAAACACATTGATTGATTGATTGAAGTGAGGAGTGATAGTGGATGTTATCCTTAAGAAATAATCCAAATGTTGGTATTAAAGATTTAGATTATTGTATTGAGCTTGTTTGATGTATCCTTATTTGAAAATAATAATAGTTATTTGGAAATTATATTGTTTAATGAACATAATAGATTATGTGGGGTTATTTGGATTAAATTACTAAAATTAAGAAAAAAAATGACGTTGTTTACTGCAGTTGCAATAAACTATGGAGAAATTGACGATTATTACATTGTTGCCAAGATGATTCTCAGCCGTATTCCTTTGGATGAATCATACATGCAATACTGTTTGTCTATCCTTGGAAAAGTCGAAAGAACAGGACTAAAAGGAGGCAACCTTCCTATTTACGGAAGTTTTTACCTCATGGGAACAGCAAATCCAAATGGAAGTCTAAAAAGTGACGAAGTTTGTGTTATTTTGTACGTTAATTCCTTACACAGTTTAAGGAAAAATTCCAGTTTGTTTCTTATTGAGTTATTTAATTTTGCAATTAGGAAGAATGAATAAATTTCAGGGAAGGTTTTAGTGTATAGAAACTCTTGAAGATGTACATATACTAAAAGTAGTTTATGTACCAAACATGGAATCCATCGTTGGAAATGCTAAATATGGAATATTTTTCTTAATAAATGACCCGAGAAAAATATAGGACATGCATTGAAAACGATGGCAATCGAGAACAATATAGAACATGGGATTGGAAGATTTTATGGGACAAATTATGTTTTTTATAGGATGCAGATTGAAGATTATCTCTATGGAAAGAAGCTTCATGTTCTTTTTAGTGAGAAACCGAAGAAAATTGATGAAGCTGAATGGAAACTCTTTGATAAACAAATTTTAGGAGTTGTTCGATTGACGATAGCCAAGACATTTTCTCGCAATGTAGCAAAGGATAATACTACCATGGGTCTGATGAAAGCTCATTCTGATATGTATGAGAAATCATATGCTAACAACAAGGTACCCTTAATGAAAAAACTTTTTTACTTAAGAATGGTTGATAGTACTTATGTCACTACTCATTCATCAAACGCTAATGGCTAATTTCAACATTTGGGTCACTTGTCCTTCAATGAATGAGAAAACTACTTAACAAAATAAATATTACCTATTACTTAATCCATCTCTGCCACCTAATGCATACATCTTATCCCATAGAGATACTCCGGCTAGACTCTCCTTCTTACAATTCATTGAAGGACGGGTGACCCAAATGTCACTCGAGGGGATGTATGACTCAACTTCAGAATAAACTAAATTAATTATAACCAAAAAAACACAATGAAAAAAAAGACGTGATTCACTTTCAAGAAAACTTTTATGGTTTGGATGTAGATGGGTTCTTTCGAGTTTTGGAAGACTTCCTTTTTTGGTCTTTTGGGTTGTCTTATTCTTCATAGTTAGTAATGAGGAGAAGACTACTTAATCCCCATGCCCTTCTGCCAAGATTTATTATGATTGTCCCTAACAGAATATACCATGGATTTAGGACACTTAGAGACTTCTTTGATAAAGTTGACCGACCAGTTTACAACAGCATCATACTGATCTTTACTGAAGAAGTTCCAGTCCTGCATATACTGGGTATTAAACTGGACGCTAAGCAATTCACATTTGTCCCTCACTATAGCAATTTCTTGTTTTCGAATCTGGAGCAGCAGCTTCCTAATTTGATTCCGCAACCCAGTCAAGTTAGATATTTTGTTTTTATTCATTGCCCAGGAAGGTGGAACTTAAGTAAGAGCTGATTTATCTTGGGTATTAGGCGCATTAGATTCAGAGGATTTGCAGCTACCACTTGGGTATTAGGCGCATTAGATTTAGAGGATTTGTAGCTACCAGCTAGGGGAGTAATACTCTCATTCTGCACTTTATTAGCTTTCTCAGCCCATCTTACCTGTTTGCTACCAGTAGGGGCACTATTAACTGATCCAACTATTAGAAGAATATCTGCACTAGACTCTTCCCCTCCATTTTACGACCTGACCCTTTTACCTTGACTAGATAACAACCTTGAGCTAGCATCATCCCTATTCCCACACTGTTGAATATTTTTCCCATCATGGACTCTCAACTCAGGATCATTATTAAGAAGAGGAGAAAAAATTCCAACATAGTCAGACTCTAAATTTGTATGATCATATTCGCCAGCTAAAGCAACAGGGCTAGTACTAAGAATTGGGTTAGAAATGACCGATGGAGAAGGGGACCTAGCATTGAGCATTTGCGTATTATTGATTAAGCTGATTTTAGCCATTAACTCATCACATTGTCTTTCCTAAGTTGAATTAGGGAATTCAAACCCTGAGAAATCTGCCTTATTAAGATTACAGACCCCTTGACACGCAGGAAGATTGGGACTGGAATTACTGCATGAACTTCCTTTGGATCTAGACTGCTGCGACTTGGACAAGTGAAAGACAGAGTCACACATAATGGTTCCATCACATTCCTGATCAGACTCAATGTCAGCTCAAGATTTTATATTTCACTTCATTAGACAAGGACAAGATAATGACAGATAAAGAAAGAGAGAAACAACATTTCGTTTCAGATGACATGTTATATGTTAATACTTTGCACACAATGTAATGTTGTTCATTTTGCAATTGACAAGTACCAAAAAAGCAACAATCATGTAAGGGATATTCATAAAGATCTAACTTAAATAAGAGAAGTTATTGAATTTTAGAAACATAAGATCATTCAGACAAGCCAATAGAGAATAAAAAAGAACAGAAGGTAAAGGCAATGGTAATGGAATATCAGTAAAACCCTATAATGGAAACCCTTTTGTTTCTAAATTTGGATACGAATAAGAAACACCAATTAATTTATGGGACACACATCTACATATGTTTATTATGAATTTAGGTTTAGTTGGTTAGATGCCATACAACTTCAGCAACCTAAAATAGGATTTTTGAACAAAAGAGTAGGGTCAAATTAATTTTGTCCGGAACTGAAGATTCTGTTTCCACAAAATTGACTCAAGTCTATCGATGGAAAAGAGTGTTATATAAATTAGATTCTAAATCTAGAGTTACCGTGAGAGAAATCGCCTTAACCGTTTTACTCCGACCTAACCGAACTTTCATTCTAACAGTATCTCTTCTAGCTTCTCTCTCTTCAATTTTACTTTCCGAAATCCAAAAATAAATAGTCTATTTTTTCTTCTTTAGACTTTGATTCTTCACGACGACGCAATTTTTTTAAAACTGTAGGTCTTGTAAGCTTTTGTTGTTCTTTATTGTAATCTTTGTTTGTTTATTGTTTTCAATCAGACACTCTAGGGTCGTTATTTGTTATCCTTTAATCAAAGATAGAGATTGTTTAACTTTGATTTTGACAGTCTCCCACTTTTGGGATTTTTAATGAAATGGCGCTAAACAGTTTTCCCAAAAAAAATATTATACTATATATTATATATATAATGATGAATAAAATCAACCAGCACCATAATAATCCACATCATCAGATATAATCCACGTCATTAGGTATTTTCTCTCTCCTCTCTCCTACTCTTTATTTTTAAATTAAATTTTATATTTTAAAGACTATATATATATTTTATCTTATATTTTTTTCTTTCATAACTATTTTGTCACTCATTAATTATATATATATATATTTATTCTCACTAATCATAAAATATATATTTTTTATTAATAATTTTTATATATAATATATATATATATATATATTAGTTTCCTTATAAGCTCAATATAATATTTATATAATATACATAACTTATGTAATTCAATAATCATTCAATACAATCTCGAGATCCATCCAATGACAGGATGACAGTGTGTTGTATAAAAGAAAACCAGTAAAGAAATAGAATCTCATGGACATAGAATGACAGGGTGAAATAACACTTGAAAAACTCATCCTAACAAAAGAATGGTAGTGTGTTAACTATATAACTAGTAAAGAAACACATATAATTGAATTAAGACCAATAAAAATATGGCAATTAATTACTGGGATAAAGAAACAACTGAAAACAAAACTCAAATAATATGATTGTCAAAGAAAATAAAAACATCAACAAAATTATTTTAAAGAAAAAATATTATTAAAATATAATAATAATTAATATAGCATTATTAGAACCCTCCATCAATGTCTAAAGTAACCATTGATGGAGGCAGCAGAAGACTAGATTTTATAGCTCAAATAAAAACTTTGGCTCTGATACAATGTTCAATTATAGAGAAGAGATTGTATTAGACTGATATATTTAGTTACATAAGTATAGATATTAGACATTACACTAAGATTATAACGAAGCTAATATAATAATATAATATTGATATTATCACAATTTATCATATTGTGATAATATCTTATAGGTATATTATTTTAATATAATAATGATATTATCACAATTTATAATCTTATGATAATATCTTACATATATATTATCTTATATTCTAACATCCCTCCTCAAACTCAAGATAGAAAATGTTTGAACAACTTGAGGTTAAGATGATTGAGTTGTTGAAATGTTTATTATGTATTCTTCAAGCTTCAGAAACTCATGAGCTACATCTAGTTACATGATGTTAATGTGTTGACTAATATACCGGCGAAGAGGTCGAATCTCATGTGCATTAAATGCATGGGTGAAACAACAACTAAATGAACTCCAAAGTTACTCATGAGTCTCGAGATCCATCTAATTACGATGATGTATGTGTGTTGCATAAAATAAAACCAGTGAAAAGTTCGAATCTCATGAGCATAAAATGATTGACTGAAGCAGCAACTTGATAGAACTTGTTATGGGCCACACCTTTAGTTTTTTTTTTAGAACGTTGGGTTCCGGTACTCCTATGGAGTGCGACTAATCCCCGCGGGTTAAGTACATAGCTCGCAAACATACTTAACCAATTAACCAAGCGTAGAACTTGCCGCCTGACGGGCTCAAACACAGGATCTCATGGAGGTCTGGGGGATATCCACCTCTTGTTGCCACTTGCACACACTTCAACTCAACTACACTACAAGGCTTATATAGTCTAATAAGTTAAATACTAACAATATTTTATACAAACCAAATATAAAACTTTGAAATGGTTAATTATTATTACGATAATATCATTCATAAATAATCAAAAAGTGATTAATAAAAAATAAAAAAGTAATATATTCTTACAAATAAATTGAAAAAAATATAAATACAAATCTTTTCTTCTTGTTTTCTAACCAACTACTAGAAAAGATGTCACCTAATGGTTAGATTTTAAAGGAAGATTTTGAGATCTTACCTTCTTTCATTGAAATCACGTTCTTAACCAATATATATATATAATTATTATAATTTATTAAAAACTATTTTTCTTTATTTAATTAAAACTCATTCTTATATAAATAAGTAATGATAAAGTGATATTATTTTTTTTTGAGAAATTAATACAATTTAATATAAATGATAGTCGTTTAAAAATAATAACAAAAAACAACAATAAAACATAAGCCAACCACAAAAATAATCATCAACAAACAAACAAAGCATAAAGGTCATTGTAACGAGTTCGAAGATCATTAAAGAAAATCAATGAGCTCACCGACTGCCTCCACCGGTTTTCTAGAAAATATCTCTCATATCGCCATAACAATAGTGTTGTGGAGTAAACTAATCGGTCGACCTCGATCACTAAACATCATATGGATTCTTTCAAGCCAAATAGTCCAAAAAAATAATCGGGATAAGGACACACCGACTCAATTCGACCGAGCTCGCAATTTCTATCCAAACATCACAACAAACGGCGAATGACTTAGGCGTCACTCATTAAATTTCAATCATGTTTCAAAGTAGATTTCAAATCATAATCACTCATTTGCAATGCAAAAATAAGTGATATGTCGTCTTCATCTCTTCACAACATATTATGCAATGACTAATCATAATGTATTTTTTTTTCATTCATCTATAATCCGTTAAAATCCTTACATGCTTGACACTTTATCCAAAAAAAACGAGAATTTAAAAAAAAATAGAATCCCGCAATTTCTTTCATAAAAAGTCATATGTAAGTAATCTTTGTTAGAATTATCTAAATTAGATCATAATATATTATGTGTGAGAAATTAAAAACTGAATGTGGCGAAAGCGTACCTCAATTCATCTTCTGAATCTTCTATTTCTTTAGAATTGAAATGGTCTTTAATCTTCTATTTCCTTAGACTTTAAACTTTCTTTAAATAGAATGATTCTTTCAATTTCATGAGTAAGTCAATGATTTTTCTCTCACTATTGATGAAAATAGTATAAAATAATAACCAACATTAAATTAGTTATTATAGTTTGGTCATTTCTAATTAGCCCTTCATAAAATTAGAAATGTCTTTTAGGTATTCTTACTTTATATTCATGACAAATATACTCATAAACTATAAACTATAAACTTAATTTCAAATTAGAACACATTATTTTGACTTATATTAAATATAATATTTGCACAATTATTTATTATACTAATGACAATTATTTAATATACTAGTAACCATATAAATTTTAATTATCTCTATGAATAATGTGTAAGAATCACTAACTTTATAATTTTAACTTATCTTCTGAAAATTTAAATATGCTTGATTTTGTTTAAATATATTAATTTTTTAGTTAAAATTACTATAACTTCTTATTATAGCATTGCATGCTTCTTATTTTAGTTTATAAACAGAATAAATTAACACTGAAATGGTACATGTTATTAGGGTTTATCTAAAGTTGTTTGACTACCTATGAGGATGAGAGTTAATTTTATACTTGTTTATTTCTGACAGATATATTTGAGAATGTGCAATGTTTATTTATATTGATTTCTCTGCAGATTGAATAATTTTTGTTTAAGATAATTAGGATTCTAGAGATATATAGAAGATAGAAGTTTCTATCCTATATTTTAATTAGTTTGCCTCTTAAATATATTATTCATCGAAACTAACATCCCCAAATCACGCTGTATTCATTATGATAAGCTCCTCAACCCCCGGCCTTGTTTTGTTCAAATTTATTAAATACTAACTACAAATACAATAAAACTGGTATTGGAAAATTTTCTCTTATTCGGAACTATTAATCAAAAAGGTTAGAAATAATATAATAAATTAATATTCAGATAAATAATATTTTTATAATAATATATAACAAATAAAAATTAATAATAAAATATGCATATTTATAAAATAATAATATGAGTTAATATGAAATCTTTTAGTGTCCTAGTAGACCATACTAATATTATCTGTTATTTTATTTGACAAAATCAAATAAAGAGTTATATATATATATATATATATATATATATATATATATATATATATATATATATATATATATATATATATATATATAATAAATAAATTATAGAATAATATTAACAAAATCAAAACAAGTAAATAAAAATATATATTAAATAATATGAAATTTATAAGAATTAAAATTTTAATAAAGCAAATAAATTATAATGTAATTTATTCGGGTGACTAAAAAAATCTATAACCATAAGGTATGAAGAGAGCAAATCGAACAAATAAATCAAACAATGCTGAAAAATTTTGTTCAAATATTTTAAGTCACATTGAATGACGGGTTGATAGAGGACGATAGAAAAAGTTCGGTCAAATTATAATTAACCATATAGGTACCTATATGATAAAAAAAATGAGAAACTCATATAAATATTGAGAAATAAATGTAAGGATATATCTGAATGATCGATTTCAATAACTTTATTAAAAAAACAATCATACATCCAATGACATTAATTTTTTTTTCTATTAACAAGGGACGACACAAATTAAAAAATGTTCGCCAAAACAATCATAGGGTATGAATTGCAAATGATTCACCATTAGTTGAAAATATTATTTTAATTACAAAATTTCAAAACAATTTTTTCGATCAACTGAAAATAACATTACACAAACTAAAATTTGAGTTAGGAAGATAAAATAGACACCCTCTAATAAAAAAAATTATCGAATGCACCAAGAAGAAATAGACTTTCAACATATTTTGATTTTTTTTATTGAGATAAACTTTTCTCAAACACATAGAAATAATTTATCTATCCCATTGTTAATTATATGAAAAATAAGCAAGACATACATACTAAACATAGTTTTTTTTTAATTCGAATGATAATATATAGAAAAAATACATATAATATTTGTTATTAAATAATTATTCCAAATATTAAAAACAATCAATTAGTTAAAAAATAATTATTGTCTCAAACACGTTCAACGATAAAATATGTTGGGTTAGCTCATTTGGCAGTTTGGCCTGACAAAATAATAAAGCTCATTAGGGCATATTTTATTAAAGAAAAAAAAAACACAGCAGTTTAGTTGAATGATTCTCTCTCCTTCGTCCTCCATTGAAGCAACTCTTCCTCCATTGAAGCAGCAATTTCTCCATTGAAGCAGCATGTTCTTCTTCTAATTTTTTTACCTCTTCTCTATTTGGTTAGTCATATTTAGTGATGATGATAATGTATGTGAATGACAAGTTAGGATGAGGTTAATTGATAATTTTATTAGATTACCTCTAGGCTTGTATTGAACAACATTGTATACCCATTTGATATAGTGGATGATTTAAGTGGTCGAAATGTCCCGTGGTTTTTACCTAATTTGGGTTTTCCACGTAAAATCTTGGTGTCTAGCTCTATGTTTCTTTGATTGTTTGATACTCAATTTAATTGGCTTCCCATTTGATTATACAAAAGGGGAAAAAGAATTGTTAGGCCTTTTGTTGTAGCTTGTCTATTTCTGGATTGCTAAACAGGTGTTATTATTCGATTTCTCCAATAAGTGGTATCATAGCTGAGTTCGTTTGGTGGTGATTCTTGTATAATTCAAATGGAAGAATCGTTGAGTAGTAATGGCACGATGATCAAACTCACAACTACCAATTGCACAATGTGGAAGTCAAGGATGGAAGACTTATTGTGTAATTATGATTATGAAGATACTATTTTGGGTGATAAAGACAAACTAGAGGCTATGACAGATGCAGATTGGAAGAAGCTGAACAGAGAGGCAGATGGTAAAATCAGGCAATAGGTTGACAACAGTGTGTATCAGCATGTGGCTACTGAGGTCAATGCTCATAAAGTGTGGACTATTTTGAGTGAGATGTATGAGAAAAATAACACTCAAAACAGAGCATTTCTATTTAGGAAGCTTTGCTCGTTGAAATATCAAGATGGATCTTCTATGTCCGAGCATCTAAATTCTTTTCAGGGGATTCTAAATGAGTTGGCTGCGATTGGAATGAAATTTGATTATGAGCTTCATGCTATGTGTTTGATTAATTCCCTGCCTGATATTTGGAAGACACTTGTGGTTTCAATTACCAATTTTGTTCTACAAAGTAAGCTCACATTGAAAATGATGAAAGAGAGCGTGTTGAATGAAGATGCTGGAAGAAAAGAATAGGGCTTCTCGACTCATAGTCAGGTGTTCGTGACTGAGAAAAGGGGTAGAAGTAAAAGTAAAACTCCAAAGAATTGCAGTGGCAGTTCAGACAGGTCACAGGGAACATTCACCTCGAGAAAAGAGATTACATGTTATCATTGTGGCAAGCCAGGACACAAGAAGTATCAGTGCAGATTTTTGAACAGGGAACAAAAGGAGAATAAGCAAGATGGAAATATTAAGGTTGCAGATGTGGGTGGTAACGACATCGATATTGTTTATGACAATGATAGTATCAAGCTTGTTTCTCAAGATACACAATGGGTGGTAGACTCGGGTGCTTCTTATCATGTCACCAATCGTTGTGATATATTTGCTTCTTACACTAGTGAACAGTTTGGTTCAGTGACGTTAGGAAACCATGTTACGTGTAAGATTGTTGGAAAAGGAGATGTCTGTTTGGATACTAACACTTTGTGCAAGCTACTTTTGAAGAATGTTCGACATGTTCCCGATATTCGGATGAATTTAATCTCTACTGGTATTCTTGATGATAAGGGCTATTATAGTTACTTTGGTGAAGGAAAATGGAAATTCACTAAGGGGTCTTTGGTGATAGCTAAAGGAAAGAAGGTTGGTTCTCTTTATGTGACAACGACTAAGTCTTACGAGGGAGAAGAAAATGCAGTTAATGATTGTTCATCACAACTTTGGCATAAACGACTTGGTCACTTAAGTTAGAATGACATGCGAGTTCTCTCCAACACAATCGATCTTCGGGGCTTAAAGTCCACAGATTTGAAAACATGAACAGATTGCTTAGTTGGTAAGCAACATAGAGTTTCCTTCAAAAGTTTCTCTCCATCAAGGAAGCCCAATATCCTAGATATGGTTCACACTGACATATGTTTTATGGATTCCTTGACATTAGGTGGTACTCATTATTACATCACTTTTATCGATGATTGCTCAAAGAAGGTGTAGGCATATTGCTTGAAGACTAAGGATTAATTATTGGATTACTTCAACTTGTTTCATACTGAAGTGGAGAGAGAAACTGGGAAGAAGTTGAAATGTGTTCGTTCGCACAATGGTGGTAAATACAGGAGGCCATTTGTGGAATACTGTAAAAGTCATGGGATCAAGCTTTTGAAGACTGTCCCAAAAACACCTCAACAGAATGGAGTCGTAGAGAGGATGAACAGGTCTATCAATGAGAGAATTTTGTGTATGTTGTCTCATGCTAATTTGTCAAAATCCTTTTGGGGAGAGGAAATGAAGACAACGGTTGATCTGATAAACCTTTCACCCTCAACTCCTTTAGATGGCGACGTTCTAGAAAGAGTTTGGAGAGGTAAAGACGTCTCTTATAATCACTTGAGAGTTTTTGGTTGTAAAGTGGTTGTTCATTTTCCTCGAGATGAGAGAGATAAGCTTTATAGCAAGACGAGACAATGTATCTTTATTGGGTATGGTCACAGAGAATTTGGGTACCGATGTTAGGATCCGGTTAACAAGAAACTCATTAGAAGTAGAGATGTGGTATTCTTTGAAGATCAGACCATTGAAGACTTTGAGAAAAAAGAAAAGTCGAAGTCTACGGAGAAAGAATTTCCCGATAATGGTAGGATTCGTACACCATAATCACAACCTAATGATGTGAAAAATGCCCAAGTTGAGGTTGATGAGACTCCTCTAGTTGATGCTAAACCAACAAAGGAAGCTGAACAAGATGATGATAGTTCTCTAGAGCCACCTGATGATTAGCATATTAAAAGATCTAGTATGCAACGACAACCTTCTAGTAGGTATCCTCCTAATGAGTATGTGATGTTGACTGACGGGGGAGAACCATAAACCTATCAAGAAGTATTGTCTCATGAAAACAAGAACAAGTGGGTATTCAAGTTGAAGTATCAAGAGAATAGCTCACAACCTCGATACAAAGCAAGACTGGTTATGAAGGGCTTTTGATAAAAAAAAAGGGATTGATTTTGAAGAGATCTTCTCACCGGTTGTGAAGAGGTCATCCATTAGAGTTGTATTTGCATTGGCTACTAGTCAAGATTTGGAAATTGAACAACTGGATGTGAAGACTGCATTTCTCCATGGTGACTTGGAGGAAGAGATCTATATGGAATAACCTGAGGGTTTCAAAGTTAAAGGTAAAGAAGATCTTGTCTGCAGGTCGAGGAAAAGTCCGTACGGGCTCAAGCAAGCGCCTAAACAATGGTACAGGAAAGTTGATTCCTTCATGGAAGCAAATGGGTACAGTAAGACTACTTCTGATCATTGTGTTTTCATCAAGAGATATGGTGTTGATGATTATGTTATTCTTCTACTCTATGTTGATGATAAGCTGATTGTTGGGCAAAATATTGCAAAAATTGAGAAGCTCAAAAGGGATTTGAACAAGTCTTTAACGATGAAGGATTTGGGTTCAGTGAAGCAGATCCTTGGCAGTAAAATCATAAGAGACAGAAAGAACAGAACACTTTGGCTATCACAGGAGAAGTACATTGAGAAGGTACTTGAGAGGTTTGCAATGAAAAATGTAAAACCGGTTTCAGTTCTACTTGCATGTCATTTCAAGTTAAGTTCTAAACAATGTCCTACAAGTGAGAAAGAGAAAGAGGAAATGAATAATGTACTTTATGGCTCTGCAGTTGGTAGTCTTATGTATGCCATGGTATGTACAAAACCGGACATAGCACACGAAGTTGGTGTTGTTAGTCGGTATCTCTCCAACCTGGGAGAAGAACATTGGTTGGTTGTTAAGTGAATTCTCAGATATCTTTGAGGCTCTTCAAAAGGACGTTTATGCTTCGGAAGTGATACTCCTATTTTGGAAGGCTTTACAAATTCTGATATGGCAGGTGATGTTGATTCAAGAAAATCTGTATCAGGTTTTTTGATTACCTTAACAGGCGGTGTTGTTTTGTGGCAGTTAAGGTTATAAAAGTGTGTTGCTTTGTCTACTATAGAAGCTGGGTATATTGCAGCTACTGAGGCATGTAAAAAGGTGTTATGGATGAAGAAGTTCCTACAAGAATTGGCCAAAAGCAAGAGAAGTTTACTTTATTTTGCAACAGTCAAATTGTCATTCATCTTTCAAAGAATTTAGCTTTTCATTCGAGATCCAAACACATCGACGTGAGATATCATTGGATACGTGATATGCTTGAGGCAAAAGAGCTGAACTTGGAGAAGATTCATACAAGTGAGAATGGTGCCGATATATTAACGAAATCCTTGCCTAAGGACAAGTTTGAAGATTGTCGGGAGAGAGCGGGTTTATTGGAGCCTGTGAAGTTGCGTTGACGGGGGAGATTTGTTGGGTCAGCTCATTTGGCAGCTAGGCCTGACAAATTAATAAAGCCCATTAGGGCATATTTAATTAAAGAAAAAAATACAACAGTTTAGTTGATTGGTTCTCTCTCCCTCTTCCTCTATTGAAGCAGCTCTTACTCCATTGAAGCAACAATTTCTCCATTGAAGCAGCAAGTTCTTCTTCTAATTTCCTTTATCTCTTCTCCATTTGGTTAACCATCTTTAGTAATGATGATAATGTATGTGAATGACAAGTTAGGATGAGGTTAATTGATAATTTTATTAGATTACCTCTAGGCTTGTATTGAACAACATTGTATACCCATTTGATATAGTGGATGATTTAACTGGCCGAAGTGTCCCGTGGTTTTTGCCTAATTTAGGTTTTCCACGTAAAATCTTGGTGTCTTGCTCTCTGTTTCTTTGATTGTTTGATTGTTTGATGCTTAATTGAATTGGCTACCCATTTGATTATACAGAATGAGAAAAAGAATTGTTAGGCATTTTGTTGTAATTTGTCTATTTCTGGATTGCTAAACTAGTGTTATTATTCGTTTTCTCCAACAATATATAAATAAATTAAAGCTAAGAATTGACAAATAAGATGGAGTGACTAGCTAGGAATTTAAATGAATCGAATTATGTAAAAAAAATCATTAAAGTTTAAATTATAAAATTTTCATGTGGAAAATATTAGTATTGTTTGAGTAAGGCCTCGTTTGATGAAAGAATTTTTGGGATAAAATCTAATTTTTATCTTAAAACTCAAACATCTTATTAACCATTAAATCAAATAATTTTATTATATAAATATCAAAATTACCCTCTAATTTTATCTTCTATCTCTAAACTATTATTCTCTCACCTACACTATTTTCCCTAAAGTCAAAAGATAAATTAGTCTTATAATTTTAAAAACCAATTTTTTCCTAATTTTTATCAAACAAGGATTTTTTGAATAAAACTCAGGTAAAACTCAAAAAACTCTTTCCTCAAACAAGCCATGCATTGATATATAATAAAAAAAAATAAAAATATTTTGATAGATAATTTTAGCGTGATTATAAAAATATATGAAATAATAATAAATTATTTAAAATATTTAATATTTTTGTTCTCTAAATTTATTTAATAAAAAAATAAATTATTTAATTGTTTAAATTATTATGTTGTTTTTTAATATTTAAAATTTAAATTTGATAAAGACATAGTAAAAGTATTTCATTATGTTTTTTTAAGAATTTAGTGATTAAGTCAATGAAAAAAATACAATGTGTTTAATAAAAATATTTTTGATAAAATATTAAAAAACTCAACATGAAATAAATGAGCTTACCTCAAACAATATTTATGTTATTTCAATTATTTTATTTAAATATTTTTCTTACCTCATTTGTTAAGTTGATATAGTTTGACCTTATTCCAAGTTCCTATGTTATGGAATATTAAATAGAAAGCCAGCTTGTTTTAAATTATTTTATCAATATGACAAGTTGGTTGATTCGGTGTTTAAAATAAAAAATATATAATTTTTTTCTTACGAAAACATCTTATTTGATTATTAAATTGGTTAATAATTGGACTGTTTTGTTAAAACAACTAAAATTTTTTATAAATGAGAAAGTAAAAAAAAATTAATTGATAGAAAAGTATTAATATTTGATTTTTTTGGAACTAATTCCCAAACTAACCTGGTTTCACGTTCAACTTCTCAAACTTTGAAACCAATTCTCAAATTAACCTTGTTTCACATTCAACTTCCCAAACTAACTTACTTTGTTCATTCATTCCCAAAATAACCTACTTTACTATTCAAACTCAGTTTTTATATTTTAATTAATTTATTTTTTATATTATATTTAAACTTATTATTAAATGTATATTTATATTATTATTTTTATAAATTAGATTATTTATATTCACTTTATCCTCCTCATAAATAATTAATAAATACTAATATATTTAAAATATTTTAACCATAACTATATATAATAATTTATAAAAATAATTACAATCATTCTTTTCTAAATTATTTACAATTTTACTCAAATACATCTTTAACTACGTTTTGTATAACCTTCTTGGCCACACCTCCCACAAATTATAGTCTTTCGTGAGTTACTTATCTCAATTTGAGTACATTGACTTTGACTTCGTTAGTTTCTCTTCTTTCTCAAAATTTTATTGGGAATAAAATTATTATATTTTTTTCAATCATGTGTTATTAAAACGTCCAATATTGATTTTCTTGAACATATCTGAAATCGTTAACACTATATTTTATCTTAGGTTTGTTAGTTGATAAACATATTTGACTTATGTTTTTATTATTATTTCTTGAATGCTTAATCTCTCTTATTTTCTGTTGAGGTGTTCCTTGCCATTGCGGGCGAGTTTTTTAAATTCCGGGTAAACGGGTCAGGGTTTTCTTTTATGAAAAATGGTTAGAGTATAAATACTTTTTTTGGGTGTTTTTCTCATAATAGAGAAAAGTTGAGAGAGAGTGAATTACAGATCTAGTGTTTTCTGGTTTCCTTCTTCTTCTTGTTCTTTGGCTGATCCAGAGAGAAAGATTGGGGGAGCTTTTGATTGTGGAGTAGTCCAATCATTCCTAGTGTAATCACTTATTTCATTTGAGAGCAGGGCATGTAAGTTTCTACTATTGACATTTCTTTGATTTAGTGAAACTTATCCCTCCCGTGGACGTAGGTCGATTTTGACCGAACCACGTATATTGTATTGTCGTTTATTGATTTGTGCTATTTCAATCTTCGTAATTTGTTTGTCGTCATAGACGATTTGGAAACTGATTTGTTACAGGTTTGATTTCGAAGAAGATCCATAGTTTTGTTGTTGCAAAACCTAACAGTGGTATCAAAGCTCAATTTAATTGGTTTTCTGTTTTAACATTGGAGTAGAGTGCTCTCCTGGTTATTTGGAGAAATTCATAGAAGAGATCAACTGGTTTCTTTGGTGGGGTTTTTTTCAGTTGTTAAGGCAGTAATAATGGGGAAATCTAGACCAGATATGGTGAGTCTGAATGGTACAAACTACAGGCAATGGAAACTGATGATTAGTGATCTGTTAGTTTCAGATGATTTGAATGAAGCAATTGAAAATGAGGGTGTTAGACCTGAGACCACAAAAGAGGCTGATTGGAAAAAGATAGATAGAAAGGCCTGCAACTTTATTCGTTCATGGGTTGGTGTAAATGTTGTGCACCATGTTGAGAATGAGACTACGGCGTATGGTGTGTGGAGCAAACTTGAAGCTCTCTATGCTGGGAGGTCAGCAGGGAATAAAGCAGCACTGGTACGAAAGCTGGTGAATCTGAAGCTCATTGATAATAAATCAATTGCTAAGCACTTGAATGAATTTCAAAATATTTTTAATCAGTTGAGTAGTATGAAGATTAACTTTGATGATGAGGTGCAAGTATTTTTAGTCCTTGGATCTTTGTCTGCAAGTTGGGAGACACTTATTATCACTCTCAGCAACTCAGCACCAAATGGTAAAGTCAACATGGCATTTGTCACCAGTTCCTTACTTGATGAGGAGAATCGAAAGGGGGATAAACCCTGTAAGTCTGATATGTTGGTGGCTGATAGAGGAAGATCAAAGGATAATAGAAGTGGTTCGAGCAGGGAAAAGTCTAGAAGCAAGTCTAGAGCTCCAAAGAAGGATGGTACTTGCCATTACTGTGGCAAAATGGGTCACTTGAAAAATGAGTGCTGGAAATTTAAAAATGATAAAGCGAAGGGTACAATGAAGCCTAGAGAAAAGAAAGAACAAAGTGCAGATACATCTGCTTATACTTCAGATGGTGAACTGACATATGCTTCTAACTATCAAGACTCTTGTCTTAGCACATCTTCAAATAAAACATCATGGATTGTTGACACAGGTGCCTCATTCCATATTACTCCACACAAAGGTTACTTCCAGTCATACAAAGCTGGTGATTATGGTGAGGTTTGCATGGGTAACAGTGGTGTATCCAAGATAGTTGGTCTTAGTGATGTTAGAATCGAGACAAACATGGGTTGTTTCCTGACATTGAGAGATGTAAGACATGTTCCTGATTTGAGAATGAATTTGATTTCAGTAGGTAAGCTCGATGATGGAGGCTACCATAATGTTTTCAGTGGTGGAGCATGGAAGCTAAGCAAGGGTTCATTGGTTGTTGCACGAGGTAAGAAATGTTGTTCCTTATACAAGACAAATTTGAAAATTGTCTATGATGTTGCATATTCTGTTTTGATGGAGTCATCCTCTGAGTTGTGGCACAGGAGACTAGGTCACATTAGTGAAAAGGAGCTGAATGTTTTGTTCAAGAGGAATGAGTTACTGAATCTCAAGGATGCTCATCTTGAAAATTGTGAGCATTGCTTGAAAGGTAAGCAAAACAGAGTCTCCTTCAGTAAGTCAAAAGTTGAACTGAAAAATAATGTCCTTGAATTGGTCCATACAGATGTTTGTGGTCCTACGAAGATCAAATCCATAGGCGGTGCTTCCTATTTTGTAACATTCATAAACGATGCATCTAGGAAGGTTTGGGCCTATGCTATAAAGTCCAAGGATGAAGTTGCAGCAAGGTTTGAGGTCTTTCACAAGCTGGTTGAAAGAGATACAGGAAGAAAAATGATGAGGGTGCGGTCAGATAATGGGGGAGAGTACATAGGCTCATTTGATGATTATTGCAAAGAGAAAGGTATTCGACATTAACAGACTATGCCCAAGACTCCACAACAAAATGGTGTGGCAGAGAGGATGAATAGAACAATATTGGAACGGATGAGGAGTATGCTCTCCCATGCCAAGTTGGCTAAGCATTTCTGGGCTGAAGCCATGAGCACTGCAGTGTATGTGATTAACCGTTCTCCCTCCAAGCCATTGAATAATAAGTGTGCAGAAACCGTCTGGTCATGTAAAGATGTTAATTATGACTATTTACGTGTTTTTGGTTGCAAAGCTTTTGTGCATGTTCCAAAAGATAAGAGGTCTAAGCTAGATGCAAAAACCAGACAATGCATATTTTTGGGGTATGGTGATGAAAAGTGGGGATACAAGTGTTATGACCCAGTTGATAAGAAGGTTTTGAGAAACCGAGATGTAGTATTTCTTGAAGATCAGACTATTGAAAATTTTGAAGATGGTGAAAAGCTTGATGCATACATACGTGACCTTTCTGGTCTTGAGCTGTCTCATGATGTTGAGGAGACAAGGCCACATGTAGCTTCAGACTCAGATAGTGATGATGATGTTCCTCAAGGTCAAGCTGTAGGCCATGGAAATGATACTAATACTGAAACTGATCTTGGTGATAATGTTGAGGTTGATTTTGAAGTTCAACAAGAAGATGAAAATCAACAGAATCAACAAACAGAGGTACTTAGGAGGTCTACTAGGGAGAAAAGATCAAGTTCTAATTACCCTGCTACAGAGTATGTCCTTATAACTGATTGTGGGGAGCCTATATGTTACAAGGAGGCTCTTGAGGATGCTCATAAGGAAGAATAGATAGCTGTCATGGATGAAGAGATGAAATCATTGCTGAAAAATGACACATATGAACTGGTTCAAAGACCAAAGAACAGAAAAGTATTACAAAATAAATGGGTGTACAAGATCAAACAAGAAGGTGATGATAGCAAGACAAGATACAAGGCTAGGCTAGTTATCAAAGGTTTTGGCCAGAGGCATGGAATCGATTATGATGAGATTTTCTCACCGGTAGTGAAGATGACTTCTATCCGAGTGGTGTTAAGTCTAGCTGCTTGTATGGATCTTGAGGTTAAACAACTTGATGTCAAGACTGCATTTCTCTATGGTGATTTGGATGAAGATGTTTATATGGAGCAACCTGAAGGTTATAATAAGAAAGTTGAGGAAAACAAGTTGTGCAAACTTCTCAAAAGTCTGTACGGTTTGAAGCAAGCACCAAGGCAGTGGTATCTTAAATTTGAGTCGTTCATGACCATCCATGGGTACATGAACACGTCTACAGATCACTGTGTCTTTGTGCAAAAGTTTGCTTCTAATGATTTTATTATACTTCTCATATATGTTGATGACATGCTGATTGTTGGGAGAGACAAGCTCAAGATTGCCAAGTTGAAAAAGGATTTGGAGAAGTCTTTTGAGATGAAAGACTTGGGTCAAGCAAGACATATTCTTGGAATGCAGGTCATTCTTGATCGGGTGAAGAAATGGATATAGTTGTCTCAAGAGAGATATATTGAGAAGATTCTAAAACAATTCTATATGGACAAGGCAAAGCTAGTTGCTTGTCCATTGGCTACACACTTGAAAATAAACAAGACAATGTCTCCCAAGGATGAAGAGGAAAGACAAGAAATGTGCAGTGTTCCATATGCTTCAGCAATAGGCAATCTGATGTATGCAATGGTCTGTACAAGACCAGATATAGCTCATGTGGTTGGAGTACTTAGTCGTTTCCTTTCAAATCCTGGTAAGATACACTGGGAAGCGGTTAAGTGGCTAATGAGATATCTTCGAGGGACCTCCAAATACGCTTTGTGTTATGGTACTAGAAAGCCACATATTGAAGGGTTTTCTGATTCAGATATTAGTGGTGATATTGACACTATGAGATCAACTTTAGGGTATTTGTTTACCTTTGGAGGAGGAGCTGTATCATGGCAGTCTCGTCTATAGAAATGTGTTGCTTTGTCTACTACAGAAGCTGAATATATTGCCATTACTGAATGTTGTAAGGAAATGAGATGGATGAAAGATTTGTTGAAAGAAATAAACATTGCACAAGACAGGTTTGTGGTGTTTAGTGACTCACAAAGTGCTATACATGTGAGCAAGAATCCAAGTTTCCATTCACGTTCAAAACACATCCAAAGAAGGTACCATTAGATCCATGAAGTGCTCGAGAAGAAGGAGTTATACTTGGAGAAAGTGCATACAGATGAGAACGGGTCAGATATGATGACAAAGGGCTTGCCAAGAGGCAAACATGAGATATGTTGTGTCAAAGTCGGAATAGTTTTGGCAGAAGCGTCACGATGATGAATGTTTATAGCAACATTCTCCCATGGCTCGGAAGGGGGAGAATTATTGAGGTGTTCCTTGCCATTGCGGGCGGGTTTTTTAAATTCTGGGTAAACGAGTCAGGGTTTTCTTTTATGATAACGGGTTAGAGTATAAATACTTTTTTGGGGGTATTTTTCTCATAACAGAGCAAAGTTGAGAGAGAGTGAATTACAGATCTAGGGTTTTCTGGTTTCCTTCTTCTTCTTGTTCTTTGGCTGATCCAGAGAGAAAGATTGGGGAGCTTTTGATTGTGGAGTAGTACAATCATTCCTAGTGTAATCACTTCTTTCATTTGAGAGCAGGGCATGTATGTTTCTACTATTGATATTTCTTTGATTTAGTGAAACTTATCCCTCCCGTGGACGTCGGTCGATTTTGACCGAACCACGTATACTGTGTTGTCGTTTATTGATTTGTGTTACAGTCTTCGTAATCTGTTTGTCGTCATAGACGATTTGGAAACTGATTTGTTACAGGTTTGATTTCTAAGAAGATCCATAGTTTTGTTGTTGCAAAACCCAACATTTTCCACTTTATTTGGTGACAATTTGAACGATGGTATGTTTTTATAATTGTTTTGTCATTATATTTAAACAACTCTCATTTTGCATTATATTATATTAAACTTTTTAAAATAAAAATAAAATGTTATATAAAATAATAATTAAAACTAAATATATATTAAAATATAAATAATCAAATTTATAAAAATAATAATTTAAATATATATTAAAATATAAATAATCAAATTTATAAAAATAATAATTTAAATATTTTAATAAAAATAATAATTTATATATATATATATATATATATATATATATATAATAAGTTTAAATATAAATAAATTAAAAAATAAATAAATAAGAAAACTGAGTTTAATAGTAAAGTAGGTTAGTTTGGAAATTAATGAACAAAGTAGGTTAGTTTGGGATTAATTTGGGAATTAGTTTTTTTTTAGCTAGAATTTTAAACTCATATTTTATTATTTTATATTAGGATTAATAGGTATAAATTTAAATGTATATGTAACTGAGATTGAAATATTTTTTTATATATAATATTTTTTGAACATTTTTTTTTGAATTACTCCTTTTACATTTAAAGTGTTATAATATCTTTAATTTTTGATGAAAAATAAGAAAAATTTTCTTATACGTAATATATTTATTTTTTAATTTTCTAAATTTACTGCAGGCAAAACTCTCACATATATTTTTAGATGACTTTTCTTGCTTCAACTTCATTTTCAAACGATGACTTAATTATTTCATTCTAATTTAGACAACGATGTTACAATCGTTACATATTAATAAAACGACAATATTGTTGCTCACTTATCTCATTTATATTTAAATTTTGTTTGTTTCTGTTTGCGTGTATAATCTACTATAATAATTTTTACTATTAAGCACAACTAAAAATTATAATCAAACATATTTTATGTTTAAACCATTTTTTTTAACTTTTTAATATGGATGTTTATATAATTTCAACTTTTTTTTCTCTTATCTTATTTTTTAAGATTTTTATTTATTTATTTTCTCTCTTCCATCCTATTTTCAATATATTATAATTTTTCTTTTCTTATTTATGTAATTTTATATAATTATTGAATAAAATATTTATATATAATAATTATTATTATTATTATAATAATAATATATAAATTTTAAACATATATATATATATCCACCTTATTTATATTTATTATTTCAAATAATATAATATTTTTGAGAAAACAACTTATTGCCATTTTATTAAAACCCTCAAAACGGGAAAAATGAGTTTCAAGAAACAAAACTAAATAGACCCTAACTTTGTTGAAAAAATCAAATGAGTTTCAAACAACTAAATTACAGAACAAACAAAACAACAAACAATTGATTTACAAACAAGTCATCAAACCAGAACTATTTAAACATCCTTTTCCTTAGAATGATTTTATGGAGATATTCCAAATAATATAATATTATATTAGTTTTCTAAATAGTTAATTACAATTTTGTAAATACTAAATATTAAAAACAAATTAAAAATATATGAGTTTAGAGATTTCACCTTCTAGGTATCACTAAAAATAAGAAAATTAATAATATTATATATATTTTAGTTTTATAATTGTTAAAAAAAATTAATAGATTAAGTTATAAAAAAATTATAATAAATAAATGAAATAATAAACAATAATTAAACAATAAAATATAATACATAAAAGGTTTTCTAAAAATAAGAAAAGTAATAATATCATATATATTTTAATTAATATTTATTTCAATTAAATTTTAAAATTATATACTAATAAAACTTATAGTAACTAATATATATATCATTTATTTTAAAATAGATTTTGTTTTGAATTTAAATAATTTCTTAATATTTAAAATTAAGTTAATAAAAATTAAAATTATTTTAAATAAAAAACTTTAATTTATAATTAAATAATAAGAATTTTATTGATAGTTTAGAAAAAGTTATTAAAAAATTAAAATGATTAATATTATAAGAATATATATATTATTAATTATTAAATAAGAATTAATGAGAGAAAGATTGAGAGTAAATTATGAAAAGAGAATAACGGACACATGTTCATTGTTGAAAAAGAAAAAAAAAATGAATCAAGAGAGATATTTTATTTTTCTCAGTCAATTAAATTGTACTAGCGTTGTTCTATTTCCTTTTTCAAATTCACTCCTCCATATGTTTTCTCTTATTAAATATTATTAAAACTATAAAAACGTGTAATTTAATAAAACATACTCATTAGCGATTAAAATGTATAAATCAAATTAAACCTAAATTAGTTTGAAGAACTTAATCTTTTATAAATAATATATATTACTTGCATCTTGCACAACAAACCCATGGCCAGGGTCGGTCCCAGATCTAGGTGAGACAAATAGGCAAAAAATATATCATACAAAGATTTGAACTTAAAACTTAAATTTATTATAACATTTAAATAATTTAATATACTAAATTAAATTGTTTATATTAAATTTAATATAAAATTATTATTATTTTTAATATATATAACCAATTAAAAATATAAATATAATAAGAAAAGAATTTGTTTTTTCACGTGTAGGTGTCCCAAACTTGAGGTCGGCTGACATTATCAAACATGACATCTTGAATTTAAATATTTTGTTTTTGTCTGATTTAATGGAAAGAATGCTATATTTCCTTCATAAAACTCATAAATAAGGCCTAAACAATTTTCAGATTTGTATTTAAGGCCTGGTTCGGTTGGGGTAATTTAAATAACCCAACCCACTCAAATATCTTTTCACTCTTCATCTCATCAATCACATAACTTAATTCATTATTCAAAATACTAAAATACCCTTTATTTTAAATTACTATTTATTATTTTATTATTATATATCAATACACTTTAAGTAATTTTACCAAAAATATTTCAATCTCCTCAAAATCATCACTCATCATTATTTATTTTTTTCTCTCTAGGTTATTACAATAACCAGATCCAAACAAAGCCTATGATAATAATTTTTTGTAGAGACTAATCATGATTGATTTCTCTTTCTCATTTAATGGATGAACTATATCAATGAAGAATAGTATATATTATCCGGTTAAGATGAATTATCATTTTCATCTTAATATTACTAATTTAAAGACACATCTGTCTATGCTAAAACTCAGTCCATTATTATTAAATGAAGTTTAAACTTTAAAATATACTACATGAGGCTTGATTTATACAATTATAGTACTGTGAAGTTATATCCTAAAAGAACAAATGTTTTTATTTTTATTTTTATTTTTATTTAATATAAGTCGAGGACATTCCAATTACTGAGTGTTGCACAAAAGCTTTGTAAGAGTTGAGTTATAACTATGAGAAATTTGTTATGTTTAACGATAGTCAGAGAACTATCCACCTCTCAAAGAACTTGTCATTTCATTATAGGTCAAAGCATTATTGATGTGAGATTAGGAATGACAATGAGTACACTACTCATTGGGTATTAAAATAACCATTCCTGAACCTGATTTTTATTTTACTACCTGACCCCCAACCCGACATGTATCTCTATTTATATCATCATCCCCGATTCGTAGGGTACTAGATACCTGACGGGTACCTAATTACCCGATTAAAATGTGAAATTATATTTATTATTTTCTAAATATATTAAATATTAAAAAATATTATATTTCAATTAACACATTTAAACTAAAATAATTTAAAATTATTATAAATTAAATCAAATATCTTAACTAATATGTTATTACAAAATATAATTGGACAAAAAATATTAATAAATATTTTATCCTTAAACCATAGTTAATCATCCATATTATATAATATAAATGCATTCATACTACATAATATAAATTAATCAATTCTACCATATATAAATAAACTAAAAACGAATATAATATAATACTTAATTAAACATAAACTTCAAAATATTCAATTATCATGACAGTTTTCTTAAAAAAAAAACAAACATCTTTCTTTAATAGTTTTATAAAAGTTACAGAAATGTCAACTTTTAAAACGGAAGAAGATGTTACAAAATAGAGATCGATAATTAAGTTAATAAATAAATATAAGATTATAAAAGTTGAAGAAGAAGCATAACTTTATTAAATAATAAATAAATTTAAAACTAACTAGTAATATCGAAATTTAAAAAACACAAATAAAAATATTACTTACTTGCATAGTTATGTTGTAAAGGTCGAACAATATAACAATCTTATTATTATTAGAGACTTATAGTTAAAACAAAACTTAGAGAGAAAGTTATAAAATGAAGATTAAAAGTCACGACTAATGAGAGGAAACACTTATTATAATGATGTTGGCGTGATTTATGGTTTTGGATAAATAGAAATTAATACTATATTTATTTTAATAATAGTTAAGAGGTGAAATTTAAAAAGTCATTTAAATTTTAATAATATATATTAATATTAATGTTAATATATTCGGGTATCGGGTTTAGGTTTCCAATACTACCCATCCCCAACCCGAACCCGATTAGATAACATTTTTCACTCCCCATCATTGACCCCAAACTCAATTTTAAATACCCGAACTTGACCATTGGGTACCCACATGTATCAGGTATATGGGTAGCCATTACTATCCATATGTGAGATACCACTAATTTAGAGACATGCTTGAAACAAAGCAAATACACTCAGCAAAAATGCACACTAGTGAGAATGGATCGAGCATGTTGTCGAAGACTTTGTCGAGTGAAAAATTTGAGACTTGTCGGCGAAGAGCGGACTTATTGGAGCCCAGCATATGAGCCAGATGGAGAGTTTGTTAGGGGTGTCCGGCCTATTGGGCTTGAACTAATAATATATTATATATTATATTTACATTATTATATAATATTCTATATTATTATATAGTATATGTTGAGAATTTTGAAATGAAGAATATTTTTCTACTGTAATCAAGCGATGTGAGATGAGTAAATGCACAGGTTATCCAAATCTAAAAACAGGAGATCAAGTACACAACGAAACAACACCAAATTTACGTGGAAAACTCTCTCAACCTGGAGGCTAAAAAACCACGGGGCCAACCGACAAATTTCACTATAAACAAGAAACGAATACAAATGTTCTTCTCAACTTCAAACCCAAAGTTGAGGTATACAAACAGAGAAAACCAATTTCATTCAAACTAAAGCTAGTCTAAATATAAGACAACAAGAAATTGGAACCTAAAGGTGAAAATGTAAGAGATCTACTGTCTCTTTATCTTCTTCTTCTTCTTCTCTATTTCTTCTCTTTTTTTTCCAGAATATTCTCCTTTTCTAGAAGTGATAGAATGAGCAACATTCTTAAGTTTTGCTTGTTTAATTAAATGCCCAATTGGGCTGGACCCAAAGGCTCAACAATATATACCATATAATAGACAACAAATGTTTCCAGTTAAGACACACAAGTTCGAGAAAAATAAGAAACAAGATCGATAGAGCAAGACGATGGCAGGCGTCGAGAAGAAAAACTCATTTTTTTCAACTATTTCCTCTTCTCTTTTTAGATAGTTTTAATGATTTAGGTAATTTTTCAGACTGTAAACCTTATTTTGTAAGTTGTATTACTTATTATAAACAATATTATAGTGAATGGTTTAAGCGGCCTAATGGTCTATTGATTTTTTACTCTTTTAAAGCAACCTCACACATATTATTGTCAATTTATTTAGAACGTCACATGATTTCCTATAACACTTTAAAACGGTTCTTGCTGGACAAAAAGGAGTGATTTAAGAAATTTTCAAGATTTGTAGATTCTAAACAAAAGGAAAAAAAGTTTAGAGACTATTTATATTGGTTATAAATAATTTAGGAACTTATTTATACTTTTTTTTTTCTTTCTATGATTGTACTTCCCACCAATTCATCAGTCTATATCTGGCATGCGTCCAATCTCTGGCTTTCTAATTTTCCTAATTGGTCAATTTTGCTTGCAGAAAATAACAGTTATTTGTCTATTCTCTTAACGTCATACGACTTTTTTTATTTATTTTTTTATTTATTTTTTTATTTTTTTATATTTTATGAATTTCCATTATCACAAATGAGTGGTTAGCTCTGTTTAAAGAAAAACTTAACCCATCTCATCTTGAGTTAATTTGATGTGAAATTATTTTAATCAGTATTTTTTAAATTTTATTCAGTTTTTTAAAAAAAAAATACTCTATCATATTATTATTATTATAAAATTACTCATTTATCAATTAAAATATTTTTAGTTACATTTAAATAATAAAACTAATTAAAAATCTAAAAATAATATTTTTTATTTAAATTTTTTTTTAAACAAAATCCCAAAAACTAAGATCAAACAAGCTCTTTATGTTGATTTTTTAGGTATTTTTATCAATTTAATTTTAATCCTATATTATTTTGTTCAACAGTTGAATTATTTAATTTATTGACAAAAAAATCTTATAATTTTTTTTATAAAATCTTAATTTAAATAATATATATATATATATATATAATTCAATTAATTAAAAATTCAATAATTTAACTTCTCAATTAATTCTTTTTCCATAAACTTAATAAGAATCTTAAATAACCCGACATCAATAAACTCCCTTTAGGGCTTGTTCGGTCCAAGTTATTTAAATAACCTAGAAAGAAAAAAAAATGATTATTGGTAATGATGAGTGATAATTTTAAGAAAATGATGATGTTTTTTTGGTAAAAAGACTTAAAGGGTATTGATATATATAAATAAAATAAATAATTATAATTTAAAATAAAGGGTATTTTAGTATTTTGGTTAATGACTTGATTGATTTGAAGGATGAGAGAGAGAGTGAAGTGACAATTGATTTGGTTGGGTTATTTTGAAAACCCAAATACGAACAAGGCCTAAGACTTTAATGAAAAAAATAAGTTAAATTTTAAATATAAAATAAATATATTTTAATATTTAGTGACATTGAGCTAGAAAAAAACAATGTAGTTAATTTTGTAAGTAAATTTATACACTTAATTTTTCTTTAACACTATCTTAAATGTTTTTTTCTTAATTTATATATATATATATATATATATATATATATATATATATATATATATATATATATATTTACATTATTATTTATATTTTGATATATATTTTAAATTATCATTTTTATAAATTTTATTATTTAAATTTTAATATATATATATATAAATTATTATAATAAATATTCACCTTTCCATTCTCATAAATAATTCATAAATACTAATAAATTTAAAATATTTTAACCATAACCATATAATAATTTAATAATTCATAAAAATATTACACTATTTTACTCATAAAGAATTGAATACATAAAAACATATTTGTTTACGTATGACCTTCTTGGCCACACATCTCATAAATTACGATCTTTTATGAGCTATTTATCTCAATTCGAATACTCTATTGGGAACGTCCAATATTAATTTTCTTGAGCATATTTGAAATCTTTAACGCTAAATTTTATGTTAGATTTGTTTGATGATTAATATTATTTGCTTATATTTTTATTATTATTTCTTAAATGCTCAATCTTGTTATATTTTAACTTTGTTTGGTGACACTTTAACCGATCATATTTTTATAATGTTTTTTAATTATATTTAAACCATATCATTTATATAATATTGGATTAAACGTTTTAAAATAAAATTAAAATGTAATAATAATTAAAATATAAATAATCAAAATTTATAAAAATAATAATTTATATATATATATATATATATATTAATATAAATAATCAAATTTATAAAAATAATAATTTAAATATGTATATCAAAATATAAATAATCAAATTTATAAAAATAATAATTTAAATATTTTAATAAAAATAATAATTTAAATATATATATATATTTAATAATGAGTTTAAATGTAATAAATAAAATATTAAAGATAAAAAACATGAATTTAAATAGTAAAGTATGTTAGTTTGGAAATAAATGAACAAAGTATGTTAATTTGGAAAGTTGAACTAGAAACCAGGTTAGTTTGAGAATTGGTTCTACCAATATATATATAATTTATTATTATTAACACAACCTTTCAACTAGGGTGTAAATGAGTCGAGTCGCTCGTGAGCCATTCGTGAGCCATTCGTGAGCCGCTCGGTCAAAATCAAATTCGAGCTGAGCTCGAGCTATCTCATTTAAGATTCGAGCTGAATTCGAGCTTAAGTAAGACCATGGACGGATTAGCCCACCCCCAAAAAATTAATATTATTTTTTTTAATGTACAAATGTGACATTACCCCTTATTTTTTAATTTTTATATATATATTTTTCCACTTATTTTATCCAAATTTTTATCGTTATTTATTTAAGCCCACCATAATTTTTTTAAGCCCACCCCATTTCCGATTCCTAGGTCCGTCCCTGGGTAAGACTCACTTGATGGCTCGTTGAGCTTTTTTCGAGCCTAATCATATAAACTTTTTTTTATATCCTATTTCTCTCTAAATGGTTTGATTGTCCTTAGTCGTCACTTATTCAGATTTGTCTACAACAATTGTAGATTGAAAATTGTTTTTTTTTTAGATTTATATAAATGGAACTAGCTAGGAAGAAAATATACTATACAATTTTAAATTTGGAATAGACTTTATATTAATAAAATATCTAACCCTAACCGACATTAATATTATTTTTCTTAATAATTATGCAAAAAATATTATATTTATTTATTATAAAATAAAATATACATAGGGGTGAAAAATATTACCGATATTATAGGTATATCAAAAATATCATCCACAAAATATCGAGAATATCGATTTTTTTGGTATACCTAAAAAATTAAGGTATGATACTGATATCAAAATTATTGGTACGATAAATGTATTAGATTTTTAATATTTTGGTATATCAAGATATATCAAAATAATATTTATAAATTAAAAAATATATTTTATATAATACTTATAAGAAAATAAATAATTTTGATATTAATTTAATTGCAAAAATATAATTCTTTTTAAAATCAAATCAAAATCTAATTATACTATAATATTATTTAATATATGTAATTTCAATTTATTATATTTTATAAGATATAAAATTATTTTTATTTAACTATAATGAGTTTTAATTTTCAAAATAACCTAATAGAATCTAATATGCTTTTAAGTTAATCTCAAATACAATACACGACAATATTTTTCTCGAAAATTCTCTCGACTTCCATTTGCATTTCACTCAACCGTACATAAGAATCTTTATTTTGATGAACTATGTTTTATTTATGATTGTCAATTTTTATTAATATGTTACTAATGATTTGAAATATTTGTGTAATGAACTGGTGATTTATATTTTTTTTAATATAAGAAATTAATATATAAATATATTTAAATTTGAGTATTTCGACCCAAACTCGAGCCTATAGTTATATGATAAAGTTGAGTTCGAGTTCGAGCCAAACTAATAAAAAACGAGTCAAGTCGAACTCGAGCCAGGGCTAGTTCGAACTTGGCTCGGTTCGTTTACACCCCTAATTTCAACCATCAATGAACAATTTAAAAATTTTAATAAATTTTTATAATATAAATAATTCGTTAATTTATTTAAATTTATAAAATAAATAATTTAACATAAAACATTTGAAATATGTTAATTATTTTATATTTTTTTTAATAAATTTATATATTATTTTAAATATATTACATTTTAAAACTATTTAAGAAATAAATAAATAATTTTTCATTTAATTTTATGTTTTATATGATGTAGTGATTTAGTGTTTGTTTAAAAATGTATTATTGTTTTAAACGCTATTTATTTTATAAAATAGTGTTTATAGTAGACACATTTATTTAAAAGTTAAAAAATATTTTGAATATATATTTATTTTTTTACAGTTAAAATAATATATTCTTTAATATTCCTATATTAATTAATAACAAATATGTTAAATATTCAAAACTTTGTTTTTAATTTTTAAATAAGTTATATTAAATTTAAATAATATTTATAAAATAAATAATGTTTACAATAATAATATATCACTATGGTATACTAAGAACATAAAATAAAGAAATACTATTTTAGTTATTTTTTAAAGTAATGTAAATATTTTAAAATAAATAAATTTATTGAAAAGTTTTAATAATATATTATAAATTATTTATTTTATAAATTTAAATAAATTAATGATTTTTTTAAAGATAATAAATTATATTATAAAAAATATTAATTTGCTTAATAGCTTAAGTGTGGTTGAAATATAAATTTTATATAATAATTATTTATAAAAAATTATTTGTGACATAGGATCCCTTATTTTACTGGTCCGAATTCTGCTACCGAATTCTCTATTCTCCTGTTTCAGATCATTCGAGTGAAAAAAATTTAGAACCTAGAAATATCAAAGGTTCCTTCCGGTTTAAACCTAAGGAAGCGCATTTGAGTGAAGATTGCTTCACTAAAGTGCGCCTTGTGAAGATTGCTTCATTAAAATGCATTCCTCTTTGTAGCGGTGGAATCGGATTTGACTCGTTTTCTCTTTTGTTAAAATTTTGTCAGATTTTGATGTTTGACTCAACTAATAAAAGGACATGCCTACACTATGCTGCTTACTATGATCATTCTGATTGTCTTCAAGCCATTCTTTCAACGGCTAGTACATTCGATGTTGCTGTATCTTGGTGAGTCTATCTTCGTTAAGGCCGTGAAGGAATATGTGAATATTTTGTAATGACATTGAAATGAATTTTCTTAGAGGGAATTGGGTGTGATATGGGATGTGGATTTATACGAAGAATTTCTCAAGATTGGGGTGGAAAAGAAAGGTAATTATCTCTTTAGTAATGTTCAAAAGATTCTGTAGGATTAAAAGTTCATTTTGATGATAAGTTGGTACATTCTTGTTTTGGCAGGATGATAACGTACTTTAACAAAACTAGTTGGCCAAATAAGCTCCTAAGGATGAAACTGAAATAAAGGAATTTATTCCTTATCTTCACAAAAGGAAGACCGAACTGTTCATGGTCTTTATTGAGATGAAGTTGTTGCCTCTTCGGCCAGGTGTTGCCAAGTAGGTGTTGTTAAATCTTTAAAGACGAACCCTTGGATTTTAGTTACATCTAGATCTTTTCAATATCATCCTCTATAGAAAGTATGATTTTCTTTTGAACTTATTACGCAAAACTAAAGAATAATCACATCCCTTGGAAAATATCAATCTACCAATGATTATATTAGATTTCAAGCTTTAACATATGAATCGTGCCAAAAGTTGGTTTAACAAACTTTTCCCTTTGTCATTTCCATCATTGACAACATAACTGTCTCTTACTCTTAGCATTTCTACTGAATATATACATCCCAATTTACAAGTTACATGCTAGAGATGGATACTGTTAACTCACAATACAACCTAACTGAAATTGAGTCTCTCTTAGTTGCATTGTCCAAGTTGGTTGACCAGGCTCTTACTAAAGGAGTAAAAGGGGCTGTGTGCAGTACATCCAATGAGAAGGCGGTATGCATCAAAAGCTTACATGTTTATCGTACCGTTTGGAACACTTTCTTTTTTATCATATTTGGAAACAGAACTTAGTCAACACAAATTTATTAGAAATTTCTCATCTGGATCCAAAAACATAAAATTATTGTTTTGTTTAATTACCATTAAACATTCTTATATTTATTGACGTTTCTTATGACTTTGATAATTGCAGATCTCTGTAATAGTTTTATTCCTATTAGGACCAGAAAGAGCAGAGAAAATCCAAATATTTGTTGGGATGTGGTGCCTCGCAAGAAGCCTGATCCAGAAACATCTTTTTTACCTTTGTGATTCAACTAGAGACAAATTTGAAAATAACAATAGCTTAAGATTTAATAGTATGCATCTTTTTTCATGAAGATTGAGGATAACCTCTTTTATTCTAACCTCAAGCATAAAAGTAAGATTTGGTTATATAAATATAAATCACATCTTCATATATTTTAACATTTTTATCATCTTATCATTATGGTTTCAGATTTGCGTATGTTAGAAAAGATGACTTGTTCTTCTCACAACTGACTGTTCGAGAAACATTGTCTCTTACAGCTGAGCTCCAACTTCGGGAGATAATATCTATTGAAAAGAGGAATGAATATGTCAACAATATTTTGTTTAAACTCGGTTTGGTATGCATCTAATCTCCTAAGGAGTTGAATATTAAAGAGTTTTGAGTTTCCTTTTTTTTTTGCCAACTTATGATATTTCTTTAATTTCTTTGTTTGAATTTCACTTTAAAGGTCAGTTGTGTCGATTCCCGTATTGGGGATGCAAAAGTGCGGGGAATTAGTGGTGGTGAAAAGAAACGTTTATCAATGGCATGCGAAATGATTGCAGCCCATCTGTCATTTTTTGCTGATGAGCCTACAACAGGTAATGTTTGTGATATAGCATACTTAAGTAATACTTTAACAATTAGCTTGCATTATTTCTGTTCAATGAGATCTAAACATGAAATCTAATGAACCCTTTGTTTTTCTCATTCTTTCTACTTCTTTCCATAAAATCGTCCCAGAAAGGCAGGACTCCTTTAATTCCTAGTTGTAATTTTTGTTGATTGATAAGGGAGTTGTCGAGACAACTTCCACTTTATGCGAAATTGAATCTACCTAAAGGTATTTTTCTACCTTTTTTATGTCTTGTTTTTTTTTTTGATTATTGCAATATTCTTTATTGGAAGTAAATTGTTAGAACTCTAAGTATAATATTAGATGAGAGGATATTGTGATTCTTCCTCTTATCTTTTTGTATTAGCTGTTTCTTCTTATATTGTTGATCTGAATTTTATACTTTTTGTTTGAGTTATATATTGTTAAAGGAAATTAATCATTTGTGTTTGTTTTTTTTGATGGTATTGATGACTGATTGAAGTATTCATCCTCAAGTTGTCATCTGCAACAAGTAAAAATGTGGACATAACAACCATGTGTTTTTTTCTTTCAAACTGTCTATATTTAATTCACATTAATATACTTTTTCTATTTCTAATCTTATAAAGATTATTCTTTTACATAATTGCAGTGGAGGCCCAAATAGAAGATCAAGTAGATGAAAATCATCTATTTTCAGTCTTCTATTTTTGTTTTGTTGTTCAAAACTATTTTGTTTGTTATAGATCTTTTGACTATTATACGATTAAATGAGATATTTGATTAAATGAGATATTTTATTAAGAGAATTTATGTTAATATTGTTATAATTAAAAATGTTAATAATTAGTATTAAATAATTATTTTTAATGATTATTTAATTTTAAATAATAAAAAAAATATATTATAAAAAATTGTCAAATAAAAAATAAATATTATAATATAAGGAATTGTTAAAAAATAAAAAGACTTTTAGCAACGCTTAAATTAATTTTACGGACGCTTAATTAAGCGTTGTTATAACTTGCGCCCACCCTGCTTCTGGCGACGCATAAATAAGTGTCGGTAATATTTTTGGCGTCGCTTTTAAGGGTTGGCAGAAGTCTTTTTAAGCGTCGCCGAAAGTCTTTTTTGTTGTAGTGTGAGCCCCGTAAACAATTTTTTATTTAATTTTCTTATCGTTTTCTTGTAAAATATAAAAAATACACAATAATAGTACAAAAATGCCCTACGAGCTCGGGCTATTGGCTACATTGATTTATTTTATACATTTTCCTATATTTTAAAAAATATTTGCGGCTTTATTAATCCAAGAAACGATCAAAGTGGGTCATTCTTGAAATAATTATTTTATTTTAGATTCAAATTTAGTAATCATGTATTACTATCATGCTAAGTCGAAATTATTCAGTATGGTGTATTCGATCAGATGTAAAATCGAGTGTCAACAATATTTTACAAACTGCTGATAAGTTAAATATTTTTTATAGTTTGGTAAGAATTGAAAAAGGATTGTCAAACTCAAGCAATAAATGCTTTTTTGAAAAAATAAAAATAAAACTTGTAAAAATTGTTAAATGTAATAGAGTTAGTCCAAAAACATAAATCTTACTATTTCCTTTAAAGACCGATACCCATAATTATGCAAACTTTATATTATTTTATTTGCATCCACAAATTTAATTTTAGACCTAGCAAGCTATCTCTGTTGGACAAATTTGACATATTAAAGATAGAAGACATCTGATTCACTTTCCATCTCAAGTATGTGACAACACCCTTGTTACAATTCATCTAATTTCTAGTTCGAAAATGTGAACAATAGGGAGTTTTCTAAATTAAAACCCACACAAATAATAAATCAGTTGCACTCAATTGAAAGGAAAGATTACATATAGGTACTTTAATATTTTTCTTCATATTTGACCCATAGTGTTGTATTTGTTGAGAATGAATTTACAATATTACAATTATGACACTACAACAAAAAAGACTAATGGCGACGCTTAAAAAGATCTCTGCCAACTTTTAAAAGCGTCACCAGAAATATTATCGACACTTATACTTGTGTCGCCGAAAGCAGGGTGGGCACAAGTTGTAACAACGCTTATTTAAGCGTTGGTACTACTAATTTAAGGGTTGCCGAAAGGGAGATGTTTAACGACGCTTATTTAAGCGTTGGTAACAATATTTCAAACGTCGTCAAAGTCTAGTTTATTTTAAACTATTATTTTAACAATTCTTTTAAAATGATATTTTAATATTTAATTTTTTTATAAATTGAATTATTGAATAAAAACAATATCTCAAAAGATAATAAAAATAACATTAATTAATGTTATTACATATAATTCTATTTATTTAAATAAAATACATTAAATTTCAAATAAATAATTTCATTGAGATGAAAATAACTTTACTAATCACACTTTCATCTATCCTTTGGCGATTTGGTATCCTTTGGCGATTTGGTATCCTTAGGCGATTTTGGTATCCTTAGGCGATTTGGTATCCTTAGGAGATTTGAGTGCCGATATAGTTGCCCAACTTCTATTAATGCATCAACAATTCCCTCAACTTGCTTTTCTCAACTTCTATTAATGTATTCACAATTCTCATTTTCAAATCAAATGATTAAACAACAAATACTAACAATGGTTTCAACACTTATATTAAAAAAAAGAAAGTGACAAATAAAGTGGCATGCATACCTTTTTGCACCACAAATGTTGGCAAATGGTTCAATGGTTTCAACTATAACAAATGCCATTTTCATGTCAGATGAGTACACAACCAAAAAAATACTTAACAAACAAGATTTAGTCATTAATCTGGTCCAAAAATTTGTGGCCGGGAATATAAGGAATCAAATGCTAACAGACATGTCTGACTATGCACCACTATGAAATACCTCTGAAAATGTTGGTACAACCAACAAATAAAATGCAGAAAAAGGCAAAGAGATGGTCAATTAATAATTGGACCCCACTAAGTATTATTTGATTTCCAAAGAGTTATTCAATAAAAAAGAATGAGAAAAGCAATTTCACATTAACCAAAGACCTAACTAACATAAGAAATAAGATCACCTTTATGTGGATATACTACTAGCACCCCATCTTTCTCCATCTGTTGATGTACACACTCCTAAAGATGTATCCACTCCTGTCATCCAATCTTCAAATAAAATGTGCATGAGTTGATTCTTTAGTAATTCCACTACTAAACCACACAACATAAACTATGCAGTACAGAAAAACCTGAAAGCCTTAACTTCACACAACTGTACTAGGATTACAAAGTAACAACATCTAGTTTGCAAAGTAGCCTCAAAAGCATAATAATCATGTTATTGAGCAGTCTGAACAAGAGAAGATACTTACAAAGAGGAAGAGATACTCATTAGGATACACTTTCAAGAGGAATGAATTTTCAAAATGAAAGCTGACAGCAGAAAAATCATCATCCACACTGCAATAAGTATAAAATATAAAATGTAATAGCTATCTTTAGCCTGATATTGAATATGTAAATAAGTTTCAACAAAACCTTAAATAAGAGAATGACCAAGCTTCAACTGAATTTCCGAAAAACGAATAAAACAAACAGCTATGATGATATTATTAAGTAGCATCATCCTTACAAAAGTATTCAGAGTATTTTGCCAAAGAAAACTAACTTTAATAAAACAATATTTATTTTTATGCACATAAATGCGTAAACGATACCAACTTTCTCACGAGGAGCTACATACCTTCCAGGGTGCTGAAAGCATTTATACTGCTCATGAAGGGTTTGTAACTTTATATCAGGCAGCCAGAGGATCTGATAGAAACAAAAAGAATGTCAGGTAAAATCAAGATTATTAATTATTTTCTGCTAAAAAAAACCAAGATTTAATGAGTCTAATGAAACAACAGTTGGAACAATGGATTAACTCACCTTTTTCACTAATGCCTGCTATATAGCATCTAGGAAGTAAGCCAAAGTTGTACCACTATCAATTATTGTCTCTTTATAGTCTCCAACATGTGATACATTTGCTGTTAGATTAAGAAATTCAGATGGGCACGTTCAATATAACTATAATATTAGTTTCTCTCAAAATATCTAACCCATCCATTTAATGGAGTAGATGCTCGGATCGTTCTACCACTGGATTTAATGATTCCAACTCAAGATTTCGAATATCTGAATTATCCTTCACCTTATTGATTCTGTCACTAACAGAGCTAGTTCTAGATTCTCCTCCATATTTAACCTTGACCAACGAGAATTCTCAAGCAACTCGATAAAATCTTAGTAATACAAAATAGTAATATAAATTAACCAGATATGTGCCAGATTAATCTATAATTGTACCTCAAAAGAAGAATCGACTCCCGTTAGTAATCAAGTCGAATATACTAAAACCCTAATTGGATTCTCATAGGTTGAATTCTCAAAGGAAAATAGATCAGAAAAATGAGAATACAATGATTACCTTTTGCGGGAGGCAAAATGGAGTTTGGAGAGTCGGTTCCGTTGTTTCGCGATGGAGTCTTGGAGAGTTCGGAGCGGTGTAGTAGAACTGGAGAAGAGACTCCCTTTCCATAATTTGCAATATGTTAGGTTTAGAAAAAGAATAAATCAGTTAGTAAGAAAAGAAATAGGCTAGGCCCAATGGATTATGAGCCTATAAAAACAATATAGATTTAACCAATTATTTTATAACCATAATATTAAACAAATATAGGTTTAATATAATATTTTATTTATTTTTAGTTTATATTATTTTTTATTTTATTTTTAATTGAATTAAATTTAAATAATAATTAATTAAAAGACAAGGGTTAGTTATGGGTTAGTTATGGTATACAAAAAATTAATAATTAAATTTTAATTTTAATAAAATTTTAAGTCAAATTTAATTTTTTAAAATTAAAATAATTAAATAAAATATTTATAAAATTAAAAAGTAAAATATAAAGAATATTAAAATTTTGAGTAGCTAAATTAAAGGTTATTAATAAGTAGGTATATGAAAAAAATTAATAAATGTTGGTGTACTTATTTAAAGGTTGGCAAAGCCTTTTTAACTTTTGACTTTTACCAACGCTTAATATGCGTTGGCATTTATGGGTGGCCGAAAATACATTTTGATGTAGTGTGATATATTAATGGTACACAATTTTAGTATAAGAAAATGATATATTTAACCAAAAGAAACTATATCTTTTGGTGTTTAATCTTGATATTAGAAAATAAGAATAACACAAAAGATCTTTTGTTATGGTAATACAATTAGGAAATATGATAAAAATATTTTGGAAGCTCTTTGAGAGATTTGAACAAGATATTGATATTCACTTAATTAAGGCTTAAATAAAGAAGCAGTCGAACACTTTAGAAAATCAAGTATTTGCCTTGAGAGTATCGCTTCCTTGTGAGTTGTGTGTGAGCTTTCATTATTAGAGAATAATTGTAATACTCCTATAACAATCTTCATAATAAAGTTGAGAGACTCTTGTTCTTCGAAAGTGGATGTAGGCTTGTTTTGGTCGAACCACAATAAATTTTTGGTTGCGTTCTTTAGTTGCTTTCTTTTGTTTTCACAATTTTTTGATGTTGTTGTTGTTCTTGAATTAAGGGATACTTCATCTTCTAGTATCCCAACAAGTGGTATTAGAGCGAGGTTGTTCTAGAGGAGAGGAAGTTACATAGCTTGGATGATCCTTCGAGGGTTCTTGACAAGTTCTAGGGAGGTTCATAAAAGATGTCCAAGTTATAGTTCTTTTTGGTATGAATGACTTCCAAGTTTGAGGTGGAAGAAGTACGAGTTACTTGTTTTCCAAAAAAAAAGTACGAATACTTGATGCCCAAGGAAACCAAGAGAGTAGATTTTAGACAAGAAGACAATGGAGAAGGCATATTTGCAAGATGTAAACAACATAATGATAAAGAAGATAGAGAAGTAAGACTTCTAAATCTATGTTGAAGACTAATGAAAGGGTGAAGTTCTTTAGGTGTTAAGAGGAAGGACACTTTAGAAAAAAACTGTCTAAAACTAAAGAAGCATAATAGAAAAGGTTGTGTTTGGATGACAATAAATTGATCATTACTGGTGAGCAATGTACTTTAGATGTTATGGAAGGAGTAAATAAAAACGATGTGTATTCGCAATAAGGTAACTCACAAGTATGTTTATTTATTATCTCCGAGGTCACTCAATAAACATCAATGTTTGGCATCAGAGGCTTGGCCTCAAAGACTTGCAAGAATTGTGCTAGAAAGGAGTTTTTGGTGTAAAATTTTAACTCATTGTAATACAAGGGAAGCTAGATCCAACGGAAAATATTTTTTTCTTTAGTGGATTTTCAGAGAATGTCAAAGAGAGTAGAGTTTGGCTAGAAGAAGGTGGAGTTAATCTTATTCTAAGTCGAGATTTAAAGTTTGACAATGCTGGAGCACACACATTGAAGACACAAGTAGTGATTCAAGATGAATCACAACTCAAGGTGGAGATATGTCATTAAAAAGGGAGAATTGTCAGGGGACCATTGGGATTTTTTCTAATAATGGGAACAGGATGACCTTGGTGAAGAGGTATATACTTGACTATGGATGGAGAAAAAGAATGGTACACAACAAATCTTATCAAAAAGGCATTTACTAATGACAACATTGTTGACATATTTACAAGGAAATCCTTTGGGCCAAATTTCAAAATTGCATTGGGTTGGCGGGTGATTAAGGATTGACATATTGCTAGTTAACACACAATATGAATGAAAGACCAAGATGAGGAGGATCAATGGAATACACTTAAAAATTTAGGTAGAGACATCATAAAGAAACTCTCAAACGAACCAAGAAGAAAGCATTGCATTATATTTCAATGTGAGAAGATGAATAAGACCTTGAGTGAAATTCCTAGTCATGAAAAAAGAGCTAGATTGGAGGCTCTATCAATTTAAAGGTGATGATTTTTGTACTTTTTTATTTTATTTTATCTTAATTGTCCATGTATTGTGGATCATAAGTAAGATTAATGAGATGATTGATTTGACATCTTATTGAGAAAATTATTGAGACATTGAATGAGATTTCTAGTCATGAAAAAAGGACTAGATGAGAGGCTCGGTCAATTCAAAGGTGAATGAGATCATTGAATTTTCATCTAATGCGAGAAGATGAATGATACCTTGAATGTGATTCTTAGTCATGAAAAGGGGCTAGATCAATTCAAATGGAAGGACATACGCGATTTCTTTCAAATAAACTATGAAGCATGGTGAAAAAAATTGAAGACAATTAAAGAAGTATGCGGTTCAAATTGGTTGAGTGTGCAAAGTTCAAGGAAATATGGGTGTCAAATGTTTTGCTAGATCTTGAGATTGAGTAAAGAGATGTCGTTGGATATATAATTATTTCAACGTCGGTTTTCGATCATTATCTAAATTTGAGGAAGTAGACAATGGATGTTCGTCTAGGGTGTCCTTAGTTTTTGACTGATATCTGATTTTGAAAAAGAGGACGATGGAAGTTCGTCTTGGGTCTTCTCGACTTTGATCAATATCTTATCTTGAGGTAGTAGACGATGGATGTTCATCTTAGGTTTCCTCGGTTTCGATAAATATATGATTTTAAAGAAGTAGACCATGGAAGTTCGTCTTGGGTCTTCTCGACTTTCGATTGGTATCTTATTTTTAGGAGTAGGCGACGAAAGTTCGTTCTCGGTGTCCTCAGTTTTCGACAGATATCTAATTTTGAAAAGAAAGAAGACAAAGAGAGGGAGGCGAATCAGGACGAAGGTATGTAGTAGGAAGAATATATATGTTTGTTCAAATATTTTCTCTTCACTCCCTAGATACATATGATTAGGTATTTCTACAATTTGTGAAGATACATTCCATATGTATGTACCATCTTTCATGATGATGTTGTTATTGAGGATTTAGGTAATCTATCATATTATAAATTTCAGAGACAAGAACAAGACAAAGAGAGGGAGACGAATCAAGACGAAGGTAGGTGTTAGGAAGAAATTATATGTTTCTTAACTAGTTTCTCTTCACTCCTTAGATACATAGGTTTAGGTATGTCCACCATTGGTTAAGATACATTTTATATGTTTGTACCATCTTTGACGATGATGATGTTTTTACAGGTTTATATAATCCGTTAGATTGTAAATCTTAATTTGCACAAATATTGGGTAGCCCATTATATGTTATATAGTGGATGATTTAAGTGGCCTAAGGGTTTCGTGGTTTTACTCTTGTCGAAGGGGTTTTCCACGCTAATGTTCGATATAGGGTTGTACATCGAGAGGAGCATAATCAAGAAAAGATAAGTTGTTATAAAAAAGGTGGCAATATTGCTAATATAGATTTTGGAGGTATAAAGACTTTGTTTGTTGACAAAGTAAAATGATGGAAGACAAGAGGGAGATAACTTGTAAATTAAGGTGGAGTGTTGAGAATGAATTTACAATATTACAAATATGGTATATTCATGGTACACAATCTCAGTATAAGAAATGATATATTAAACAAAAGAAAACTATATCTTTTGGTGTATAATCTTGATATTAGAAAATAAGATTAAGATAAAAGTAAAATAAATCTTTTGTTATGGAAATACAATTATGAAATATGGTAAGAATATTGTGGAAGCTCTTTGAGAGATTTGAACAAGATATTAATATTGACCTAATTGGGGCTTATTTAAATATGCAGTCGAGAACTTTCGAAAGTCAAGTTTTTTCCTTTAAAGCATCGCTTCCTTGTGAGTTGTGTGTGAATTTTTATAAGAGAATCATGATAATACTCTTGTAACAATCTTGATAATAAATTTGAGAGCCTATTGTGCTTCAAAAGTGGATGTAAGCTTGTTTTGGCCGAATCACTATAAATATTGTGTATGCGTTCTTTAGTTGTTTTCTTTCGTTTTCGGAATTGTTCGATGTTGTTATTGTTTTTTTTTGCATTAAGGGATAATTCATCTCCTCGTATCCCAACAGTATTTTAGGTCGAGATGCAAGAAAAGATATTATGTCAGCTTCATTGTACTTTCTAACCCACAGGTCTTGGTAAAAAGCCATGGACCTCATTAACACAATGAATATCGTTTCTTCACTTAATAACCATAGTGTGTATATTAAATAAAATTTAACAAAAGAAGGAACCAATAGCATCATTTGATCCTGAAGTAGTTACACATCCATAAAACAAACATATATCTTAAAACAGATACAAGACTATCAAGCACAAATTATTCAATTAGTTTTACACATATATATAGGACAGTACATTTGGGCAGCGGAACTAGATTGGAGTATGTCTTCAACTTCTGGATGCAACGACTTCACAAACCTAACTTCGCCATTGTCTAACCCCTGTGTTCCTGATTGTTTGCTTTAGGATTTGGAAGCTTCTCATCGTTTATTGAACAGAGTGTGGAAGAATTAATTCTACCAGAAACTCGAACCAAATATTTTGTTGCCAAAAATCGACTCAAACCTATATCGATGAAGGCACAATCTCGTTCACTCTCTATATTGCTTCTACATTTCTTTATCGAAAAAATATTCTCTCTCGATCTCAGTTGAAGAAACATAATATGAAATGGCTTCCTCTCTTAGATTCTAAGCTATTTAGGGTAAAAAAATTACAAAGTTATCTAATTAAAATATTAAAAAAATTGAAAGGTCACCCCTTGTTTCTTTTCATATGTACTGATCTTTAATTTGTGACGGTACTTAAGCGTCGGTGAATGTATCATTTGTATTGATGTAGTGAATGTGTCTTTAGTGATGGGAAGTTAGATACTCACATTTTTTTTAGTTGACGTAAGTTTTACTCTATTTTATTTAGACTAATGTGATTGAAATATTTCTTGATGTATTCATCAAATTGACCATCATAACTGTATATTTCATCGTTTCTGTTATTAAAAATGAACTAGTGAATAATGTTCAAACCATATAAACAAAATAGTAATAGTAGGTTAGACAATGTTACCTCCCAAAATGATAGATTATATTTTGTTTCTTTATTTGTAAGACTAATATGATTATTTAGATAAGCTAAACAATATCAATGTTATTACCTTCTTTTTCAATCAAAGTGTACATCCCAAAATCTGAACATTCATTCCTCTATAGACAACAATAATGGATGCAGAGCACCCATAGAAAAAATTGAATCTATCTCCCGCTCTACGTGGCGTACTTTATGAAATGGACGGAGTATTAGAAAATATAATGGAGGATCAGAATTGGAGGTTGCTTGAGGATAATTTTTTATCGTAGGCAGAGGCGGAGCCAGGATGAAAAATTATCTGGGATTGACTCCAACTTGCATCTCAGATTTAACTTTCTATGCTCCGCTTTTTTTTCAATAAAATTTCCACGATTATTAGAAGATGGAGACTCGTTATGCCCTCTCAACGCACACGCTTGCAAAGTGAGCCACCGAGTGCTTTTAATAGTTGTTGTAAGCGTAATCTGTTATTTTGTTTTTCATATGAAGACTGTGCATTCAGTACTTTGTCAATATGACAAGAATATTCATTAGATTATCAAGATATTCAACTGCCCTATTATGTGGTGAAATATTACATCTTATATGCATAACAAAAGAGCATCTATCCCCATCATTAACTCGCTTTCAATATTTGAATCCATCTATTGTAAATGTAGGTTTTTGGGGTTGCTTATGTTCAAATAAGAAATATGGTAAACAAAAAACAGCATCTTTCAAAGGAGAGTATTCTAACCAAGTAAATTTCTTAAACCAATGACTTTGGAACCGTCGATTTTGATTTCCAAATTTGGTCGGCGGGTACTCATCCTTAATAGGTTGATATGACCCCATCTTGATATAAGCTCGTCTAATTTCATCCCTTTGATTAAAAGGATATTTTCATATCGGAATACGTAATGTTCTATCAAGTTTAAGAGAACTTATATCAACATCAATTCTAGGAGATATGTTAGGTTTTTGAGTAGGGATATCAAATTCTTTATTTAAATATCGAACCAAACCAATGTAACTATTTTAACTTGTTTATTAATATTAATTTATATTTTCTTATAAAATTTTGAAATAATTTAAAATTAAGAAATATAAAACACTATTAATATTTTAATTTTTATATTTTATCCTTATAAATAATTTGTATTATTAATTATATTAAAATAAATAAAAAAATAATATATAATTATTATATAAATATAATTTTAAAATTAATAATATTATTATATGATTTACATTATTTTATATATAATTTTTTACTTTATTTATATAAATAAATCTTATTTATATATTAATTAAAATTTATGTATTATTATAAATATTGTTAGTATAAAATAAAATACTAATAATAATTATTTTAATAAAATTAAAATAATATAATTATTAATTAGTTTATCTATAAATTTCAAAATATAATATTAAAGGTGAAACATGATTTGATCACCTGACCTCTCTCATACGTTAACTGGGCTAAGAGTCTCGTGTCAAACACATATATAAAATATTTTGTTTTAAGATTTTAGCTCCGCCCTGATCGAAGGTATAACTCACGTATTTCCTCACAAATGCTTGGAAAGTGACAAATGTAATCCAACTCTTTTTAAAATTAATTTGATCACGTATAAAATACATTTGTCATCTGTGGTATTTATTCTCCCGGGTGATAACATACTCTTTCTCTCTTTGATCTCTCTTCTCCCCTTAGTATCCTCACGATCCATCAAGATTCTATTTGAGATTATACAAGTTTATAACTGTAAATTAAAAATGATTTTGAATGAGCAAAAGAACAAACAAAGTAAAAATTTTAATTTTTATGGATTTGAAATAGCGGTTACAAATTAAAGTGCATGAGATGCCAAATAATTAATGTTTACCAAATAAATAGAGAAAACTAATTCACTTTAAAATTTTAATTATTTTGTTTGCCTCTTCATTTAAGATATAGTTTGATTTCACATTTTCTATCAAAGAGATTTTTATTTTTAGTTTTAAGTATAACATTTTTTTCATTAGATGACGTATGCACAACAAATTTACCTACCTAATTTATAAATTTAAAATTAATTATTTCGATTATTTTTTATTAAAAAATAAAAGTAATTAAAACCAAGATCAAAACATAATTAAACAAATAATTACATTAATTATTTAATAATTAAATTCTAAATTAATTAAGGATAATGACCAAAGAAAATAAATAAAATAATTTGAGATAAATATTTTACCCATTTTATCTCAAACTAATTTTAGAAAAATCAAAAGAGATTAAATTAAATAATTTATTATAAATATTGTATCCATTTTATCCCAAATAATTTATTTATTTAATCCAAAACTATACAAAAATAAAATAAATTGACAAAATATGTGTCATATTAATTTAAATATTTGTATATTTATAAGGATTTACAAACAAAACTAAAAGGGTGAAAGAAAAATCAATTTCAATTAAATCCTTAAGTTTAAATAAAAAATTAAATATGTGATTTAGTGTAGTCGAAACCCGGAGGAATCGTTGCAGTAGGATTCACAGCCAGCGGATAGACGTTGGATTTTCATCCAATGCCCAAGAATTGTGCATGTTTCCCTCTACAACAGAGCAAAGGCACGCTCGCGAAGTAGGGGGTCAACTAACGCGTTCCCCAACGCCGTTACTTGAAAGGCAACAGACCGCTCGACCGTTGACGGAACATGGACGGAACGCCAATGAAGTGTCCCTTGTCCGACTTTTCGCCCAAAACGACGACCTGGATCGTCGTCTTCATCGCAACCCCGAACATATATATCCATCTTTAATTTTGTAAAGATGGAACTATGTCATTTCTTGATCGTTGACCTCATTCAAAAAGTGAAATGATCACCCTACTTTAGTGATCATTTTCTCTAATTCTACGATCATAAGTATAACCTACATCATCGACTAGCCATAAAACAGCCAAAATGCCGTTATGGCCCTTTGACTCAATGAAGCTTACTTGCTTCTCAAACCGACCTCGAGAGGATATAAATAGCCTTCATTGGATTGATCTAAAGGAAAGAGATCAACTCCCAAGCTTCCAATCAAAGATTTCCAAAAATCTGTCATAAAAGCTTCAAGTTTCAAGATTTTTCAAAAATCTTGTGTAAGACCTTAAAGCTCGGATCCAGACATTCTCAAAGTTTCCCTAATGTCTGAGGAGTGTTCTCCAATCCTTGGTAAACTTTTAATCATCCTTTAATTAAACCCTTTAGTTTGAAATTGAAATTTTTATATTTCAATTTTCATAAGTTTGTATACTCCTTACTTGTTAGATTTCTTGATTGGAAAACGATACTATGATCATTTATAAACTTTCTATTGAAGCCAAACCCGATCAATCAATCTAAAATAGAAAACCTCAAATTTAAATTTAGAAAATCTCAAAACCATATTTTCTGTTCTTGAGCTAACAATAACTCATAAATCTTTCCAAAATATTTATAATGATGTTAGGAACCTATTTGAATCATGTTTGATCCATTCCGATCATATTTGATCAAAATTAAAATTTTCATAAAAATTGAAAATTAAAAATTCTCGAATTGGTCAAAACGAATCACCTGTTTTCTTATTTTTGTTCCAATCAATCATATGAAGCATAAGAAAGCTATTGGTCAACTGCTTACACTTCATTAAAGTCTAAAAACAAAAAACCCGATTTTTACATCAAAAATGTTTTGGTTGAATGGAACATCATCTCGGTCGAATGACACTTTGGGATGATGTTCATAATGATCCTATGAGCTTTATGAAGCTTCATATTCCCTTGGATCAAAGGATTCGGGCCTAATTAAAACAACAAAATATGCAGTTTTGATATTCTTGAGGACCAATGAACCTAGCCTAGGTTTCACTAGGAACGACAGATTTGACTGAGAATCTTCAGCCAAGATCAAGAATTTTCGGCATTCGTATGAGGATTTTCAAACCTAGGACCGAGGAGGTCCGACCAAGAATTTTATATTCGACCGAGGATTCTAACCTTAGACTGGGAGGCTCTTGCACCCTTTCAAAGATTCTAACCTAGAAAAGAGGAATCTCACACCCAACCGAGAATTCCCAAATCTAGGACCGACGAAATTAGCCCTAGGCTAACCCAGGATGGGTGATTTCCACACCCGATCAAGGGACTTCAGCACCCTAACCGAGAATCCAAAGCAAGAACCGAGGGGTCTCGACCCTAGGACCGATGATTTTAGTCCCGACCGATAAAAATTGCACTTAGAACCGAGGACACGGATCCTAGGGTCTGTTTAGTTGAACTTTTAATTTCTAAATTTATTTTTTTGTAATTTTGGGACACACAAACCATTTTCTAAAAATCCCAAAAAAATAAAAAAAAATGATTTAAAAATATATTTTTAGAATGTTTTCTAAAAATATTTCGATAAGGGATCGTTTATGATTTATTTTTAAACCTTAATACCTTTTAAACTGATATTATTCAAGTATATTCCTCCATAGTCATCATCATTAGAAACATATACCATCATTTAAATATTATTATTACAATTTTAAATACGCAAAAATATGTGCATATCTAGAACTGGAAGAATAATTTCTTAAAATAAAATATTATACAACCAATTTTCAAAAACCAAGATTTTTATCAATTAGAGACAATTTTAAAATGAGTATGGAGGATGAAGCGCGAAAGTCTTTTATCGATTATCACCAAATTACGAACGAAACGAAACATGGTTAAAAATACGTTTGTATACTTTTACCTTTTTTGATTTTAAAAATCAATTGGTGACTCTGTTTTAAATAAATAATATTTAAATTCAGATTTCTAAAAATCAAATTTTATTTTGATTATTTTAAAACTAAAAAAATTATTTAAACTTGAACTTAAATTAATTATTTGTATAATTAATTTCAAAAGGCCAGGTTTGTTTTAAATCTTTTATAATAATGTTTTATTTAAAAATTCATTTCTGACAAGTAAACCGATGTTAAAATTTTTCGAACCTCAAGATTTTTCGGGATTAGAGTTTTCCGGGGTTACACCCTATCAATTTTAGATATAACCATGAAACAAGATTATGAACCATTATGAATTGAGTTTTTTTATGATTTCAACTGGAGTTATATTAAAATAACCATTTTACCATTTTAAGAAATAATATTAAAATAACCATTTTCATAGTTCTTCTACAAAAATTAAGGTTAAAAGAGGAAACATTAGTTTTAAAACATCAACTTATGAATTATATTAACTTAAGAAAATGTATTTGAGAAATAAAGTTATATTCACAGTTTTTCAATATATTATTTCAGAGTTTTACAAGACAAAATCCCAATATAATCACTCAAATATCCAGAGTGAAAATGATCACCCTCGTTATCACAATTTTCATAAAAAAAAGTAGATAATAATATTAAACTAACAAAAATAAAATTAGAACCAATAATAGTAGACCAATAATAATAATACATAAAAAGTTATATCAAATTACATAGAAAACAAACATCACTAGAATAATTAGTAAACTAAACTTAATAATTATATTTAAATAGTACTAAATTGAGAAATATTTAATAAAAACTATGCAATTAATTTTAAGTATTTCAAAAGTTTATAAAATAATATAAACTAATATTCAAAAATAAATTAATACAAATATATTGAAATGGTTATATTATTTAAATAAAAATTAAATCGATTATAAAATAAATATTGACCCCATAACAAACTGATTAGATATAGCAAGTTATTCATTTGGAAATTGGTGTATTATTTATTCTTCCAAAACGATTTATAGATATTAATATTCTATAATCGTTTTCTCGAGTGTCTACCTATTTAATAATCAGTGTTTGATAAGGACTTTAGGTGTTTATTATTATTTTCATGTTTGTGTCTTTTTTTTTTTTTTTTTTTTTTTTTTTATATTCTCATCAAATTATGATGAAATCTAAACTAGACTTTCAATTTATTTATATAATTAGCTTTCATTCATTTAAATTCTAATTAATTTAACTTTTCACGTTTCTTTTACTTATTTTTGTTCAATTATATAATTTAAAATATATAAATTTGCTATAATTTAATCAAGTATTCTCTTCCCTTTAGATTTTGTATATTTATTTTATTGTAGTAGATATATTTGTGAATCGATTCGATTAATATGTTTATTTATTATCCGTAATATTGTAATACTTATAACTTTATAGCCCAGATTATTGGTCTCAAGTCTAACGTTCGTTAAATAAACATTATAGTTTACTAAATTAAAAGCTATGCAATTTAACTCATTAAACAAAATGAGTAAACTTTAATTTGATCTACTTTCTTTATCATCCCCATTATATAAATACATTTCGGTAACTCATAAATTTTTGGCATTTCTGAAATATTTCATATCTATTTGTTGTTGATAATTATAATGATAATCACAAGCTTTATGTATCTTATCAAGTAAATTTAAGAATGTATTAATGTTCCAGTGATTCGATTCATGAAAATATTTATAAATATTGATAAATGGTATTGTAGTTCTTGTTTTTTTTTTTAAATCTCTTTCTCACTCCAATGGCATTCTAAGTTATGGCCATAATTTTTTTTAATTTTTTTTTTGAAAAGTTACATTTTATAAAAATCATTTAAGTCTAATAATAAAAATATAACATGAAAAAAAATATGACAAATTGAATTAAGTTATGGTATACTATTATAAATGAATGTTGAACATGATCTTGATTTGTATATTTGAATTCTTATGTAGACAGAAGAACATGATTTTGAACAAGATTGTGGTGATTTCGTAGGTAATATTTTATGAGTATTTATTTTTTCATTGTGTCACAATTTTACTTTCTAAATCAATAACATGTATTTTTTTCTTGAACATTGGATATGTGAAGAAGAATACGAATCTAATTAATCTAATCTCATTGCGGAGAAAATTAAGATAGGGAAGCGGGCTAGTTGATAGAAGCCAAAATAATGAAGTAATCTAAAGACATTTATTTTGTTTATGAGGATGATGAATTATTTTAATTGAACAACATTTTGGATCGATATATGCAAGTTGATTTTTTTTTAAATGATATTGGAGGAGATGTTATCGTTTTCAAGAGGTGCCCTGTTGGCGATCCCAGAGTTCCATCGCTGGAACGGTTGGTGAAGTCTTTGATTAATATCGGTTGGGATGCATAGTTGATCTCTTAGACAATCTTAAGAGAGAATAATGTGTGAACATTAGTTGAAGAGTTAATATTTAGTGTCATTTGTTTTTAATGCATTTATTTCTCTTTGTTATTATATTTTTTCATGTTTCTTTATTATTGTTGTTTGTGTTGGTACTATATTTATTTATTTATTTTGTTTAAACGAGTTTCTTTTGAATAATGTTTTTTTTAGAAAAGTATAATTTATGAAAAAAATTTAATTAAATTCAAGTTTGGACTAATGTCTATAGGCTGACTTTTTTTTTTATTAAAAATGATAATTGCTTATTACTATTACTCACATTATTTATTTTATTACAGCGATGTGAAAATGCTAATTAATGCTCTGTCTTGAAGATGTCCTTTAAAACAAGACACTAGATCAATAATGCAACTTACTACTTTTATGATAAGGACCACTTTCGATTTGTCACGTTGCATTTCAATTGCTTTGTCAAAAAACACGAGCACAGATTAATGCCCATCTCTTATTTAATTTTCTATTTTCTTCACAGATCTAAGATTTTGTTAGAATTTAAGTAATAAAAATTTGAATTATTTTGTGAAAATAATTAAAGTGTATTAATATATGATAAAAATTATTTCTTAGAAAATATATCTATGAATTAATATATATATATATAATTGTTGAAGACATAATTGAAAATATTAAAAGTTATTTGAAGATTATTCATATATATTAAACCGAACTATCACTAAGTTACAAATATCCAATTAATAATTAAGAGAAGATTAAATTTCTGTGTTTCTTCTTTCTAGAAATTAATAATAATAATAATAATAATTATTGGGAGGTTATTACAAGAATCACTGTGAAGTCCGTGTGATGGATATCCAATATTTTAATACATCAATATCTAGATTAAAAATAAAGGTGTATCCTAACATAATTTAAAAAGATTAGAGTATTTGGGTTCTTTTCTTTTGAAGAAAAAAACATATTATTTTATAATTAATTTTACATGTTAAATAGATTATTGTTTAAACAACAATCACATACACACACAAATAAAGAAATGTACATGTTAAAGACAAACACAAAAAATAATAAAAATAAAAATAAAATAAAATAAGAGTGCTGTATACCCAAAGCAATGCAAGAAATGAAAAAAAATATTATTTACACTAAACTTAAAATTAAATATTCAATTAAAAGAGCACAAACTCATAGGATTTATTAAGTTAAAAATCTTTTAAAAAATATATATAATCACACGTTATTTAATTTCTTTAATTAATTATATCACTAAATTTATTAATTAAAATATTTATTATTTAAAAAAATATAAAATTTATTATTATATATTAATAATATTGACATTAAAAAATCATTTCATCAAAATCAATATCAATTAAATTATTTTAAATAATACAAAATTTAATCAAATAAAATTATATCAAACAAATCAACATTTAACAAATAAATAGTTTTTTTCCATAAAAACATTAAAATTTGTTTGAATTGATAATTTTTGACGATATATATATATATATATTTTTATATAAAATCATCAAAGATCAAATAAATAAATAAATAAGCGAAATTAATATTTTTTAAATTTTTTTGTTTTTACGTTTTTATTTTGTGTTTATTTCATACAATATTAAAATTCAATTAAAATATTCGTAATTAACATATTTTTATTAAATCATACATTTACACGTATTTGTAACCCTGGGAATGGTCCCTTTCCGTGCTTAGCACATGTTTGGAAAACACATTACAATACAATGTGAAAACTCGAGGTGACTCGAAGTTTGATGCGTTTTAACATTGGTTTGTGTGACAGACATATTTATAAAAAAAATATAATTTAAAAAATTTTGAATATACCTCGGAGTTTTAGAAATAATCATATAGAAATAATTAATTTTATTCAAATTTTAATAATTTGGGGACCAAATAATAATTTAATTAAAACACCGTTTAAATTAATTAAACATAATTAATTTAAAAGATTATTTATTTGAAAATAGATTCGTCAAATAATTTTAGAAAAATCAGTCAAATGTACATGTATAAATGTACTTTATACTTGAGTTTCTATAAAGGATTTGTTTTTTGGTTAATTATGCTTGGGAAAGACTTTCACACTATATCATCTACGCCCTTCAAATGATGGTTTTATTTCTTAAGTAAAAATCTGACTATCGAAAGTTCTATATATAACATTTATTTTTTTTAATTAGTAGTCCGAGATCCTAAACAAAGATATGTTTATATTAAAATATTATTTACTCTAAACTTAAAATTAAATATTCAATTAAAATCTTTTAAAAATTTATATATAATCCCACATTATTTAATTTCTCTCATTAATCATATTACTAAATTTATTAATTAAAATATTAATTATTTTAAAAAATATAAAATTTATTATTATATATTAATAATATTTACATTAAAAAAATCATTTCTTCGAAATCAATATCATTTAAATTATTTTAAATAATATAAAATTTAATCAAATAAAATTATATCAAACAAATCAACATTTAACAAATAAATAACCTATGCAACCACATCACATGCTGTTGGCCGGCCCTAAATTTTGGTTGTTTAGTTAACGTGTTTAAAGTTGGTACGCTATCGTTAAAATTTGTTTGAATTGATAATTTTTCAGGATATATATTTTTTTTATATAAAATCATTAAAAATCAAATAAATAAATAAATAAATAAATAAATAAGCAAAATTAACGTTTTTTTAAAATTTTCGTTTTTACGCTTTTATTTTCTGTTTTTTTTCATACAACATTAAAAATCAATTAAAATGTTCGTAATTAAATGTTTTTTTTAAATCGTACATTTTTACGCATTTGTAATCCCTGGGAATGGTCCCCTTCCGTCCTTAGCACGTGTTTGGAAAACCCATGCCAATACGATGTGAAGACCTGGGGTGACTCAAGGTTTGATGCATTTTAACATTGGTTTGTGTGCCAGACATATTTATAAAAAAACATCATTTAAAAGATTTTAAATATACCTGGAAATTTTAGAAATTAATCATATAAAAATAATTAATTTTATTCAAATTTTAATAATTTGGGAATCAAATAATAATTTAATTAAAACTCGGTTTAAATTAATCAAACATAAATAATTTTAGAAAAATCAATAAAAGATACAAGTATAAATGTACTTTATATTTGAGTTTCTATAAAAGGTTTATTTTTGGTTAATTACGCTCGGGAAAGGATTTTCGCGCTATGTCCTTTACACATGTCAAATGACAGTTTTATTTCTTAAGTAAAAGTTTGACTATCGAAAGATCTATTTATAACATTTATTTCTTTTAATTACTAGTCCGAGGTCCTAAACTAGGATATGTTTAGATTACATAAATAATTGTACAAAATTATTTAAAAGAACGTAAATGTGATTGCGTTGATATACGATTAAATATGATACCTGAAAAATATCATAAAAGTGTTACAATTTAAAAATAAATTCCAAACGGGGCCTTAGCTAAAATATTTGTTTAAGACATATACTGGAAATATTTAAATATTATTTACTGATCATTAGGGATTATTTAAAAAATGGATTGGGGTTCCAAAATTTCAAAATTAATCGATTTTGAAATTTGAAATTAAACATGCCTTAAGATCGGATTCCTAAGGCTTGGGTATGTTTTTTCTGATCTAAGATTAGATGGGCTTGATCAAGACCGGGGTGGTCTAGTTTAGGGCTGGGGAGCGTGGGTCCCATGATCCGGAGTGCTCGGTCTTGATTTATAAGGCTCGTTCTCGAACTCGGACCACTAGATCCTAAGTTTGAGAGATTCAGTCCCATGATAAGTTTATCGGTATAGTTCTTCGGTCCTAGGTTAATGGGTCCTCAGTCCTAGGCTAAAAGGGAACTCACCCCTAGGTTAATGGATCCTCGGTCCTAGGCTAAAGGGAGTGATCATTCCTAGGATAGAAACCTCAGTTAGATTTCTTGGTCCTAGGTTAAGAACATCGGTCCTTTCTCTTAGTCCTGACACAAGAACATCGGTCCTTGGTCTCGAACCTAGGTTAGTTTTCTCGGTCTTGGTTAAGATTCTCAGTCCTCGTTCTCGGTCCTAGGCTAAGTACCTCGGTCCATGCCTTGGTTCAAGAGAACCGAGTATTCTTGAATTGGTCAAAAATTGCAAATGCCATATCTTTTGATACAAATCATAATTGTGGGGATTAAAACCCCTAACCCTTATCCTGATCAATCGATCCTTACAAAGATCAATTTCATATAACTATTTTTAGGGTAAAATTTGGGATCTTTTGAGTTAAGTCATCTCATGGATTAATTCTTTTTTCAACATGTTTGAAATGATGAACATAGTCGAACACAACCAAAACAAGAACATCATTCAAACTCTATAACAACTTTTAAAAACATGATCGGGATGTTGATGTAATGATTTGGAAATATTCTTAACATGTTTACACACTTGTAAGGCAGTTAATGAACCAAAATTCCAGCTTAAAAGATCAAGTACATCAAATTAAAAAATTCATATTTTCAAACAATATTTTTTTCGTTTTATGTTGATTTGATCAAATCTCTTTCAATCGAAAGTTTATAAGTTATCTAGGGAGTGATTATAAACAAAGAAAACACGAAATTGAGTCATAAGAATGATCAACCCGATCAAACTTGAAAAAAAAATTCAATTTTCAATCACAATTTGAATTACAGTGAATCTTGAAAGCTTATCAACAATTGGAGAATACTTCAATGATGCGTGGGAAGTTTTCTCAAAGCATGGATTGAAGATGTGATTGCAAGAGAAGATTTTTTTACAAAAATCTAGTTTCGCCGTAATTCTTGATTCTTCGAATTATACCGTAATATGTAATTATTGTTTGATGGTTTGAAAGCCTAACATCTAGAGAGTATCTATACTAAGTTAGGTCGGTTATGGAGGTCAAATTCAACTTTAATTTTGCCATTGATGTTGTTCTTCCTCATTTCCATTTTAACTTTGGTATCCTAGCAAGATAATAGATTTTGACTTCGCATTCTAGGGGAATGATGGCGAGGATAAGACGTGTACATGGTTAAATTTTGGAGGGATAAGGATGGTTGTAGGCGGAGATAAAGCTTCTGGAAGAAACGCCGGTGTCGATCGCGTTTACGGTGATCCCCTACATCAGCGAAGAAGATAGAAAAAACGACGCTCTTTCGTTGAACCAAAACACAACGTTTTGGTGTTTTGTCACGTTCAATCGATGTTTGGGCATTTTCGGCTAACAGAGTTGAAGTCCCGTTAGTTGATCTCTTGTGGCTCTGGTCCCGCGTTCACTTGGTTACAACCGGCTTCATTGCGCATTTATAGGCGGTGGATGATAATCCACCGCTGATCCAATGTCCCAAAATCCTATTGTGATAATTAAACATAATTTCGGCTACACAGAATTATCAGTGTATATTTTTAATAAAAGGGTTATTTGTAATCGCTTTTTTAACCCTTTATTGCGTTTTTCTTTACCAAATTATTACACAAAATTATTTTTGACAACATAATAAAATTATGATCATTTATTTTATTTTTTTGGGTAATTTGGGGGTATTTGTTTAATTATGTAAAGCCATAAATTATACATAATTTATGTTTAAAATCATAATTAAATAATTTCAACCCCTTTTTGGGTTTGATTTGGGTAAAATAAACACAATATTTTAACCTTAAAGTATTTTTGAATTTTTATTTAATTTTTCTATTTAGAGTCTAATTATCACAATAATTAACCATAATTTAATCTTTAATCTTGGGTTATTTTGAATTTAAAAATTCAAAGTATTATTTCAATATTATTATAAATTAATAATATTATTTATAAAATTAGGGTATGCTATATTTTCATACTTACAAAATGCCTTTCTCGAATCGAGTTTGAATAAAACAAAGTCCGTTTTAAAAAAATGTGGGTTCGAGGTTTAAATATTCTGAAATTCATACCCTAACTTATAATAAGGTAGAATGATAGAACTTGGATGGTAACATATGTTGGGGATGAATCATAACAATGACTCATAGGTGGGGACAACTAACATGATCATTCGTTGGTTGACTTATTTGGGGATATACTATCTCAATAGTCTTATGCTTGAGAGGGAGTAAACATGACTCTAGTTGGGGAATACTCTCATGAGGACTGGTGATAATAATCACTTTATATCTTTCATGGGAAATGACATCCATAGATTCCTATCATAAGATAGGGCTTATTGTGGTGAAGGGTGATAACAATCACACCGAGGGATAGGTTAAGACAATGACCTATGTTGACGTATATTAAAATAGGAGGCTTTTACGAATCACAAAAATGATCTATTGTGCCTATCAACATATATGGATTTTACGAATCATAAAAATGACCTATTGTGCCTATCAACAAATTGAGCTTTGGAAAGGTCTTATAAAAAGTGACCTTCACAACTGGTTAAAAAATCATACTTTAGCCGGGGATTGTTTACGAGAGGAGCTGGTTTGATTAACAACTTATCTCTTTTGATATGAAAAAATTTCCTTCGCAATTGCATGAAACATCGACCGAGTGCGTTGATGGGGCACTTCAGTCTTTGGGACAAAATGTCCTTCACAGCTGGATTAAAAATGTCGAGTCTTAGGGGACTTTTATCATTTCAGGAGTATTTCAACATAACCTTATTCCCTTTTGTTTTACGAAGTGGCCTTCACAATTGGGTAAAATATCGACCATTGTTTTGCCATTTCTGGGAATGGACTATTCCCAATTCTGTTTCAAATAATGTTTGAAAACAGAAGACACATTGATCCCATTTAAGAATTATGTAGACTTGGATTCGAAATGTGTTTTGGGCTAAGATACTAGTATTTCAACAATCGGGAGATATTAACTTGTTTAAAGATCCCGAGTTCCTTTTTCTCATATGTTAAAATACAGATGATAAATTCAATCTCGTGTAGATGATTATCCAAATTCTTAACTCATAGGGAAGGTGACCGAAACATAAGGTCTCGTTCAACAATATATTTTTGGTTGTCTTTACCGTGGGCCGTAATTCTTCGAACGTTCTATTATTCCTGGTATAGTTGTAGAGAGAGTTTCAAATTTTTATCTTCGAGAATTTTATTCTTTTTTCTATTTTTTGACTTCTAGGTGTATATGGGGGAATCGATCCTTTTTTCTCTTGCGATAGTCATCGGGACAACCGCCCGAGTGAGCATAAACGATGATTTAAACATCTCAACCTACACGTTAGCTTATATATTTTTTTAGTTCTCGAGGTATATTTGGGAGAATCTATATGTTTTTCTCTTGCGATATTCATTGTGGAAGCCATCCGAGTGAGCATAAATGGTGATTTCAACACCTCAACCTACATGGGAGTATATATTATGCATATGGGTATAATTGTACGTAACCCAATCCAAACCCATAAGCATGATTAGCGACTTGTCATCCATCATGAAAGTCATTTTCCTAATGGGATACCATGGGAGAATGTTCAAGATTTCATTGTTGCTTTGTACCAGGAGTTCATGCATGTCTAGCTTTATTCTCTAATATTGGATGAAAGGGGACATGATGCCATTAGGAAGAACTGGCGGAAGACGCTTGAGCTCTTCAAGAATCTAGATATAGAGGATTAAGGTGGAACCCCTTTTACTTATGGTATAAGACCTACTTGAGTTATTCATACCCATTAGTGTTTCTGTTAGAATAACACTAGAGGGATCCTTGTTGCCTCTTTGTATCTCATGTACTACTTCAATGATTCTTGAGGAGGGATTGTCATCTATTGGTGTAAGAAAGAAATTATCCAATAGGATTGACATTGTTATCATAGATGATCCCAACTTCAGATGGATTTCTCCATCTATTATTTCCATCTTGGTCCAAGTTTAGAAATCAACATACGTTCTTGCAATGATACTATCACCTATAAGATCTTTCTAATAGGTATTGAGTCTATGAAAAACCTTAAATGTAAAACATTTTTGTTGTCCGTTATTAGAATAACCCGAAATTTTTCTATGATTGAGCATATAAACCTTTCACCTTGAAAGTAAGCTCGTTTTTCAGGGTTCCATCTTTGATGCATCTCCATCATGAAGGTTGAATTTACTTTAAAGTTTATGAACCTCATAATGGGGATGAGGCCATTGATAATTTCATTTGTTAACATGAAAATTATCGATCTAAGGGACCAACTCGACGTCCGTCAGCATGGACATTGTTGAGACTACAATCAGAGAAGAGGGGGTATTGCAATTTTAAAAATAAGAGAAAATGCTTATGTAAATAACATGACTTAAAGTAAATATCTCATAAGAGTTTGTATATACTTTCTTTAAAGAACTTTCGATTTTACATTGTTCAAAATTTCGAAATTCTAGGTTTTCTAGTTAATTATATTATCGCCTTTTAACTTTTTCGTTATACAAATAGGGGTAAAACTAGAGCTCTTCTACAGAGGGAACGAGTTTTGTTGTAGTAGGTAGATGTGACATAACCTTCACTCTCTTCTTCCTCTTGCTGATATCGAAAGTCATCAATGTTCTGGTCAAGGAATCCCTTTTGTCTTTGGGGATGACCATCTATACTGTATCATTCCACAACTCTAGTTGTCCTAGTACTACTATCGGCCAAACACAGAGTTTTGATGGGATCCGGTAAATTAGTGCTAGTATGATCGCACACGTTATATAATAAAAATTTTATTCATATTATACATCATAATTAAAAAAAATAATTTTTTATGAAATTCTAAATAGACGGGTTTTAAATTGTCGAAGGCCGTTTACGAACACAGTTTCTTTAAATTGATCCGTTTTCATGATATTTTGTATGTTTTTTTATTAAAACATAAAAACTCAAATAAATAATTGAAATTAGTGTTTTTAAAATCGTTCGTTTCTATACTTTTATTTTGTATTTTTTTCATAAAAACATTAAAAATCAATTAAAATGTTTGAAATAAACATGTTTTTTTTAATTCATACATTTTCACGCATCTATTTTTTGGTTTTTTCATAAAATCATTTTTAATTATTCAAATTGATCCGTTTTTAAGATATTTTGTATGTTATTTTATATAAAAACATCAAAAATCAAATAAATAGTTCGAAATTAACGTCTTTTTAAAATTGTTTGTTTTTACGATTTTATTTTGTGATTTTTTATTTTAAAAATATTAAAAATGAGTGTTACATTAATGTTTATTCGATTTGGTCCATTTTAATCGTTATTTTAAAAAATATAAAAATGAGTGCAACACGAGGACTTCTAAGGGGGTCAATCATTTTAGTACTACTCTCGCCCAAGCATGCTTAACTACGGAGTTCTGATGAGATTCGATATTAAAATTGGTATGATCGCACTAGTTATATGATGAACAATTTATTCATTTGATACATGATAATTTAATTGTTTTTTACGAAATTCTAAATAGACGAGTTTTAAACGGTCGAACGATTACACTTTCTTCAAATTGATCCATTTTCACGATATTAAAACATAAAAATCAATAAGAATGTTCAAAATTAAAGTGTTTTTTTAATAGTACGGTTTCACATTATCGTTTTTTGAGTTTTTCATAAAAACATAAAAACATTCTTCGATTTGATCATTTTCATGATATTTTATATGTCATTTTTTATATATAAAAACATAAAAAATCAAATAAATAATTGAAATTAACATTTTTTTAAAATCGTTCGTTTTTACGCTTTTGTTTTGAATTTTTTTTCATAAATACGTTAAAAATAAATTAAAATGTACGAAATTAACGTGTTTTTTTTTTAAATTGTACATTTTCACGCATCTAATTTTAGTTTTATTTTTATAAAAAATTTAAAATCTTTAAATTGATCCGTTTTAAGATATTTTGTATGTTTAATATAAAATATCAAAAATAAAAAAATAGTTCGAAATTAACGTGTTTTTAAAATCGTTTATTTTTACGATTTTATTTTATGTTTTTTTCATAAAAAAATTAAAAATAAGTGTTACATTAAGGTTTATTCGATTTGATCCATTTTAATCGTTATTTAAAAATATATAAAAAGGAGTATTATACGAGGACTTCCAAGGGGGTCACTCATCATAGTATTATTATCTTCCAAGCAAGCTTGACTACGGAGTTCTGATGGGATCCAGTAAATTAGTACTAGTATGATCACACCCGTTACATAATGAACAATTTATTCATTTGAAACATCATAATTAAAAGAATTATTTTTTTATGAAATTATAAATAGACAAGTTTTAAATGGTCGAAGTCCGTTTACAACCATGATTCTTCAAATTGATCCGTTTTCATGCTAATTTTGTATGTTTTTTCATTAAAACATCCAAAATTAATTAGAATGTTCTAAATTAACGTGTTTTTTTTAATTATACGTTTTCATGCTATTGTTTTTTGATTTTTTTTCATAAAAATATTAAAATCAAATAAATAATCGAAATTATTACAAATCTTTGTTCTTTACGCTATATTTTGTGTTTTTTCATATAACATGAAAAATTAATTAAAATATTCGAAATTAACATGTGTGTTTTTTAAATCGTATATTTTCACGCATCTATTTTTATTTTTTCATAAAAATGTTTTAAATTCATCAAATTGATTCGTTTTGAAGATATTTTGTATATTGTTTTATATACAAACATCAAAAATCAAATAAATAGTTCGAAATTAATATCTTTTTAAAATTGTTTGTTTTACGGTTTTGTTTTGTTTTTCCATTAACGTTTATTCGATTTGATCCATTTTAATTTTCATTTAAAAAAAATATTAAAAGGAGTGCAACACGAGTACTTCCAAGAGGGTCACACATCTTAATATTATTATTCTCGCACAAGCATGCTTATCTGAGGAGTTCTGATGGAATCCGTGCATTAGTGTTGGCATGATCGTATCCATTATATGATTAATAATTTATTCATTTGATATATCATAATTAAAAAATGATTTTTTAAAGAAATTCTAAATAGACGAGTTTTAAACTATCAAAGGCCGTTTACGACCACGATTTCTTCAAACTGATTTGTTTTTATGCTATTTTTGTAAGTTGTTTCTTTAAAATATAAAAAATTAATTAAAATTTTATAATTTAACGTGTTTTTTTGAAATCGTACTTTTATACACAATTGTTTTTTTATTTTTTTCATAAAAGCATTAAATAAATCTTCGAATTTATCATTTTTCCCGATCTTTTGTATGTTTTTTTAAATATAATCGAATTTAACGGGTGTTTTTATAAAAATCGTTCTTTTTTACGCTATTTTTTTGTGTTTATTTCATAAAACATTAAAAATCAATTAAAATATTCGAAATTAACATATTTGTTTAAATCTTACTTTTTCAAGAAACTATTTTATTTCTATTAAAACAATTTTATTTTTTCAAATTTATCCGTTTTTAAGATATTTTGTACGTTGTTTTATATAAAAACTTCAAAAACCAAATAATTAGTTCGAAATTAAAGTCTTTTAAAATCGTTTGTTTTTACGGTTTTATTTTTTTATTGTTTTTTCATAAAAACATTAAAAATGAGTGTTACATTAACGTTTATTCGATTTGGTTAATTTTAATCGTTATTTAAAAAATATAAAAATGAGTGCAACACGAGGACTTCTAAGGGGTCACCCATTCTAGTACTACTCTCGTTCAAGCACGCTTATCTAAGGAGTTCTGATGGGATCCGTGCATTAGTGTTGGCATGATCGTATCTGTTATATGATGAATAATTTATTCATTTAATACATGATAATTAAAAAAAATGATTTTTTTTATGAAATTCTTAATAGACAAGTTTTACCCTACCAAAGGCCGTTTATAACCACGGTTTCTTCAAATTGATTAGTTTTCACGCTATTTTTAAATGTTTTTTCATTAAAACATAAAAAATCAATAAGACTATTTATAATTAACATGTTTTTTAAATCGTACGTTTTCACGCTATAGTTTTTTGATTTATATCGTAAAAACATTAAAAAATCTTCGAATAGTTCTTTTTTCAAGATATTTTATACATTTTCATGCTATCGTTTTTGTAATTTTTTGTCATTAAAACATTAAAAAGTTCTTCGAATTAATCCTTTTAAACGATATTTTGTATGTTTCTTTTATATAAAAATATCAAAAATCAAATAAATAATCGAAATTAACGCGTGTTTTTAAAAATATTTCGTTTTTACGCTATATTTTGTGTTTTTTTTCATTAAAATATTAGAAATCAATTAAAATATTCGAAATCAACATGTATTTTTTAAATCGTATATTTTCACGCATCATAAAAACGTTTAAAATTCTTCAAATTAATCCATTTTCAAGATATTTGTTTGTTATTTTTTATAAAAACATAAAAATCAATTAAATAGTTCGAAATTAACGTCTTTTTAAAATCGATTGTATCACAATTTTATTTTTTTGTTTTTTTCATAAAAAATATTAAAAATAAGTGTTACATTAAAGTTGATTCAATTTGGTTCATTTTAATCGTTATTTAAAAAAATATATAAAAAGGAGTGTGACACGAGGACTTCCCAAGGGGTCATCCATCCTAGTACTACTTTCCCCCAAGCAAGCTTAACCGCAGAGTTCTAATGGGATCTGGTGCATTAGTGTTGGCATGATCGCACCCGTTGTATGATGAATAATTCATTCATTTGATACATCATAATTATTTTTTTTTTTACGAAATTCTAAGTTGACGAGTTTTACCACAGTTTCTTCAATTGATCTATTTTTATGCTATTTTTATGCCTTTTCATTTAAACATCTAAAATCAATTAGAATGTTCAAAATTTTGTTATTTTTTTTAAAAGTGTACATTTTCACTCATCTATTTTGTATTTTTTTCATAAAAACTTTTAAATTTCATCAAATTAATCCATTTTCAAGATATTTTGTACGTTATAAAAACATAAAAATCAAATAAATAGTTCGAAATTAACGTCTATTTAAAATCATTTATTTTTACGGTTTATTTTGTATTTTTTTCATACAATTATTAAAGATGAGTGTTACATTAGCTTTTATTGGATTTGTTTCAATTTAATTGTAATTTTAAAAAATATAAAAAGGTGTACGACACGAGAACATCCTAGGGGGTCACTAATCCTAGTACTACTCTTGCCTAAACACGCTAGACTGCGGAGTTTTTATGGGATCCGTTGCATTAGTGCTTCTATGATTGCACATGTTATATATATAACATGAACAATTTACTCATTTGATACATCATAATTCAAAATAATTATTTTTTACGAAATTATAAATAGGTGAGTTTTTAAACAAGCGAAGGCCGTTTATGACCATAGTTTATTCAAATTGATCCGTTTTCATGCTATTTTTTTTATTTTTTTCATTCAAACATTAAAAATAAAAATTAACGTGTGTTTTTCAAATAAATAATTGAAATTAGTGTGTGTTTTTTAAAAATAGATAGATTTTACGCTTTTTTTGTATTTTTTTCATAAATACATTAAAAATCAATTAAAATATTCAAAATTAGCGTGTATTTAATTTTAAGTAATACATTTTCACGCATCTATTTTGTGTTTTTTTCATAAAAACATTTAAATTTCTTCAAATTAATCTATTATAAAGATATTTTGTATGTTGTTTTTTTTATCAAAAGATAAAAAATCAAATAAATAGTTCTAAATTAAAGTCATTTTTAAATCGTTTGTTTTTACGATTTTATTTTGTTTTTTTATTATATTATAAAAACATTAAAAATGAGTGTTATATTAACGTTTATTTGATTTGGTCCATTTTAATCATTATTTAAAATAAAAATAAAACGGAGGGCGACACGAGGACTTCTCAATGGGTCACCCAACCTAGTACTACTCTCGCCCAAGCACACTCGACTACGGACTTTCGATGGTATGATCGCACCCAATATATTATTCATTTGTAACATCATAATTAAAAAAATAATTTTTTAACGAAATTTTAAATAGATGAGTTTTGAACTGCAAAAGAATGTATACGACTACATTTTCTTAATTTTTTTTTCACGCTGTTTTTGTATGCTTTTTCATTAAAACATCAAAAATTAATTAGAATTTTCGAAATTAACGTGTATTTTTTAATTCGTATATTTCTACACATCTATTTTTCATTTTTTTTCATAAAAACGTATAAATTTTTTCAAATTATTCCGTTAATAATATATTTGGTATGTTCTTTATATCAAAATATAAAAAATAAAATAAATACTTCAAAATTAACGTTTTTTTAATTCGTTCGTTTTTAAGCTTTATTTTGAGTTTTTTTTCATAAAAACATTAAAAATGAGGGTTATATTAACCTTTATTCGATTAGGTCCATGTTAATCGTTATTTTAAAAAACATAAATAGGAGTGCATCACGAGGACTCCCCAAGGGTAACCCATCCTATTACTACTCTGGTCCAATCGCTCTTAATTGCGAAGTTCTAATGGGATCTAGTGCATTAGTGCTGTTATCAATACACCCGTTATATAATGAATAATTTATTCATTTAATACATCATAATTTTATAAAAATGATTTTTTAACGAAATCCAAATAAACGTGTTTTAAACTATTGAAGGTCGTTTACGACCATAATTTCTTCAAATTGATCTGTTTTCATCTTATTTTGTATGCTTTTTCATTAAAACATCAATAACTAATTTAAAATTTTGAAATTAATGTGTTTTTTAAAATTGTATGTTTTCACGCGATAATTTTATTTTTTATTTTTTTAGAAGCATATTAAAATAATCTTCGAATTGATTAGTGTTCACTATAACTTGTATGTTTTTTAATATATAACATCAGAAATCAGATAAATAATCGAAATTAATTTGTGTTTTTAAAAATTGTTCGTTTTATGCTATTTTTTGTGTATTTTTCATAAAAAAAATGAAAATCATATAAAATAACATAATTAATGTCTGTTTTTTTAAATTGAAAATTTCCATACATCTATTTTGTTTTTTTTCATAAAAACTATTAAGGAAAAATAGCCAATTAAGTATTAGTATTAACTAACTATTAAATAAAGAACCTAAATGTGTAACTATTACCTAGCTTTTTCTTTTAGGTAACTTAATCCTACACATGATAAAAAGTTGTCCGGTTATTTCAAGATCGGTATTTTATAAAGGCATAGCCCGGTTATTTCAAGATCGGTATATGTAGTCCGGTAAGGGATGCGTCTGGTAGTTTATGTAGTCGGATTTATAAACACGCTTCCGATTTTATAAATCGATTTTATCTTGTAACTCCGGATGTACATCAAAATGGAGCGCGTTCGACATTTTACCATTTTGGTGCTACATTTGGACGCTTTCGGCAAAAGCAGACATCAACTTTATACATCCCAAGACAATTGTTTACATTTGAGTGCAAAGACTAATAAAGATCTCTCTACAGCAGCAGAGCTATGATAAAAGAATCAAAGAAAAGTCAAACTTATACACTACTTGTTGGAATTACATTAATGAATATCTTATCTTATTATCATTCAAGTACAAACAAGATCAAGTGGATCCTCCCTGATGTACTATTCTGCATCTCAACCAATCAAGAATAAAACTTACATCTTATTAAGGCGACATATCCGTTGAAGCAGAAAATGTATCCATTGACACCTGCCTAATTAAGAACTCAAAGGACAACCAACTTCATAATGAATCGAAATCCTTGATAACCTTTTGAGAACCTTTTTACGAGCCTTACCTTCGTGATAACAACTCTCTCAAGCTTAAAAAGTTCTAAAAATCTTTCACGTGTCTTAGAGTGTTACCATTGTATTACGATTATACCTATTTTGTGTGAGTTGGTTAGTATTGTAAGTTGATAGAATCCATTTCTATTCAATAGAGTGTGTGTTAGGAGTTCGAAAATAGACAATAACTAAGTTCTGGTTGTTCGATTGGGTTGTGTACAAGTGTTGTATTGAATCAAATCTTTTAGTGATTATCCTTCTCAAGGTTGAGAAGAAGGTGTGACGTAGGAGCTTTTACTCTGAACATCCATAAACATCCTTTGTGTCCTATGTTTCTTCCTATTGCATTACTCTAATCTTATTGTGTTGCTTCAAGTCGAAACAACATTTTCGTACTTGAACTCGGTTCAAGAGTTTGTGACGTCTTACGAAGAGTGGAAACTAGATAATCAACCTCTAACAAGCTTATTATCAAACGAAATGTGTGTAAGCGTTCAACTTTGTGATACCCTAGTCTCCATCGTCGATCCTGATCCTAAGAAATGGTATTACAGCAAGGTTCTCTACTCTCAAGCACCAACAAGAATCTGAATCATGTCTATGGCTGTCACTACCAAGGTTCCCATCTTCTCAAAAGAAAACTATGTTGCGTGGAAGGCAAGAGTCCAAGCTCGTCTTGCCTCCATAGACGATGACATTTGGTTTGTCATCACCAAAGGCCCGATAAAGATTGAAAAGGATAGATCTGAGTGGACCAGTGAAGAAATATAAAGAACAACCTCGACAATTTGGCCAAATATCTGCTTTACGAAACTTTGGATGAAAACATGTTCTACTACATTATATCATGCAAAACTACCAAAGAAATCTGGGAGAAGATGACTCGACTTTGTGAAGGGAATGAGCAAACTAAGCAAAACAAACTCATGATTTCTACACAACAATACGATAATATTTAGATGTGCCCTGGAGAAACGATGTCCGAATTCGATGGGAGATTCAGAAAGATTATCACTACTCTTTCTACACTGGGCAAGACTTACATGAACAAAGAGGTTGTAATCAAAGTCATGCGTTCTATACCTAGGAGTGGGATATCAAGACTATAGTGATGAGGGAGTCAAAAGACCTCAACAAAATAGAGCTCTACGACCTACTAGCTGGTCTAAAAGCCTATGAGTTCGAGATGAACTTAAGAAATGAAGATGAGCCTTCATCATCGAATGTAACCAGGGAATTGGTATCATCTGTAGAGCCAGTTGTTCCTGTGCCTATCAAGTCAGTTGAGTAGTTCAACGAAGATGCAATGGCCCTACTCGTGACTAAGTTTGACAAATTCATGAAGAAGAATCAATCCAACTCGTCTTACAACAATAACAGCAACTCTAATTACGACAAGGCTAACATTCATTGTTTTAACTATGATACTTTAGGTCACTACAAATCGGAATACCAAAAACCAAGAAGAGATGACAAGAAGTCAGCTGATTAGAAACCTAGGGAGGATTACCAACCATCCAAGAACAATAAGGATCAGAAAGCAATGGTGGCAGAGAAGAACAAAAGAAGATGGGCTCAAATTGATTCTGACAGTGATGATGAAGAAGTCAGGTGTTTTATGGCCAATAATGAAGAGGTATTTGACTTTTCCTCTGAAGAGTTTACTCGAGACGATCTAGTTACTACACTCAATGACATGGTCATTGAGTATAAGAAACTGTCTGCTCTTGCCTCAACTCAATCAGATCATACAATTCGGGAAATAGATTAACTATCCTCTGAGAACGAGAAGCTCAAGGAGACAGTTCAACTGTTAACTAAGGAAAACGAGTGAACCAACTACGTGATTGCTGAATGGGCTAATTCTGGGGATGCAGTCAAACAGATGATAAGTCATCAGAGGCCTGTCATTTGAATGTTTGGACTAGGATATGACAACAACAGCATAAACAAGTCATGCAAGAAGTTGAAACCCAAGAAAGGCAAATTTCCTTCCATGAATTTTGTCAAGGGTAATTCAACCGACATTCAAGCAAGTCACGATGCAGATGATTTAGAAATTAAAAAAGAACTAAAATATGTGGAGCCAACCGATAAGTCACAGTGGTTTAGTCCTGAGAGAAGGAAAGCCAACTGGTCGGCTGGAAATAAACATGACAAGAGGTCATAAAGATATTATCAAAACTCACCCTCAAGATACTATGACGCATTTGAAGGCAGACAGAGAGATGTTAAGCCTAATGTAAGTAGATTTATTAAGACTAACACTAGGAGCTTCATCAAGATAACACAAGTATGGATCCCCAAAGGACTGATCAACTATGGACTGATCAACCATGGACTCAATTAAATGTGGGTACCAAAATATTAAATAGTTTTATCTTGCAGGGTAAACAAATTACATGCTTGGAAGAATCAGAATGGTACTTGGATAATGGATGCTCAAGGCATATGACCGGAAATAGCTAGCTTCTCACCTACATTGTGAAGGAATTTAGATCAAGGATCACATTCGGTGATAACTTCAAGGATAAGACTATGGGAAATGGTAAGATTGTCCATGGTAACGTAAACATAAACAACGTACTACTGGTTAAAAATTTGTGCTATAATCTGCTTAGTATAAGTCAAATGTGTGATATAGGATATACTGTTGAATTCCATAAGTAAGCATGTTTAGTTAAGAATCAACAGGGAAGTATCTTATTGACAAGGCATAAGATAGGTAATGTTTATAAGGTTAATTGGAAAAACAAAACACCTAATCCTATTTGCATGATAGCTAAGAACGATCAAAGCTGGCTTTGGCATAAAACATTAAATCATTTAAACTTTCAAACTATTAACTCTATCTTTTCTAAAGAGCTAGTTGAAGGTATTCCTTAATTAAAGTTTTTAAAGGATAAAGTTTGTTCTGCTTGCCAGATGGGCATACAGATCAAATCAATTTTAAAAGTAAAGACAACATTCAATCTGAAAGATGATTAGAACTTCTACATATGGATCTCTTCCGTCCAGTTAGAGTAACCAGTTTAGAAGTAATGGAATACACCTTAGTACTTATTGATGATTATTCTATATTTACTTGGGTTATTTTCTTAGTGTCTAATGATGAAGCCACATCTAATTTAATCAAGATTCTTAAAAGAGTACAAAATGAAAAATTAGTAAGTGTTAATAAAATTAGAAGTGATAAGGGTACTGAGTTCAATAACAAGACTCTATCATCTTACCTTGAGGATTCCGGTATTAGACACGAGTTGTCTAGTGCAATAACTCCACAGCAGAACAGTTTGGCTGAAAGGAAAAACAAAACTCTTAAGGAGGCAGCAAGATCAATAATAACTGACTTCGAAGTGGTTCAAAAACTTTGGGTAGAGGCTATTAACACAACATATCACACTTAAAACCGGTCAATAATTAATAAAAGATTCAACAAAACGCCTTAAAAATTTACCACAACAATGTTCCAAATGTTAAATACTTTAGAATTTTTGGTTGTAAATGTTATAGTCATAATAATGGCAAAAACTATTTGAACGCATTTGATGCCAAATCTGATATTCTTATTATGTTAGGATGATCTACAGTAAGTAAAGCTTATAGAGTATAAAATAATCGTACTCTAACTGTTGAAGAATCATCCCATGTTGTGTTTGACGAATCTCTCAAAAGTAACACTTTGTTGGGTCAAATTATTTTGACTAAGTGTTGAAATAGTTTGACTATTGGAATTTTGATGATGAAATGATGAATGGACTATATATGCGTCTAACTATCTTTGATGCAGGTGTATTAAAGTCAGGTTTCATAAGACTTGGTTCTAATGAGGTTCATTAGACCGATATGGTATTAGATGCATGATGTTAGACGTGCAGTTTAACTTGCGAAGTTAGACGTGTAGTCTAACTAAGCAGTGTTAGACGTGCAGTCTAACTAGAGGAATTAGACGTGCGTTCTAACTCGTGGAGTTAGAAGTGCAGTCTAATAGACTCGGAATTAGACGTGCAGTCAAACTCATGGAGTTAGACGTGCAGTGGATCAGTAATTAGACGTGCAATCTAACTCGTGGAGTTAGACATGCAGTCTAATAGACTCGGAATTAGACGTGCAGTCTAACTAAGTAGTGTTAGACGTGCAGTCTAACTAGAGGAATTAGACGTGCAGTCTAACTCGTGGAGTTAGACGTGCAGTCTAATAGACTCGGAATTAGATGTACAGTCTAACTCGTGGAGTTAGACGTGCAGTCTAATTAACTCGTAATTAGACGTGTAGTCTAACTCGTGGAGTTAGACGTGCAGTCTAATGAATCTGTAATTAGAGGTGCAGTCTAACTCGTAGAGTTAGACGTGCCGTCTAATGGACTCGTAATTAGACGTGCAATCTAACTCGTGGAGTTAGACGTGCAAGTCTAATGGATTGTGAAAGTTAGACGTGTAGTCTAACTCTTTCAGACTAGTCTGAAGTAGAACCTTAATTAGAAGTGCAGTCTAACTCAAGGAGTTAGACGTGCATTCTAATAGAAAGAGAAAATTAGACGTGCAGTCTAACTCCTTCATATTAGTCTGAAGTGATTGTAATTAGACGTAAGTCTAATCCCGTTAGACCAGGTGGTCTAATGGAGTATGTTATTAGACGGGGACCTTTGATTTCATTAGACGAGGTCGTCTAATTGCAATACGTTTTATGGCTTGCTTAAGCAGTTGCTTAAAGCTAACACCATCCTACCCACGTGCTACAGCTGTATGCTACTCCTGCTCCACTTTTCTAGTGAAGATTAGTACGACAGCCTGATGCAACCAATCAACCAATGAAACGTAAGCGATCCTTCCCACTACTTGTTTTGCAGGTAAATCTCTGAAGAATATTCGGCGTACTCCCTGTTGTGTACGACCACGATCCTTGTATTCAGAGTCTGCTGTGTACTATGGAGGCGTTCCAATAGAAGATTGCCATGTATCATTCTAAAGATTTGACCATTGGTACCTGTGCATATTTAAAGATTCCTAAGGACAACAGACAATTTGGAGATCGTCTTGCTTACTGAAATTACTGAGAAATCAAGCTTTTGAATATTCATACTATGAGCTGCTTTCCTAATTGTACTATGTGTTAATCAAGAGAGAGTTAGAATCAAAACATCCTTTAGCTGAGTGATATTCTTCATCTTGTAAGTTGAACAGAGTGTTTACAAGAGTTTGCATAGAATAGAAAGTGAATCAAATCCCTAACAAGATTTCTTTCAAACCGTTTTTCATAAGTCTTCATCAATCGCCAGACCCCCCTCTCTATTGATTAGGACGATCCTATCAATTGGTATCAGAGGTCTATTTCTATTCTCAAGCCTTTCCTGAAAAATGACAACCTTAACCAAAGATGCCAATGCAACCGCCATTCCAACTTTCTCTCGAGAAAACTACATCGTATGGAAGAAGAGAGTTCGTGCTCATCTTTCTTCTCTTCATGACGATATGTGGAGTGTCATCACAGAGAGTCCTATCAAGATCGGTAAGGAAAACGCCGACTGGACCAGTGTAGAAAAGAGGCAGAACAACCTCAACAACATGGCTCTTGATGTTCTGTCCAGATCTCTCGATGACAGCATGTTCAACTACATTATCGAGTGTGAGACTGTTAAAGAGGTCTGGGACAGACTCACCCAACTATGTGAGGGCAACGAGCAAACCAAGGAAAACAAGATCATGGTTGGCACTCAACAGTTTGACAGTTTCAAGATGCGTCCTGGTGAAACAATGAACGAGTTCGACACCAGATTCAGCAAGATTGTTTCCTCCTTGTCTATCCTAGGCAAGACCTATAGCAACAGGGAGCTTGCTATCAAGGTCATGCGTGCTCTTCCAAGGGAATGGGACATAAAGACGATGGCTATTAGGGAATCCAAAGATCTCAACAAGATCTCTCTCTTCGACCTATTTGCTGATCTCAAGGCTATGAGTTCTAGCTGAACTGTAGGATTGAAGAAGATCAATCCACATCTATTATCATTTCCAAAGCTCTGGTGACTGCTGAAGAGCCACCTGTAGCTACTGATGTGAAGATGGCGGCACAACAATCGAGCAGTGACGCCATGTCTCTTTTTGTGAAGAAGTTTGGCGACTTCATGAAGAAGAGCAACCCTAACTCAAGCTCTTCAAATTCTAATGATAATAAGAAATCAAAGGCTAATGTTAAGTGTTTTAACTGTGGTATTCTAGGTCATTATCAATCGGAATGACGGAAGCCGAAACTTGAAGAGGCAAAGGATGATGGAAAAGAGCTGAAGGCTCTTATTGCAGGTGAAGGGAAGAACCGACGAAGCATCCGTGACTCTTACTTATCATCCAGTGATAGTGATGACGAAGAGGTGGTTTGCTTCATGGAAAGAGAAGATGAAGAACAAACTCATGAAACTAAGGTATTTGAATTCTCTTCTGAAAGATTTTCAAGGGAACAACTGGTAGCTGTACTAAATGACATGGTCATTGAGTACATAAAGCTAGCAGAATCCCTAAATGAAATAAAATCTTCATTTGATGTATCTCAACCAGTTTTATCTCAAAATCTTGAATCAAATGTTTTTTAAAAGAAAGTTACAGAGATCTCATCTGAGAATGAGATGATCAAAGAACAAATTCAAACTATTTCAACTGAAAACAAGAGGTTAAACTATGTTGTCAGTGCATGGACAAGGTCTAGAGAAGCTGTCAAATATCAGATCAGCATGTTAAGACCTGCTGGATCTAGATCCGGTCTAGAATTTGATGGCAATGAACCTAACCTGTCCTTCAAAAAGTCAAACTCATCAAATGATAAGCTTAAGCTAATAAGTTTTGTTAAAGATGGTATGACTGACAGTGAATCTGATCTCATTCGTGAAGAAATAACTTTTAAGAACGAAATTATTTATGTTCCGCCGAAGAATAAATTAGAAGCAGCTAGCAAGTCTGACAATCTAAAACCTGACTCAAAGTCAAGGAGTTTTAAAAGAAAGTCTTCCTCAAAAGCTAAGGGACCATTGGCTAGCAGAAAGTCATCTGCTAAGTCAAAATCATACACATTAATCACAACGCAACATGGGAAATCCATTAGAATATGTCAAATATGGATTCCTAAGGGTCTAATTGATCGAGGACCCAATTGAATATGGGTACCAAGTTTGTAAATAGTTTGTTTTATAGGTGATACAAGAGGATTGAAGGAAGGAAGCATGGAGAATACTCTCTTGAGTATACAACTCAGAAGATCAACAATGGCTGCTGCCATTTCAGAAGAATAAATGTTTTTCTATATTGTTGTATTAAAATATTCTTGGTCCGAAGAATCTCAAAATATTTGGTTATTCATTTTTGTAATTGTACAAAATGAGAGGAAAATTACTTTGAAAGTAAAGATACTCTCAAGACGAATGACCTTAATCGGTCTATTAGATAAAGGTGTTTAAAGGAAATGGTCTGTACTTAGACGTATTTTTGCTCACAATCTATACATCTAAGCCTATGTCGTGGTTTAAAACCAACGCAGTTAGACGTACACGTCTAATAGACGTTAGACTTTTTTACGTCATGAGCAAGAGGATGCTCACGTCTAACCAAACACACGTCTAACACGTGGTGTTTATGCGTAAATAGACGTACACGTCTAATAGATATTAGACGTACTCTTTACAACACATAATTAGACGTATGCGTCTAATGGACCTACACGTCTAATAGACGTTTAGTTTTATAGATTTGTGCTGTAAGAAAAACGTCTAACTATGTGCCTTTTAGACTGATCAAGGACAGCTGTCCACGTGAGGAGATATGTGATTTTCCCCCCAAAATTAAAACAGTCATCTCATAATAACATGAAGACACGTGTCTCTCAAGTTAAAAAAGAATGACTGATATACCCTCATTTTAATGATGACTCTTTAGAAAGGACGTCTAATTTTAATTGATGGGCCATACCCCTAGGAAAAATGACAGTTATCTTGTATAACTTCTCATGGTCTATATAAGGACATTTTTGCATGAGATTGAAAGCTTTTTATCTCTCAAGAATTCTAAGAACCCTATATTTCTTTGCCTTTCTCTCTCAAAAATCTGTGCTAATCTTGTGTCTGTTCATATTCTACTGAAAATAGTAAACAAGAGAATCACACTGGGTCATTATACTTTGCAGGTGGATTTTCCGTCTGTCTACACTTTCGATCAGCTGGAAGTAGTAGATATGTTCAGAACCCTCGAGTATTCCAGTCTCAGAAAATATATTGGCGGTCCTTTCATCTTTTACGAGAAGGAAGTTCGAGAGTTCTTTAAATCTGCAACAATGGTGGACGATTTCATCCTAGCGACTATAAACGGAATGGAAATATCTTTCGACGAAGCCTTGTACGCGGAGTTCTTCAAACTTCCGTTGGAGGGTCATACTTTCAACAAAGATCTATCACCGGAAGTAAGTGAAGAGATATAGAAGGTCTTATCGGCCGATGGCTCGGCGATTCATCTGAATGGTAGTAAGAAAGCCCTTAAACCACAGTTTATTTTGCTAAATGATGCGGTGGTAAAAGCGCTTTAAGGGAAGGCTGGTTCATTTAATCTCTATAGTCAAGATTGATTTGACTATATGTGTGCCATTTCAAAGGGGATTCAGGTCAACTGGGCCTCAACATTATTCAACAATCTCTGCTTCTCCATCAACCAGGAGAACAAAGAAAGTATAACATTTGCTTCATAACTAAGTCGGTTGTCGGAGTATTTGGGGGTTCTGATGGGCGAACCCGAACCGATAAACTCAAATAGGGTGTATAATGTGTTCACAGTTGCCAACACTCTTGTTAGAATGAAGAATCTTAAGGAAACGCATTCGGGTTCTTCTAGCCAACAGACAAGTGGAAAATTGATTATTCGATCTAAACAGCCAGCCGCTTCCATCCTGTCAACGGGAGCAAAGAGATCCAAAACAGTCAACGAATCAGAGGCTAGTTCTACTAGCCTAAGGAGCTCTTCAAAGAAGGATTCTAAAACTGTTGATTCCAGAGTCAAGAAAGGTCTAGTTGAACTTGCCACCATTCCCATGTCTCCCCTGTCTCCAGCTGCTAGTCAGTTGAGGAGATCTTCAAGGTCATCTATCTCAAAAGGTGACAAGTCAAAGGCGTCCCGTGCGTCTAAATCGATGAATGTTTAATCAAAGGTAACCTCTTCTATATCTCTAGCTGATGTGCCCAAGTTTGATGTTCCTGTAATGGAACAAGATAAATCTGTTTTTATTCCTGAAAAGGAATCTGTTGAAGGGCCTTCTGTTGAGTCAGCTGGTCCAAATATTGAGAATATTGATAGGACCGAGTCTCCTATTCAACAACCTGATTAAGTAGTCGCTAGTGCTACAGAATTTGCCCAACCAGAACAAGGTGCAGTCCTTACCCTTATTGCTGGTAATGATGCTAAAAAGGCTCCCTCTATTTTTGTCAGAGAGCCTTCCTCCACTAATCCAATTTCAAAAGATTCAATAGTAACCGGGAAAGTCACTCGAGGTGAGCTTCCTCATGGACTCTTCAAGAAACCACCATCTACTTATGAATTGATGCGTTCCACAAGGCAGTCGTGTGGAATTGTGTTTGGTGAACCAAGACCCTCTCCAAAACCAGTTGAGGTTGTTGGGAAAGGGAAAGACGTTGTAACTGAAGAAAGTGAAGATGTTTCTGAGGCAACATGCATTGTTGACCTCATGATGAATCAATTCAAGGCCATAGCGAATGAAAAGAAGGTTCTTAAATGGCGTAAACATGTAGCGAATGAAAAGAAGGTTCTTAAATGGTATAAGACTCCACTGGTGTCTGAAGCTTTGAAAAGAAAAGGCCTTATCAAAGCATGTTTTAGAGGAAGAGCTTTATTCCCCATCCTTGAAGCCAGAAAAACTAATTTTAACCCTATTGAAAAAAGTGTTGAAGTGGAAGTAAAAGTCTTAAAGAGGTTAGACGAGATCATGGCTGACTATCTTTCTGTAGTCACGAGATACGTTGATGGAGCTAACTGCTTAGGAGTTAGCTATTTTAGTATTTTCTCCGATGAAGATGAACCAATGGATGTCTCTACTGATAATGCTGATACAGATGAGCAAGCTGTTGCTCTTCTGATAGAATGTAGAAATCTTTATGCATAAGAAAGACGTTTACTGGTTATCCCCTTGTCGAGCAAAATAAGGAACCCGTTCAAGAGAACCCATCCTTAGAAGAAGAAGAAGAAGAACTCATTCAAGAGCCTGAACAAGCTCTTGTGACTCAAGAAGAAGATATTGTTAAAGAGCCGGTCCAAGCTCTTGTAACTCAAGAAAAAGAAATTGTTGTGGAGATTGCTCAAACTCCAAATGAAAAAGAGGTTATGATATCCCCTGTTGTTAGAACAGAGGGATCTCAAGAAAAGGAGGTTGAAGTTAGTCAACCTGAGATTACCAGATCTGAGGGGGAACCTTCAAATAACAAAGATGCCGAAGAAGAGAGTTCCTCATCTGAGGGGGAACATGATCAAAATGCTAGAACTGTCAAGCCTCTACCATTTCCCGATATTAATGCTGGTAACCTCCATATAATTATTAACAATCCTCTTCAGAACAAGGGAAATCTGTATGAAAGATTTCAGAGAGCAGAAAGGGAGATGGAAGAAGAGCGGAATAAAACGGGAAATGAGTTTGAGAAGGATAAACCGGAGCAATCTCTGTAGATTCACACCGAATTTAATCATATTCAGAGCATGGCAGCAGATTCACAAGATGATTGATCTAACGAAGGATCCTCTGTAGACGGTACCAAGCTTCTGAAGACTATGACATCTCTACTAGACTCTCTTCAGAAGAACGTGATAACTCTGGGATCAATTATGGCAATGATCTTGAAGACCCAGAAAGAAGACAGAAAGGAATTCGCTGAACATCTCAAAACTCTTAAGGAGTTGGATAACACACTGAAGAAGAATACGTATGAGACTCATGTCTCAAATTCAAAATTCTCCAAATTTGAACAGCAGCTCTTCAGTCGTCAATAAAAAATGATAAGCATTGATAGACAAATAAATCTTACTAATCATCGTGAGATCATTAAGTCAATGGAATTATACAAGAATCAGCTAGTTGAAATTCAAGGAAGCATGAGAAGAACTGATGCTGAAAGATTGGAGTATGCCGAGTCCATTGCAAGAGAAAGAGAATGCTAAAGCTGATGCTGAAAGAGAAGAGTCTCATATCACTCAAGGTGAGCCCAGTAGAAGAGGTGATGGTGTATCAACCGGCACCAGATCTAAGAGAGCGCCAACAAACGATAAAAATCCAAGGCCAACCAAAAGAGGAGGAGGTTTAAGCGGTGGTGATCGCGGAGGCCGAAGCAGTAGTGGTGGTCGTGGTGGACAATATGGTAGTGATCGAGGAGGTCATACCAGTGGCGGTGATTGTGGTGGGAGATCTAGTGGAAGCGGTCGTGGTGGTCATGCTCTTAATCCATTTCAAAACCTGCTAACTGGTGAAGGGATGAGCTATGAATGACCTCGTTTCCCCATCGATCCTCGAGTGAAAAAGGAAGAACAATAATCTTCTTTCTCTTACTTTGTTAAGTTTTAAACTATGTTTCTTTAACTATGTTTGTGGAATACTGGTTTTTGAAAGTGGTTATGTGTGATGGATGAACAAGTTTTACCCTGCATTTATATGATGGATATGCTTAATCTTTTATCTATACAGGATCTCAATCTCATCATCAAAAATGGGGAAATTGTTGGGTCAAATTATTTTGACTAAGTGTTGAAATAGTTTGACTATTGGAATTTCGATGATGAAATGATGAATGGACTATATATGCGTCTAACTGTCTTTGATTCAGGTGTATCAAAGTCAGGTTTCATACGACTTGGTTCTAATGAGGTTCATTAGACCGATATGGTATTAGATGAATGGTGTTAGACGTGCAGTCTAACTTGCGAAGTTAGACGTTTGGTCTAACTAAGCGGGGTTAGACGTGCAATCTAACTAGAGGAATTAGACGTGCAGTCTAAATCGTGGAATTAGACGTGTAGTCTAATAGACTCGGAATTAGACGTGTAGTCTAACTCATGGAGTTAGACGTGTAGTCTAATGGATCAGTAATTAGACGTGCAGTCTAACTCGTGGAGTTAGACGTGCAGTCTAATAGACTCGGAATTAGACGTGCAGTTCAACTAATGGAGTTAGACGTACAGTCTAATGGATCAGTAATTAGACGTGCAGGCTAATAGACTCGGAATTAGGCGTGCAGTCTAACTCATGGAGCTAGACGTGCAGTCTAATGGACTCGTAATTAGATGTGTAGTCTAACTCGTAGAGTTAGACGTGCAGTCTAATGAATCCGTAATTAGACGTATCGTCTAACTCGTGGAGTTAGACGTGTAGTCTAATGGACTCGTAATTAGACGTGCAGTCTAACCCGTGGAGTTAGACGTGCAAGTCTAATGGATTGTGAAAGTTAGACGTGAAGTCTAACTCCTTCAGACTAGTCTGAAGCAGAACCGTAATTAGACGTGCAGTCTAACTCAAGGAGTTAGATGTGCAATCTAATAGAAAGAGGAAGTTAGACGTGTAGTCTAACTGGTGATAGTTAGACGTGCAGTCTAACTCCTTCAGATTAGTCTGAAGTGATTATAATTAGACGTAAGTCTAATCCCGTTAGACCAGGTGGTCTAATGGAGTATGTTATTAGACGGGGACGTTTGATTTCATTAGACGAGGTCGTCTAATGGCTTGTTTAAGTAGTTTCTTGAAGCTAGCACCTGCCTACACACGTGCTACAACTGTACGCTACCCATGCTCCACTTTCTAGTGAAGATCAGTACGACAGCCCGATGCAACCAATCAACCAATGACACGTAAGCGAATATCCTACCCACTACTTGTTTTGCAGGTAAATCTCTGAAGAATATTAGGCGCACTACTTGTTGTGTACGGTCACGATCCTTGTATTCAGAATCTACTTTGTACTATGGAGGCGTTCCAATAGAAGAGTGCCACGTATCATTCTGAAGATTCGACCGTTAGTACCTGTGCATATTTAAAGATTCTTAAGGACAATAGACAATCTGGCGATCGTCTTGCTTACTGAAATTACTGAGAAATCAAGATTTTGAATATTCATACTGTGAGCTGCTTTCTTGATTGTACTGTGTGTTAATCAAGGGAGAGTTAGAATCAAAGCATCCTTTAGTTGATTGATATTCTTCATCTTGTAAGTTGAACAGAGTGTGTTATGTTCAACAGTGAGCTAAGTGTATTCAAACTGTATTTGATTCAAATGATATTATAGTGAATTCTTTCGGTGGTTGGAAGAAGAGGTGACGTAGGAGAGTTTGCTCCGAATATCCATAAACAAACTGCTGTGTTGTTCTTTTCTGTCATCTTCTCATTTTTCATCTTAAGATTTAAACCTAAGTAAACATTTCCGCACTTGATTCTGTTTCAAGTGTTTATAAGGGTTTGCATAGAATAGAAAGTGAATCAAATCCCTAACAAGATTTCTTTCAAACCGTTTTTCATAAGTCTTTATCAATCGCCAGACCCCCGTCTCTATTGATTAAGCCGATCCTATCACACTTCTATATCCATTGATTTGTCTAACATAATGGAGGATGTTAATCTCCAACCTAATAGCATAGATGAAGTCCAGGGATTCCTAAATATTGCTTCTGACGAGACAACTGAGAATGTTGAAATTCAACAAGATCAAGTCGCACCTCAACAGACTGATAATCTTGATAACTCTAACCAAACCGGTCGGTCAGATGATTATCAACCAACTAGTGAATTAAATCTTGACCAAATAACCAGTCGGTCAAAAAGCATTTCGGAACCAAACTTCAAATGGAACAGAAATCATCCTCTAAAGCTAATAATAGGTGACCCCTCTACACCTCTTAAGATCAGACATCAATCATTAGATGAATTCACGAACTCGGCTTTCGTCTCGCAGATTGAATCTAAGAAGGTTGACGAAGCATTGCTTGATCTAGATTGGATGTTAGCAATACAAGAGGAACTAAACCAGTTCGAAAGAAACAAAGTATGACATTTGGTTCCAAGACCAGCTAATCAATCTGTTATTGGAACCAGATGGGTCTTTCGCAACAAACTAAGTGATTAGTGGTACAAGTCTATAAACAGGAGAAATGCATTGACTTTGAGGAGTCATTTTCTATTGTTGCAAGACTTGAGGTCATTCAAATTTTTCTAAGTTGTAGCTTTTAAAAACTTCAAGGTTTTTCAAATGGACGTTTAAAGTGCCTTTCTGAACAGAATAATTAATGAGGAGGTTTATGTCGAGCAACCTCCTTGCTTTAAAAATCCTTCTTTAACAAGTTATGTTTTCAGATTAGACAAAGCATTATATGGTCTTAAGCAAGAACCTAAAGTATGGTAAGATACCCTTACAAAGTTTCTATTTAATCATGATTTTACTATAGTATCTGTTGATAAGATATTGTTTAAATTTGAGAAAGACACTCATATCTTACTTGTACAAATATATATTGATGACATTATTATTGGTTCAATTAACCCCAAACTTGTGAGAAAATTTCTAAGATGATGAAAGATAAGTTTGAGATGAGCATGATGGGGGACTTGAGTTTCTTCCTAAGATTTCAAGTTCGTCAACTTGAAGGAGGCACCTTCATCAATCAAACAAAGTATACAATGGAGCTACTAAAGAAGTTTTCTTGGAGAGTTTCTCCCATGCTTCAACACTAATGAGCTCATCAATCAAGCTTGATAAGGATGAAGATGGTCATAGTGTTTACATCTTGAGAGGTTGGAAGATTTTTAAACCGATCGGTTAGATGATGGTTCCCAAACCGATCGGTTACTTACGTCTCAAACCGATCGGTTACTTACGTCTCAAACCGATCGACTTGATGCGTTACAAACCGACCAGCCTGATGTTGTCATAACTAGTAAAACCGACATTGATCAGACTATTCAGAAGGAAGTTTCGACTCTGGTTGTAGTTCCCCCCACTATTGCTGATAATATGTCTATGACAACCGCAAATGAAGATTTTATCCCCACTCCTACATTTCCTCATGGGATTCTGTATACCCGGCTTACTCCTAATGTAAATGTTATAAATAATGTTTAGGAAATGCCTAGGAGTTTCTCATCCTTTGCTGCAATGAGAACAACAAGGCATCTTGAGTTTAGGGAACCGATTCCAAAACCTCAAAGAGTTGATGTGGCTAAGGTAGGAAATGATGTCGCCTCTCCACCTCCCAAGTCACCTATTGACGCAACACAGAAGCCCACACCTACATTTAATACTTGAACAAGCGAGGCCGACGCAAAGCTGAAAATTGATATATACAATTCTTGGGTAAATCGCAGACTAGGAAAGAATTTTTAAAGCGTTTCCAGATGTAGCAGAAGAGAAAAATGGTCATAGTTACTAATTTTGGAGGATGCAGACTTCTCTATTGCTACAACCAAATCTGCCCCCGAAGCACTCCGACGTAGCGCTTTCGTAGAAGCATATGCAAAGGGAAAATAATTTTTCCTTTCTTCAAAGGGCGTCAATCAAACTTTGATCCAGTTACTGACATAGTAAGAACTGATGCGGAGATTATCAATCACTTAAGTGGGTTACTAGAGGTATACATATCTACTACTCTCAAGTATGTGGATGGTGGTGCAACATCAAAAAATTCCCCTTCCGCGAACAGATTTAAATCACATTGACAAGAATGAGCTACTGGACTTCATTGAAGAAATTCCCCCCCTCTCAAGGCGACATTCAAATCATACGAACCGAACAAATTTCGATTGAAGAGGGAGGGACATCGAAGCGAAAATGGATAAGATTTGAAGAATGAGAACTATTCGATGGCTATTAGGTACGAGGACGATGTGTTAAAGAGTAGTATGGCGGATTGTCCAAGCAAGACTAGGAGCGAATTACTGTTGCTCAGAAAGTTAGATCGGCTTATAGAGCAGACTCAGGTCTCCTTGGATCAACTTCTGAAGTTAATTAGAACAAGAATAAGCAAGATACAACTCATTCTAATCCATCGTCTGCGGCTGACAAGGGTACTTCCTTTTCTCATCAAGTCAAGAATCTTGAACCGACCGGTAGTGAAATTCCTTCTCTAGAACAACTGGTTATTGAAGAGGAGATTGAAGATCAAAATTCAAAGCAGTCGATCCCTACTCACTCTACTTTGGGTAAATCTTCTAAATCTAAAGGGGTATCGAATCGTAATCATCAGAACGGGGATAAGAGTCATGAAGAACTCACCGCTCCGAAAATGTCACTTCATGTTAGTGCCCGTCGTGCTATACCCATACAATCTGTCCCAATCGACTCCTATTTCTTCACTCAATCCAACTTTGAGGAAACACCCAGGCCAAACATCCGACAGATTGTCATGAGGTGTTTGCTCCGTGGCAAGAATCCCTACAACCAGTTATAATTCGACTAGATCGAATGGAAGAATTGCAAGCATCATCCTCAAATGCACAGTCAAGAGTTAGTAAAAATGCGACAAGAAATGCTACAAGAGCTGGGTAAGATTGAACCTCTATTAAACATAAACTTCACTCTCCAGTCCGAAACTAAGTATGCAGTCAATGTTCTTACATCTCAAATCATGGAGATGGATAGATCACAAAGTGCTGCTGATGCTGGAAAGTTGAGAGAAGCACTATCAAGATGATGAAAATGCAGCTGTTGAGGCTGCTAAACGAACTGAGGCTGAGGAAGACCAGATGACATTATCTTAAATGACAAATCAACTTGTGAACTCTCGGTCTCAACCTGAAATTCCACGTAGCGCTCGATCCACTCGAAGGTTACGTCAAGGTGATTGGATTAATATTGACGATATACTTGATCCACCAAGGGAAGGGGTCGTGGGCGTAACACCGAGGATCAACCTAGTCAACCCTTTATGATTGGACTAAGAAAGGACATCTAAAAAAGGACATCAAGAGGGAGAAACTAAACCTCTTTTTTTCATTTATGTATTTATTTATGTCTTACAATTTTGAACTCATTTGAATGCGTTTGTTGAACATTTGGCTTTTGACTAATTGCATTCTTTGTTTCGATTACTAAACATGGCAGTCAAATGATGAATATTAAAAGTGTTTTGATCAAGTTAACTAGTTGTGATAGTTTTAGGTTAAAACAATAAAAAAGGGAGAAATTGTAATATTAAATTATCTAATTAACTTCGGATAATTAGCCAACGATTATAAAACTATCAGGTTTTGAATATTTATTTTAAATAATCAAAAAGGGAGAAATTGTTAAGTAAAAATAGCCAATTAAGTATTAGTATTAATTAACTATTAAATAAAGAGCCTAACTGTGTTAATTGAATCATGTGCAGGATTAAGTTACCTAAAAGAAAATGCTGCACGGTTTTATATTAAAATCAGCAATTAATCAAAGTCTGCAATTATGCATAAAGAAGAGTAGCCGGTTATTTCAAGATCAATATTTTACAAAGGCGTAGCCGGTTATTTCAAGATTGGTATTTTACAAAGGCGTAACCGTTTATTTCAAGATCGGTATTTTACAAAGGCATAGCCAGTTATTTCAAGATCGATATTCTAAAAAGGCGTAGCAGGTTTTTTCAAGATCGGTATTTTACAAAGGCGTAGACGGTTATTTCAAGATCGGTATTTTAAAAAGGCGTAGTTGTTTTTTTACATGATCGGTACCTTTGTAAGGGATGCGTCCGGTAGTTTATGTAGTCGGATTTATTCACACGCTTCCGGTTTTATAAATCGGTTTTAATTTGTAACTTCGGATGTACATTATAATGGAGCATGTTCGGCATTTTACCACTTTGGTGCTACATTAGGACGCTTCCGACAAAAGAAAACGTAAACTTTATACATCTCAAGACAATTGTTTCCATTTGAGTGCAAAGACTGATGAAGATCTCTTTGTAGTAGTAGAGCTATAATAAAAGAATCAAAGAAAAGTCAAACTTATACACTACTTGCTGGAATTACATTAATGAATATCTTGGCTTATTATCATACAAGAACATACAAGATCAAAAGGATCTTCCCTGATGTATTATTCTACAGCTCAACCAATCAAGAATAAGATAGACATCTTATGAAGCCAACCTATCCGTTGAAGCAGAAAATATATCCGTTGGCACCTGCCTATTTAAGAACCTAGAGGACAACCTACTTCATAATGAATGGAAATCCTTGACAACCTTTTTACGAGCCATACCTTTGTGATAACAAGCTATCAACTCTCTCAAGCTCAAAAAGTTCTAAAAAAAGCTTTCACGTGTGTTAGAGTGTTACCATTGTATTACGATTCTACCTATTATGTGTGAGTTAGTTAGTATTGTAAGTTGACAGAATCTGTTTCTGTTCAACTGAGTGTGTGTGCTAGGAGTTCGAAAATAAACAGTAACTAAGTCTTGGTTGTTCGACTAGGTTGTGTACAAGTGTTGTATTCAATCAAATCTTTTAGTGATTATCCTTTGAAGGGTTGAGAAGAAGGGGTGACGTAGGAGTTATTACTCCGAACATCCATAAACATCCTTTGTGTCGTGTGTTTCTTCCTATTGCATTACTCTAATCTTGTTGTATTGCTTCAAGTCGAAATAAACATTTCCGCACTTGAACTCGGTTCAAGAGTTTGTGACGTCTTACAAAGAGTGGAAACTAGATAATCAACCTCTAACATGGTTATTATCAAACGAAGTGTGTGTAAGCGTTCACTTTGTAACACTCTAGTCTCCAGTCTCCATCGTCGATCCCGATCCTAAAAACGTTTAAATTTCTTCAAATTAATCTGTTTTTAAGATATTTTGTATATTTATTTTTTAAAAAGACATTAAATTAACGTTTTTTTATATAAAACATCAAAAATCAAATAAATAATTGAAATTTACGTGTGTTTTTAAAAATCGTTTATTTTTACGCTATTTTGTTGTTCTTTTGTTTTTTCATAAAAAGATTAAAAATCAATTAAAATATTCGATATTAACATATTTTTTCACGCATTTAATTTTTTTTATAAAAACATTTTAAAATCTTCAAATTAATCCGTTTTAAGATATTTTGGATGTTGTTTTATATAAAAACATCAAAAATCAAATAAATAGTACGAAATTAATATCTTTTTAAAATCGTTTGTTTTTACGATTTTATTTTGTGTTTTTTCATAAAAACATTAAAATAATCTTTAAATTGATCATTTTTAATGATATTTTGTTTATTTTTTTTTATAGAAAATATCAAAAATTAAATAAATAATCAAAATTAACGTGTGTTTTTTAAAATTATTCATTTTTACGCTATCTTTTTTTGTGTTTTTTCATAAAAACATTAAAAATTAATTAAAATATTCGAAATTAACGTGTATTTATTTTAAATCATACATTTTCACGCATCTATTTTTTTTATAAAAACATTTTAAAATCTTCAAATTAATCCGTTTTTAAGATATTTTGAATGTTTTTTTATATAAAAACATCAAAAATTAAATAAACAGTACGAAATAAATATCTTTTTAAAACCGTTTGTTTTTACGATTTTATTTTGTGTTTTTTCATAAAAACATTAAATTAATCTTTAAATTGATCATTTTTTACGATATTTTGTGTATTTATTTTTTTATAAATCATCAAAAATTAAATAAATAATCAAAATTAACGTGTGTTTTTTAAAATCGTTCGTTTTTAAGCTATTTTTTGTGTTTTTTCATAAAAATATTATAAATCAATTAAAATATTCGAAATTAACGTGTATTTGTTTTAAATCATACATTTTCACGCATCTATTTGTTTTTATAAAAACGTTTTAAATTCTTCAAATTGATTCATTTTTAAGATTTTTTTATGTTGTTTTATATATAAATATAAGATATCAAATAAATAGTTCGAAATTAACGTGTTTTTAAAATCTTTTGTTTTTACGATTTTATTTTATGTTTTTTCATAAAATCATTAAAAATGATTGTTAAATTAACGTTTATTCAATTTGGTCCATTTCAATCGTTATTTAAAAAAAAGATAAAAAAGAGTGAGACATGAGGACTTCTTAAGGTGTCACCCATCTTAGTACTGCACTCGCCCAAGCACGTTTGGCTGCGGTCTTTTGATGGGATCTGGTGCATTAGTGCTGATATGATCGCACTCGTTATATGATGCACAATTTATTCATTTGATATATTTTAATTAAAAATAATGACTTTTTAAAGAAATTCTATATAGACGAGTTTTAAATGGCCGAAGGCTGTTTACGACCACCGTTTCTTCATATTGATCTATTTTCACGCTATTTTTGTATGTTGTTTCATTAAATCATAATAAATAAATTAGAAGGTTCGAAATTAATATTTTTTCTTAAAATTGTATGTTTTCACGCTATCATTATTTTGATTTTTTTCACAAAAACATTAAACAAATCTTTTAATTGATCAATTCTAACGATATTTTGTATGTTTTTTTTATATAAAAACATTGAGAATCAATAAAATATTCGAAATTAGCATGTGTTTTTTTAAATCGTACATTTTTACGTGTCTATTTTTTTAAAAAAAGAAACGTTTTATTCGATTTGGTCCATTTTAATCGTTATTTTAAAAAATATAAAAATGAGTGTGAGACGAGGACTTTCCTAGGGGTCACCCATCCTAGTACTACTCTCACGCCATGCACGCTTAGTTGCGGAGTTCTGATGGGATCCGGTGCATTAATGCTGATATGATTGCATTCGTTGAATGATGAACAATTTATGAATTTGTATACATCATAATTAAAAATAATTTTTTTACGAAATTCTAAATATAAGAGTTTTAACGACCACAGTATCATCAAATTAATTCATTTTCACTCTAGTTTTGTATGCTTTTTCTTTTAAATATCAAAAATCAATTAGAAGGTTCGAAATCAATGTGTTTATTTAAAATCGTACGTTTTCACAGTATCATTTTTTTTATTTTTTTCATAAAAACTTTAAAAAAAATCTTTGAAATGATTATTTTCACGATATTTTGTATGTTTTTTTATATAACAACATTGAAAATCAAATAAATAATCGAAATAAGCATGTGTTTTTAAAAATTGTTATTTTTTACACTTTTTTTGTGTTATTTTTCATAAAAATATTAAAAATCAATTAAAATATATTAAATTAATGTCTGTTTTTTTTAATCATAATTTTCACGCATCTATTTTGTTATTTTTTCTTAAAAACGTTTAAAATTCTTCAAATTAATCCGTTTTCAAGATATTTTGTATGTTGTTTTTTATAAAATCATAAAAATGAATTAAATAGTTCAAAATTAACGTCTTTTTAAAATCAGTTGTTTTTACGATTTTATTTTGTGTTCTTTTCATAAAAAATATTAAAAATGAGTGTTACATTAAAGTTGATTCGATTTGATCCATTTTAATCGTTATTTAAAAAAATATATAAAAATGAGTGCGACACGAGGACTTCCCAAGGGGTCATCCATCCTAGTACTACTCTCCCCCAAGCAAGCATATATGCGGAGTTCTTGGGATCTGGTGCATTATTGTTGGTATGTTCGCACATGTTGTATAATGAACAATTTATTCATTTCTTACATTATAATTAAAAAAAAATGTTCTTTTATGAAATTCTAAATAGACGATTTTTAAACGGCCGAAAACCATCTACGACCATGGTTTCTTCAATTGAGACATTTTAACGCTACTATTTTTGTATGATTTTTCATTTAAACATAAAAAATCAATCAGAATGTTCAAAATTAGTGTGTTTTTTTAAATTGTACATATTCACACTATCATTTTTTTCCATAAAAACATTAAAAAATTCTTCAAATTAATCCTTTTTAATGATATTTTGTATGTTACTTTTATATAATAACATCAAAAATCAAATAAATAATTGAAATTAACCTGTGTTTTTAAAAATATATTGTTTTTACGCTATATTTTGTGTTTTTTCATAAAAATATAAGAAATCAATTAAAATATTTGAAATTAACGTGTGTTTTTTTTAAATCGTACAATTTCACGCATTTATTTTGTTTTTTTCATAAAAACAATTAAAATTCTTCAAATTAATCCATTTTCAAGATATTTTGAATGTTATAAAAACATAAAAAATCAAATAAATATTTCGATATTAACATTTTTTTAAAATCATTTGTTTTTACGGTTTTATTTTGTATTTTTTTCATAAAAATATTAAAAATGAGTGTTACATTAACTTTTATTCGATTTGTATCAATTAATCGTTATTTAAAAAATATAAAATGGAGTACGACTCGAGAACTTACCGGGGTCACCGATCCTAGTACTACTCTTGCCCAAGCACGCTAGACTACGGAGTTTTGATAGAATCCATAGCATTAGTGCTTCTATGATCTCACATGTTATATGATGAACAATTTATTCATTTGATAAATCATAATTAAGAAGAATGATTTTTTTATGAAATTATAAATAGGTGAATTTTTAACCGACGAGACCATTTATGACCACAGTTTATTCAAATTGATCTATTTTCACGCTATTTTTTTTTAATGTTTTTTCATTCAAACATTTAAAATCAATTATAATGTTTAAAATTAACGTGTATTTTAAAATCTTTAGTTTTTACGCTATTTTTTTGTGTTTCTTTCATAAAAACATTTAAAATCCTTAAAACTATCCATTTCAAGATATTTTGTATGTTCTTTTTGTATAAAAACATAAAAATCAAATAAATATATCTAAATTAACGTCTTTTTAAAATCGTTTATTTTTACGTTATTATTTTATGTTTTTCAACCTAAAAAATGAGTGTTACATTAACATTTATTCGATTTGGTCCATTTTAATCGTTATTTTAAAAAATATAAAAAGGAGTGTGAGACGAGGACTTTCCTAGGGGTCACCCATCCTAGTACTACTCTCATGCCATGCACGCTTAGTTGCGGAGTTCTGATGGGATCCGGTGCATTAATGCTGATATGATTGCATTCTTTGATTGATGAACAATTTATGAATTTTTATACATCATAATTAAAAATAATTTTTTTACGAAATTCTAAATATAAGAGTTTTAACGACCACAGTATCATCAAATTAATTCATTTTCACGCTAGTTTTGTATGCTTTTTCTTTTAAATATAAAAAATCAATTAGAAGGTTAGAAATCAATTTGTTTATTTAAAATCGTACGTTTTCACGGTATCATTTTTTTAATTTTTTTCATAAAAACTTAAAAAAAATCTTTGAAATGATTATTTTCACGATATTTTGTATGTTTTTTATATAAGAACATTGAAAATCAAATAAATAATCGAAATAAGCATGTGTTTTTAAAAATCGTTATTTTTTACGCTATTTTTTTGTGTTATTTTTCATAAAAATATTAAAAATCAATTAAAATATATTAAATTAATGTGTGTTTTTTTTAATCATAATTTTCACGCATCTATTTTGTTATTTTTTCATAAAAACGTTTAAAATTCTTCAAATTAATCCGTTTTCAAGATATTTTGTATGTTGTTTTTTATAAAATCATAAAAATGAATTAAATAGTTCAAAATTAACATCTTTTTAAAATCAGTTGTTTTTACGATTTTATTTTGTGTTCTTTTCATAAAAAATATTAAAAATGAGTGTTACATTAAAGTTGATTCGATTTGATCCATTTTAATCGTTATTTAAAAAAATATATAAAAAGGAGTGCGACACGAGGACTTCCCAAGGGGTCATCCATCCTAGTACTACTCTCCCCCAAGCAAGCATATATGCGGAGTTCTTGGGATCTGGTGCATTATTGTTGGTATGTTCGCACATGTTGTATAATGAACAATTTATTCATTTCTTACATTATAATTAAAAAAAATGTTTTTTTACGAAATTCTAAATAGACGATTTTTAAACGGCCGAAAACCATCTACGACCATGGTTTCTTCAATTGAGACATTTTAACGCTACTATTTTTGTATGATTTTTCATTTAAACATAAAAAATCAATCAGAATGTTCAAAATTAGTGTATTTTTTAAAATTGTACATATTCACGCTATCATTTTTTTTCCATAAAAACATTAAAAAATTCTTCAAATTAATCATTTTTAATAATATTTTGTATGTTACTTTTATATAATAACATCAAAAATCAAATAAATAATTGAAATTAACGTGTGTTTTTAAAAATATATTGTTTTTACGCTATATTTTGTGTTTTTTCATAAAAATATAAGAAATCAATTAAAATATTCGAAATTAACGTGTGTTTTTTTTAAATCGTGCATTTTCACGCATTTATTTTGTTTTTTTCATAAAAACATTTAAAATTCTTCAAATTAATCCATTTTCAAGATATTTTGAATGTTATAAAAACATAAAAAATTAAATAAATATTTCGATAATAACATTTTTTTAAAATCATTTGTTTTTACGGTTTTATTTTGTGTTTTTTTCATAAAAATATTAAAAATGAGTGTTACATTAACGTTTATTCGATTTGTATCAATTAATCGTTATTTAAAAAATATAAAATGGAGTATGACTCGAGAACTTACCGGGGTCACCGATCCTAGTACTACTCTTGCCGAAGCACGCTAGACTACGGAGTTTTGATAGCATCCATTGCATTAGTGCTTCTATGATCTCACATGTTATATGATGAACAATTTATTCATTTGATAAATCATAATTAAGAAGAATGATTTTTTTATGAAATTATAAATAGGTGAATTTTAAACGCCGAGACCATTTATGACCACAGTTTATTCAAATTGATCTATTTTTACGGTATTTTTTTTAATGTTTTTTCATTCAAACATTTAAAATCAATTATAATGTTTAAAATTAACGTGTATTTTAAAATCTTTAGTTTTTACGTTATTTTTTTTGTGTTTTTTTCATTAAAAACATTTAAAATCCTTAAAACTATCCATTTCAAGATATTTTGTATCTTCTTTTTGTATAAAAACATAAAAATCAAATAAATATATCTAAATTAACGTCTTTTTAAAATCGTTTATTTTTACGTTATTATTTTATGTTTTTCAACCTAAAAAATGAGTGTTACATTAACATTTATTCGATTTGGTCATTTTAATCGTTATTTTAAAAAATATAAAAAGGAGTGTGAGACGAGGACTTTCCTAGGGGTCACCCATCCTAGTACTACTCTCACGCCATGCACGCTTAGTTGCGGAGTTCTGATGGGATCCGGTGCATTAATGCTGATATGATTGCATTCGTTGAATGATGAACAATTTATGAATTTGTATACATCATAATTAAAAATAATTTTTTTACGAAATTCTAAATATAAGAGTTTTAACGACCACAGTATCATCAAATTAATTCATTTTCACGCTAGTTTTGTATGCTTTTTCTTTTAAATATCAAAAATCAATTAGAAGGTTAGAAATCAATGTGTTTATTTAAAATCGTACGTTTTCACGGTATCATTTTTTTGATTTTTTTCATAAAAACTTAAAAAAAATCTTTGAAATGATTATTTTCACGATATTTTGTATGTTTTTTTATATAAGAACATTGAAAATCAAATAAATAATCGAAATAAGCATGTGTTTTTAAAAATCGTTATTTTTTACGCTATTTTTTGTGTTATTTTTCATAGAAATATTAAAAATCAATTAAAATATATTAAATTAATGTGTGTTTTTTTTAATCATAATTTTCACGCATCTATTTTGTTATTTTTTCATAAAAACGTTTAAAATTCTTCAAATTAATCCGTTTTCAAGATATTTTGTATGTTGTTTTTTATAAAATCATAAAAATGAATTAAATAGTTCAAAATTAACGTCTTTTTAAAATCAGTTGTTTTTACGATTTTATTTTGTGTTCTTTTCATAAAAAATATTAAAAATGAGTGTTACATTAAAGTTGATTCGATTTGATCCATTTTAATCGTTATTTAAAAAAATATATAAAAAGGAGTGCGACACGAGGACTTCCCAAGGGGTCATCCATCCTAGTACTACTCTCCCCCAAGCAAGCATATATGCGGAGTTCTTGGGATCTGGTGCATTATTGTTGGTATGTTCGCACATGTTGTATAATGAACAATTTATTCATTTCTTACATTATAATTAAAAAAAATGTTTTTTTTACGAAATTCTAAATAGACGATTTTTAAACGGCCGAAAACCATCTACGACCATGGTTTCTTCAATTGAGACATTTTAACGCTACTATTTTTGTATGATTTTTCATTTAAACATAAAAAATCAATCAGAATGTTCAAAATTGGTGTATTTTTTAAAATTGTACATATTCACGCTATCATATTTTTCCATAAAAACATTAAAAAATTCTTCAAATTAATCATTTTTAATGATATTTTGTATGTTACTTTTATATAATAACATCAAAAATCAAATAAATAATTGAAATTAACGTGTGTTTTTAAAAATATATTGTTTTTACATATTTTGTGTTTTTTCATAAAAATATAAGAAATCAATTAAAATATTTGAAATTAACGTGTGTTTTTTTTAAATCGTACATTTTCACGCATTTATTTTATTTTTTTCATAAAAACATTTAAAATTCTTCAAATTAATCCATTTTCAAGATATTTTGAATGTTATAAAAACATAAAAAATCAAATAAATATTTCAATATTAACATTTTTTTAAAATCATTTGTTTTTACGGTTTTATTTTGTGTTTTTTTCATAAAAATATTAAAAATGAGTGTTACATTAACGTTTATTCGATTTGTATCAATTAATCGTTATTTAAAAAATATAAAATGGAGTATGACTCGAGAACTTATCGGGGTCACCGATCCTAGTACTACTCTTGCCCAAGCACGCTAGACTACGGAGTTTTGATAGCATCCATTGCATTAGTGCTTCTATGATCTCACATGTTATATGATGAACAATTTATTCATTTGATAAATCATAATTAAGAAGAATGATTTTTTTATGAAATTATAAATAGGTGAATTTTAAACCGCCGAGACCATTTATGACCACAGTTTATTCAAATTGATCTATTTTCACGGTATTTTTTTTAATGTTTTTTCATTCAAACATTAAAAATCAATTATAATGTTTAAAATTAACGTGTATTTTAAAATCTTTAATTTTTACGCTATTTTTTTTGTGTTTCTTTCATAAAAACATTTAAAATCCTTAAAACTATCCATTACAAGATATTTTGTATGTTCTTTTTGTATAAAAACATAAAAATCAAATAAATATATCTAAATTAACGTCTCTTTAAAATCGTTTATTTTTACGTTATTATTTTATGTTTTTCAACCTAAAAAATGAGTGTTACATTAACATTTATTCGATTTGGTCCATTTTAATCGTTATTTTAAAAAATATAAAAAGGAGTGTGAGACGAGGACTTTCCTAGGGGTCACCCATCCTAGTACTACTCTCGCCAAGCACGCTTAACTACGGAGTTCTAATGGGATCTGGTGCATTAGTGCTAGTATAATCGCACCCGTTATACGATGAACAATTAATTCATCATAATTAAAAAACGATTTTTTAACTATATTTTAAATATAGGAGTTTTAAACGGCCGAACACCGTTTATGACCACGGTTTATTCAAATTATACCATTTTCACACTATATTTGTATAATTTTTCATTAAATCATCGAAAATCAATTAGAATTTTTGAAATTAATATGTTTTTTAAATTGTATGTTTTCACACTATCGTTTTTTTATAAAAACATTAAAAAATCCTTCGAATTGATCATATTTCATGATATTTTGTATGTTTTATTTCAAAAATCAAATAAATAATCAAAATTAACAAAAGATTTTAAACATCGTTCGTTTTTTTTTTGCTATTTCTTTTGTGTTTTTTCATAAAACATAAAAATCAATTAAAATATTCGAAATTAATGTGTATTTTTTTTAAATATTACATTTTCACGCATCTATTTTTTGTTTTTTTATAATAACGTTTTAAAATCTTTAAACTGTTTTGTTTTTAAAATATTGTATATTGTAATATATAAAAACATCAAAAATTAAATAAATAATTTGAAATTAATGTTTTTTTAAATCGTTTGTTTTTACGCTTTTATTTTGTGTTTTTTTCATAAAAATATTAAAAATGAGTGTTACATTAATGTTTATTCGATTTTGTCAATTTAATCGGTATTTTTAAAAAATATAAAAATGAGTGCGACACGAGAACTTTCAAGGGGGTCAACTATCCTTGTACAACTCTCGACCAAAAATGCTTAACAATGGAGTTCCTATGGGATTCGGTGCACAAGTGCAGGTATGATTGTACACGTTATAAGATGAAAAATTTTTATTCATTTGATATATCATAATTAAAAAAATTATTTTTTTACAAACTCTAAATAGCCGAGTTTTAAACAACCGGAGAATGTTTACGACCACTGTTTAATCATATTGATCCGTTTTCACGGTATATTTGTATGTTTTACATTAAAATATCAAATATTAATTTAATGTTCGAAATTAACGTGAATTTTAAAATCGTACGTTTTCAAGCTATCGTTTCTCGTTTTTTCGTAAAAAAAAATTAAAAAATCTTCGAATTTATCCATTTTCACGATATTTTGTTTGTTTTTTATATAAAAACATCAAAAATCAAATTAATAATCGAAATTAATGCATGTTTATAAAACTCGTACAATTTCACGCATTTATTTTGAGTTTTTTCTTCATAAAAACGTTTAAAATTCTTCAAATTAATTAGTTTTCAAGATATTTTTTAGGTTGTTTTATATAAAAACATCTAAAATTAAATAAATAGATTGAAATTAACATTTTTTTTCTAAATCGTTCGTTTTTTAACTTATATTTTTTGTCCATAAAAAAATTAAAAATTAGTGTTACATTAAGTCCATTTTAATCATTATTTTAAAAAAATATTAAAAGGAATGCGACACAAGGACTTCCTAGGGGTCACCCATCCTAGTACTACACCCCAAGAAAAATGAACTGCAGAGTTCTGATGAGATCCGGTGCATTAGTATTGGTGTGATCGCAACCGTGGTATGATGAACAATTTATTCATTTGATACATCATAATTAAGAAAAAATGATTCTTTTATGAAATTCTAAATAAACGAGTTTAAATGGCCGAAAACAGTTTACGACCACGGTTTCTTCAAATTCATCCGATTTCACGCTGTTTTTGTATGTTATTTCATTTAAAAATCAATTATATATTCAAAATTAACATATTTTTTTGAAATCTTACATTTTCACGCATCTAATTTTTGTTTTTTACATAAAAACGTTTAGAATTTTTAAAATTATCCATTTTCAAGATATTTTGTATGTTATTTTGTATAAATAACTTAAAAACTCAAATAAATAGTTTCAAATTAACGGCTTTTAAAATTGTTTGTTTTTACAATTTTATTTTGTGTTTTTTAACATTAAAAATGAGTGTTACATTAAAGTTTATTCGATTTGGTGCATTACCATTTACGACCACGGTTTTTGCAAATAGATCAGTTTTCTCTTATTTTTTATGCCTTTTCATTTAAACATCGAAAATCAATTAGAATGTTAGAAATCAACGTGTTTTTTAAAATCGTACATTTGCACGCATCTATTTTGTGTTTCTTTCATAAAAACATTTAAAATTCTTAAAACTATCCGTTTTAAAGATATTTTGTATGTTGTTTTTTTTATAAAAACATAAAAAATCAAATAAATAGTTCGAAATTAACATCTCTTTAAAATCGTTTATTTTTACGCTATTATTTTATGTTTTTCAATATTAAAAATGAGTGTTACATTAATGTTTATTCCATTTGGTACATTTTAATTGTTATTTTAAAAAAAATATTAAAAGGATTGTGAGACAAGGACTTTCCTGGGGGTCACCCATCCTAGTGCTACTCTCGCACAAGTACGCTTAACTACAGAGTTTAATGGGATCAGGTGCATTAGTGCTAGTATGATCGCACCCGTTATACAATGAAAAATTAATTCATCATTGTTGGGTAAAATTATTTTGACAATGTGCTGAAATAGTTTGACTATTGGAATTTTGATGATGAATTGATTAATGGATTATATATGCGTCTAATTATTTTTGATGCAGGTGTATTGAAAAACAATTTCATTAGACTTGGTTCTAATGAGGTTCATTAGACCGATTTGGCATTAGATGCACAACGTTAGACGTGCAGTCTAACTAGCAAAATTAGACGTACAGTCTAATTAAGCGGTGTTAGACGTGCAGTCTAACTGAAAGAATTAGACGTGCAGTCTAACTCGTGGAGTTAGACGTGCAGTCTAACATAGAGGAGTTAGACGTGTAGTCTAATGGATTGTGAAAGTTAGATGTGCAATCTAACTCCTTCAGACTAGTCTGAAGTGGAACGGAATTAGACGTACAGTCTAACTCAACGGAGTTAGATGTGCAGTCTAATAGAAAGGTGAAAGTTAGACGTACAGTCTAACTTGTGAAATTTAGACGTGCAGTCTAACTTTTGAAGTTAGACGTGTAGTATAACTCCTTCAGATTAGTCTGAAGTGATTGTAATTAGACGCAAGTCTAATCCCGTTAGACGGGGACGTTTGATTTCATTAGACGAGGTCGTTTAATTGAAATACGTCTAATTATTTGCTTAAGTAGTTACTTGAAGCTAGCACCCGCCTACCAACGTGCTATAGCTGTACGCTACTCCTTCACCACTTTTTAGTGAAGATCGGTACGACAGCCCGATGAAACCAATCAACAAATGACACTTAAGCGAATATTCTTCCCACTACTTGTTTAAGCGAACTGCCGGAATTGTAGAGAGAGAAATCAGTCGATCATCTTGCTTACCGAAATCACTGAGAAATCAAGAGAGAGTTAGAATCAAAGCATCCTTTAGTTGAGTGATATTCTTCATCTTGTAAGTTGAACAGAGTGTGTTTTGTTCAACAATGAGCTAAGTGTGTGCAAACTGTATTTGATTCGAATCATATTATAGTTAATTCTTCTGGTGGTTGGTAGAAGGGGTGACGTAGGAGAGTTTTCTTCGAACATCTATAAACAAACTACTATGTTGTTCCTTTCTGACATCTTCTCATTTTTCATCTTAAGCTTCAAACCTAAATAAACATTTCCGCACTTGATTCTATTTCATGTGTTTATAAGGGTTTGCGTAGAATAGAAAGTGAATTAATTCCCTAACAAGATTTCTTTCAAACCGTTTTTCATAAGCCTTCATCAATCTCTAGACCCCCGTCTCTATTGATAATGCCGATCCTATCAATTGGTATCAGAGCTTTGTTTCTATTCTCAAGACTTTCCTGAAAAATGACAACCTTAACCAAAGATGCCAGTGCAACCGCTATTCCAACTTTCTTCTAAGAGAACTACATCGTGTGGAAGAAGAGAGTTCGTGCTCATCTCTCCTCTCTTCATGACGATATGTGGAGTGTCATCATAGAGGGTCCTATCAAGATTGATAAGGAGAAAACTAACTAGACCAGTGAAGAGATAAGACAGAACAACTTCAACAATATGGCTCTTGATGTTCTGTAAAGATCTCTTGATGACAGCATGTTCAACTACATTATCGAGTGTGATACTGCTAAAGAGGTCAGGGACAGACTCACCCAACTGTGTGAAGGCAACGAAGAAACCAAGGAAAACAAGATCATGGTTGCCACCCAACAGTTTGACAGTTTCAAGATGCGTCCTGGTGAAATAATGAACGAGTTCAACACCAGATTCAGCAAGATTGTTTCATCCCTATCCATACTAGGAAAGACCTATAGCAACAGGGAGCTTGCTATCAAGGTCATGCGTGCTCTTCCAAGGGAATGAGACATAAAGACGATGGCTATGAGGGAGTCCAAAGATATCAATAAGATCTCTCTTCGATCTGTTTGTTGATCTCAAGGCCTATGAGTTCGAGCTGAACTGTAGGATTGAAGAAGATCAATCCTAATCCATTGTCATTGCCAAAGCCCTGGTGACTGCTGAAGAGCCACTTGTAGCTACTGATGTGAAGATGGCGACCCAACAACTGAGTAGCGACACCATGTCTCTCTTCGTGAAGAAGTTTGGCGACTTCATGAAGAAGAGCAACCCTAACTCAAGCTCTTCAAATTCTAATGATAATAAGAAATTAAAGGCTAATGTTAAGTGTTTTAACTGTGGTATTTTAGGTTATTATCAATCGGAATGCCGGAAGCCAAAACGTGAAGATACGAAGGATGATGGAAAAGAGTTGAAGGCTCTTATTGCAGGTGATAAGAAGAACTGAAGAAGCATCCATGACTCCTACTTCTCATCCAGTGATAGTGATGACGAAGAAGTGGCTTGCTTCATGGAAACTGAGGTATTTGACTTCTCTTCTGAAAGATTTTCAAGGGAGCAACTGGTAGCTGCACTAAATGATATGGTCATTGAGTACAGAAAGCTAGCAGAATCATTAAATGAAACTAAATCTTCACCTGATGTATCTCAACCAGTTTTATCTCAAAATCTTGAATCAAATGTTTTTGAAAAGAAAGTTACAAAGATCTCATCTGAGAATTAGATGCTCAAAGAACAGATTCAAAAAATTTCAAATGAAAACAAGATGTTAAACTATGTTGTTAGTGCATGGACAAGGTCCGGAGAAGCTGTCAAATATCAGATCAGCATGTTGAGACCTGCTGGATCTAGATCCGGTCTAGGATTTGATGGCAATGACCCTAACCTATCATGCAAAAAGTCAAACTCATCAAATGAGAATCTTAAGTTTTGTTAAAGGGAGTTTGACTGATAGTGAATCTGATCCTATTCACGAAAAAGTGACTGTTAAGAATGAAATTATTTATGTTCCGCCGACTGTTAGCTGGCTGAAGAACAAATTAGAAGCAGCTAGCAAGTCTGGCAATCTAAAACCTGACTCAAAGTCAAGGAGTTTTAAAAGAAAGTCTTCTTCAAAATTTAACGGATCAGTGGCTAGCAAAAAGTCGTCTGCTAAGTCAAAATCATACGCACTAATCACAACGCAACATGAGAAATCCATTAAAATATGTCAAATATGAATTCCTAAGAGACTAATTGATCGAGGACCCAATTGAATATGGGTACCAAGTTTGTAAATAGTATTTTATGTAGGTGATGTAGGAGGATTGCAGGAAGGAAGCATGGAGAATACTCTTTTGAGTATGCAATTCAGAGGATCAACAATGGCTACTCTACCGTTTCAGAAGAATAAATGTTTTTATGTGTTTTTGTAGTGAAATACTCTTGGTTCTAAGGATATCAAAACATTTGGTTATTCATTTTTGTAATTGTACAAAATGAGAGGGAAAAATTACTCTGAAAGTAAAGATACTCTCAAGATGAATGACTTTAATCGGTCTGTTAGACAAGGGTGTCTAAATGAAATGGTCTGTACTTAGATGTATTTTTGGTCACAATCTATACATCTAAGTCTATATGTCATGGTTTAAAACCAACGCGGTTAGACGTATACGTCTAATAGACGTTAGACATTTCTACGTTATGAGCAAGAGGATGCTCACGTCTAACCAAACACACGTCTTACACGTGATGTTTATGTGGAATTAGACGTACACGTCTAATAGACATTAGACGTATTCTTTACAACACGCAATTAGACGTATGCGTCTAATAGACCCACACGTCTAATAGACGTTTAGTTTTATAGATTGGTGCAATAAGAAAAACGTCTAACTACGTGCCTTTTAGACTGATCAAGGACAACTGTCCACGTGAGAAGATATCTGATTTTCCCGCTCAAACATTAAAACAGTCATTTCATAATAACATGAAGATACGTGTCTCTCAAGTTAAAAGAGAATGACTAATATACCCTCATCATAATGATGATTCTTTGGAAAGGACGTCTAATTTTAAATGATGGGCCATATCCTTAGGAAAAACGACGGTTATCCTGCATAACTTCCCATGGTCCATATAAGGACATCTTTGAATGAGATTTAAAGATTTTTATCTCTCAAATCTTCTAAGAACCCTAGATTTTCTTTGCCTTTCTCTCTCAAAAAACTGTGTTAATCTTGTGTCTGTTCGTTTTCTATTGTAAATTGTGAACAAGAGAATCACGTTGGGTCATTATAATTTGCAGGTGGATTTTCTATCAGTCTACACTTTCGATTAACCGGAAGTGGTAGATATGTTCAGAACCCTCAAGTATTCCGGTCTCGGAAAATATCTTGGCGGTTCTTTCATCTTTTAGGAGAAGGAAGTTCGAGAGTTCTTTAAATCTGCAACTATGGTGGACGATCTCATCTTTGCAACTGTAAATAGAATGGAAATATCTATCGATGAAGCCATGTACGCGGAGTTCTCCGAACTTCCGTCGGAGGGTCATACCTTCAACAAGGATCTATCACCGGAAGTTAGGAAAGAGATGAAGAAGGTCTTATCTGCCGATGGATCGACGATTCATTCAAACGGAAGTAAGAAAGTCCTTAAACCACAGTTTATTTTGCTAAATGACGTGGTGGCAAAAGCGCTTCAGGGGAAGGATGGTTCATTCAATCTCTATAGTCAAGATCGATTTGACTATATGTGTGCCATTTCAAAGGGGATCCAGGTAAACTGGGCCTCAACATTATTCAACAATCTCTGCTTCTCCATCAACCAGGAGAACAAAGAAAGTATAACCTTTGCTGCACAACTTAGCCGTCTGTTGGAGCATCTGGGGGTTCCGTTGGGCGAACCTGAACCTATCAACTCAAACAGGGTGTATAATGTGTTCACAGTTGCCAACACTCTGGTTAGAATGAAGAATCTTAAGGAAACGCATTCGGGTGCTTCTAGTCAACAGATAGGAGGAAAATCGATTATTCAATCTAAACAGCCAGCCTCTTTCATCCTGTCAACGGGAGCAAAAAGATCCAAGACAGTCAACGAATCAGAGGCTAGTTCCACTAGCCGAAAGAGATCTTCAAAGAAGGATTCTGAAACTGTTGATTCCAAAATCAGGCAAGGTCCAGTTGAACTTGCCACCCTTCCCATGTCTCCCCTGTCTTCAACTGCCAGTAAGTTGAGGAGATCTTCAAGGTCATCTGTCTCAAAAGGTGACAAGTCAATGGCGCCCCGCGCGTCTAAATCGATGAAGCCTTCATCAAAGGTAACTTCTTTTATATCTCTGGCCGATGTGCCCAAGTTTGATGTTCCTATAATGGAACAAGATAAATCTGTTTTTATTCCTGAAAAGGTATATGCTGAAGGGCCTGCTATTGAGTCAGCTGGTTCAAATGTTGAGAATAATTACAAGACTAAGTCTCCTGTTCAACAACTTGATCAAGTAGTCGCTGGTGCTACAAAATTTTCTCAACCAGAATAAAGTGAAGTCCTTACCCTTGTTGCTGGTGATGATGCTGAAATAGAACCCTCTACTTCTGTTAGAGAGTCTTCCTCCACTAACCCTATTTCGAAAGACTCAATAGTAACCGGGAAGGTCACTCGAGGAGAGCTTCCTCCTGGACTCTTCAAGAAACTTGTATCTGCTTATGAATTGATGCGTTCCACAAGGCAGTTGTGTGAAATTGTTTTCGGTGAACCAAGACCTTCTCCAAAACCTGTTGAGGTTGTTGGAAAAGGGAAAAATATTGTAATTGAAGAAAGTGAAGATGTTTCTGAGGCAACATGTATTGTTGACCTCATGATGAATGAAGTCAAGGCTATTGCTACTGAGAAGATGGAAAATTTTGATTCTTGGATCCAGAACAGATTATCTATCTAGTATGATGGGGTCATCACGGGTTCAGGAATAAGTACTCAATGGCGCAAGCTTGCAGCAGATGAGAAGAAGGTTCTCAAATGGGCTAAAACTCCGCAGGTGTCGGAAGCTCTGAAAAGGAAAGATCTCATCAAAGCTTGTTTGAGAGGAAGAGCCTTATTTCCCATCCTTGAAGCCAAAAAAGCCAATTTCAACCCTATTGAGAAAGGTGTTGAAGTGGAAGTAAAAGTCTTAAAAAGGCTAGACGAGATTATGGCTGACTATCTCTCTGTAGTCACGAGATATGTTGATGGAGCTAACTGCTCAGGAGTTAGCTATTTTGGTATTTTCTCTGATGAAGATGAACCAATGGATGTCTCTGCTGATAATGTTGATACATATGAGCAAGTTGCTTCTCTTCTGATAGAATTTGGAAACTTTTCTACAGAAGAAAGACGTTTAATGACTCAACCCGTTGTCGAGCTAAATAAGGAACCCATTCAAGAGAATCCATCTCTAGAGGAAGAAGAAGAAGAGATAATTCAAGAGCCAGAACAAGCTCTTGTAAATCAAGAAGAAGTTGTTGTTGAAGAGCTGGTCCAAGCTCTTGTAACTCAAGAGAATGAAGTTGTTGTGGAGATTGTTCAAACTCCAAATGAAGAAGAAGTTGTGATATCCCCTATTGTCAGAATAGAGGAAGCTCATGAAAATGAGGCTGAAGCTAGTCAGCCAGGGATTACCAGATCTGAGGGGGAACCCTCAAAAGACAAAGATGCCGAAGAAGAGAGTTCCTCATCTGAGGGGGAACAAGATCAAAATGCTAGAAATGCCAAGCCTCTCCACAGCAAGGGAAATCTATATGAAAGATTTTAGAGAGTCGAAAGGGAGCTGGAAGAAGAAGAGCGAAATAAAATTGGAAATGAGTCTGAGAAGGGTGAACCCGAGCAATCCTTGTAGATTCATACCGAAGCTAATCCAATTCAGAGCATGGCAGCAGAATCACAAGATGATTCATCCAATGAAGGATCCTCTGTAGATGGTACCAAGCTTCTGAAATCTATGACTTCTCTTCTTTCCTCTCTTCAGACGAATGAGATGGCTATGGGATCACATGTAGTAAATATTTTGAAGACCCAGAAAGAGGACATAAAATAAGTTGTTGAATGTGTCAAAATCCTTAAAGAATTGGATAATACACTGAAGAAGAATACGTATGAGACTCATGTCTCAAATTCAAAATTCTCTAAATTTGACCAGCAGCTCTTCAGTCGTCAATCTGAAATGATGAGTCTTGAAAGACAAATAAATCTTGATAATCATCGTGAGGTCATGAAATCAATGGAATTTTACAAGAATCGGCTCATTGAAATTCAAGGAAGCTTGAGAAGAACATAAGGTGAAAGGTTGGAGTATGCCGACTCCATTGCAAGAAAGTTTCAAGAGAAAGAAAATGCGAAAGTTGTTGCTGAAAGAGAACAAAATCGTATCACTCAAGGTGAGCCCAGTAGAAGAGGTGACAGTGTATCAACCGGTACCATATCTAAGCGTGCTCCAACTAACGATGAAAATCCAAGGCCAACCAAAAGAGGAGGAAGTCGAAGCGGTGGTGATCGCGGAGGCCGAAGCAGTAGTGGTGGTCGTGGTGTGCAATCTGGTAGTGATCGAGGAGGTCGCACTAGTGGCGGTGATCGTGGTGGGAGATCCAGTGGAAGCGTTCGCGGTGGTCGTGCACTTCCTTCGTTCCAAAACCTGCTAACTGGTGAAGGGATGAGTTATGAAGGAACTCAATTCCCCATCGATCCTTGAGTGAAAAGGGAAGAACAATATTCTCCTTTCTCTTACTTTGTTTTAAACTATGTTTCTTTGACTATGTTTTTGAATATTGGTTTTTGAAAGTGGTTATGTGTGATGGATGAACAAGTATTACCCTGCATTTATATGATGAATGCTTAATTTGTTATCTATGCAGAGTTTCAATCTCATCATCAAAAAAGGGGAAATTGTTGGGTCAAATTATTTTGACAATGTGTTGAAATAGTTTGACTATTGGAATTTTGATGATGAATGGATTATATATGCGTCTAATTGTTTTTGATGTAGGTGTATTGAAAAAAATTTCATTAGACTTGATTCTAATGAGGTTCATTAGACCGATTTGGCATTAGATGCACAAAGTTAACGTGCAGTCTACCTAGCGAAATTAGACGTACAGTCTAATTAAGCGGTGTTAGACGTGTAGTTTAACTGAAGTATTTAGACATGCAGTCTAACTTGTGGAGTTAGACGTGCAGTCTAATGAATCCGTAATTAGACGTGCAGTCTAATGGATTCAGAATTAGACGTGCAGTCTAACTTAGCAGAGTTAGACGTGTAGTCTAATGGATTGTGAAAGTTAGACGTGCAGTCTAACTCCTTCAGACTAGTCTTAAGTGGAACGGAATTAGACGTGCAATCTAATAGAAAGGTGAAAGTTAGACATGTAGTCTAACTTGTGAAAGTTAGACGTGCAGTCTAACTCCTTCAGATTAGTCTGAAGTGATTGTAATTAGACGCAAGTCTAAACCCGTTAGACCAGGTGGTCTAATGGATTATGTTATTAGACAGGGACGTTTGATTTCATTAGACGAGGTCATTTAATTGAAATACTTCTAATTCTTTGCTTAAGCAGTTGCTTGAATCTAGCACCCGCCTACCCACGTGCTACAGCTGTACGCTACTCCTGCTCCACTTTCTGATGAAGATCATTACGACAGCCCGATGCAACCAATCAACAAATGACACGTAAGCGAATATTCTTCCCACTACTTGTTTTGCAGGTAAATCTCTAAAGAATATTCGGCGCACTACTTGTTGTGTACGGCCACGATCCTTGTATTCAGAGTCTGCTGTGTACTATGGAGGCGTTCCAATATAAGAGTGCCACGTATCATTCTAAAGATTCGACCGTTGGTACCTGTTCATATTAAAAGATTCCTAAGGACAATGGACGAACTGCCGGAATTGCAGAGAGAGATATCAGTCGATCATCTTGCTTACCGAAATCACTGTACCTGTTCATATTAAAAGATTCCTAAGGACAATGGACGAACTGCCGGAATTGCAGAGAGAGATATCAGTCGATCATCTTGCTTACCGAAATCACTGAGAAATCAAGAGAGAGTTAGAATCAAAGCATCCTTTAGCTGAGTGATATTCTTCATCTTGTAGGTTGAACAGAGTGTGTTCTGTTCAACAACGAGCTAAGTGTGTGCAAACTGTATTTGATTCGAATCATATTATAGTGAATCCTTCTGGTGGTTGGAAGAAGGGGTGAGGTAGGAGAGTTTGCTCCGAACATCTATAAACAAACTATTGTGTTGTTCCTTTTTGTCATCTTCTCATTTTCATCTTAAGCTTCAAACCTAAGAAAACATTTCCGCACTTGATTCTATTTCTAGTGTTTACAAGGGTTTGCGTAGAATAGAAAGTGAATTAAATCACTAAAAAGATTTCTTTCAAACTGATTTCTTTCCTCCGTCTCTATTGATTAAGCCGATCCCATGAATATTATTTAAAAAAAATATTTTTTAACGATATTTTATATAGACGAGTTTTAAATGGCCGAAGACTGTTTATGACCACAATTTCTTCAAATTGAACCATTTTCACACTATATTTGTATGATTTTTCATTAAAACATCAAAAATCAATTAGAATTTTAGAAATTAATATGGTTTTAAAATTGTATGTTTTCACGCTATTGTTTTATTTCTTTAATAAAAACATAAAAAAAAATCTTCTAATTAATCATATTTCATGATATTTTGTATGTTTTATTATATAAAAACATCAAAAACCAAATAAATAATCAAAATTAACATAAGTTTTTAATCATCGTCCGTTTTTATGCTATTTCTTTTCTGTTGTTTCATAAAACATAAAAATCAATTAAAATATTCGAAATTAATGTGTGTATTTTTTTAAATAGTACATTTTCACGCATCTATTTTTTGTTTTTTTATAATAACGTTTTAAAATCTTCAAATGGTTTTGTTTTTAAAACATTTTGTATATTGTTATATAAAAAACATCAAAAATCAAATAAATAATTTTAAATTAATGTTTTTTTAAATCGTTCGTTTTTACGCTTTTTATTTTATATTTTTTGAATAAAGACATTAAAAATGAGTGTTACATTAACATTTATTCGATTTGGTCCATTTAATCATTATTTAAAAAATATAAAAAGGAGTGCGACACGAGAACTTCCAAGGGGGTCACCTATCCTAGTACAACTCTTGCCCAAAAACACTTAAGAATGGAGTTCTTATGGGTTCCGGTACACTAGTGCTGGTATGATCACGCACGTTATATTATGAATAATTTATTCATTTGATACATCATAATTAAAAAAAAAATTATTTTATGAAACTCTAAAGAGACGAGTTTTAAACAACCGTAGACCGTTTACGACCACAGTTTCATCAAATCGATTAGTTTTCACGCTATATTTGTATGATTTTTCATGAAAACATCAAAATATAATTTGAATGTTCGAAATTAACATGATTTTTAAAATCGTACGTTTTCATGCTATCGTTTTTTGATTTTTCATAAAAAAAAATTAAAAAATCTTCGAATATATCATTTTTCACGATATTTTATATTTTTTTATATAAAAACATCAAAAATCAAATTAATAATCTAAATTAACATGTATTGTTAAAAATCGTTCTATTTACTTTTTGTTTTGTTTTTTTTTCAAAAAAACATTAAAACTCGATTAAAATATTCGAAATTCACGTGTGTTTTTTTTTAAATCGTATATTTCCACACATCTATTTTTTGTTTTTTTTATAAAAACGTTTTAAAATATTCAAATTGATCCGTTTTAAGGTATTTTGTATGTTGATTTTTATATAAAATCAATAAAATTAAATAAATATTTGAAATTAATGTCTTTTTCAAATCGTTTGTATATAAGATTTTATTTAGTTTTTTTATATAAACATTAAAATGAGTGTTACATTAACGTTTATTCAAGTGGGTCCTTTTTAATCGTTATTTAAAAAAATATAAAAAAGAGTGTGATATGAGGACTTCTTAGGAGGTCACTCATCCAAGTACTACTCTTGCCCAAACACGCTTAGTTGCGGCATGATCGCACATGTTATATGATAAACAATTTATTCATTTGATATATCATAATAAAAAAAAAAATTGTTTTACGAAATTCTAAATAGACGAGTTTTCAACGGCCGAAGTCATTTACCACCATGGTTTCTTAAAATTGATCCGTTTTTATGCTATTTTTGTATGATTTTTCATTTAAACATCAAAAATCAAATAAATAATCCAAATGAACATGTGTTTTTAAAATCACTTGTTATTACCATTTTTTTCATTAAAATATTAAAAGTGAGTATCACATTAATGTCCATTCGATTTAGTCCATTTTAATCGTTATTTTTAAAAAATATAAAAATTAGTGCGACACTATGACATCCTAGGGGTCACCCATTATAGTACTACTCTCTCCCCAACACGTTTAACTAGGTAGTTCAGATGGAATCCGATGCATTAGTGTTCCTATGATCGCACACGTTATATGATAAACAATTTATTCATTTGATACATCATAATTAACAAAAATGATTTTTTACAAAATTCCAAACAGACGAGTTGAAACGACCGAAGACCGTCTACGACCTCAGTTTCTTTAAATTGATTAGTTTTCATGCTATATTTGTATGATTTTCATTAAATCATCAAAAATTAATTAGAATTTTCGAAATTAACGTGTTTTATAAATTATATGTTTTCACGCTATCGTTTTTTAATTTTTTTTCATTAAAACATTAAAACAAATCTTCGAATTGATCCCATTTCACAATATTTTTTATGTTTTTTATATAAAAACAAAAAAGTTAATAAAAATATTCGAGATTAACGTGTTTTTAAATCGTACATTTTCACGCATTTATTTTTGTTTTTTTCTAAAAACGTTTTAAAATCTTCAAAATTGATCTATTTTAAAGATATTTTGTATGTTGTTTTATATATAAACATTATTAATGAGTGTTACATTAATGTTTATTTGATTTGTTCCGTTTCTTCCTTAGTTAGAAAAATATATAAAGGAGTGCGACATGAAGTCTTCCCAATGGGTCACTCATTCTTGTAGTACTCTCGCCTTACCACGCTTAACTGCGGAGTTATGATGAGATCCAGTGCATTAGTGTTGATATGATCGCACCCGTTATATGATGAACAATTTATTTATTTGATACATCATAATTAAAAAAAATTATTTTTTACAAAATTCTAAATAGATGACTTCAATCGTTTACGACCACAGTTTTTTCAAATTGGTATGTTTTTACGCTATTTTTGTATATTTTTTCATTTAAACATCAAAAATCAATTTTAATGTTCGAAATTAATGTGTTTTTTTTAAATCGTACGTTTTCATGTTTTCGTTTTTTGATTTTTTTTCTTAAATTCATTAAAAAAACACTTGGAATCGATCATTTTCACAATATTTTGTATGTTTTTTTATAACAAAACATCAAATAAATAATTCTAAATTAACCTCTTTTTAAAATGGTTTGTTTTTATGATTTTATTTTGTGTATTCTTTTTCATAAAAACATTAAAATAATCTACGAATTAATCATTTTTCATGATATTTTGTATGTTTTTTTATATAAAAACATCAAAAAATATCTAAATAATCGAAATTAACGTTTATTTTTTAAAACCGTCCATTTTTACTCTATTTCTTTTGAATTTTTTAATAAAAAATTAAAATATTTGATATTAATGTGAGTGTTTTTTTTTTTGTAAATCATACATTTTCACGCATCTATTTTTTTATATAAAAACGTTAGAAATTCTTAAAATTGATCCATTTTAAAGATATTTTGTATATTAAAAAAAATGATTTTTTTACAAAATTCTAAATAGACATGTTTTAAACGGCCGAAGACAATTTACACAACCACAGTTTCTTCAAAATGATTTGTTTTTATGTTATTTTTGTATGATTTTTCATTAAAACATCAAAAATCAATTAGAAAATTCAAAATAAACATGTTTTTTTAAATCTTACGTTTTCATGCCATCGTTTTTTGATTTTGTTTTATAAAAACATTAAAAAAATCTTTGAATTGATATTTTTTTTACGATATTTTTTATATTTTTTATATAAAAATATCAAAAAATTAAATAAATAATCAATATTAACATGTGTTTTTTTTTAAATCGTTTGTTTTTACGCGATTAAAAATCAATTAAAATATTCGAAATTAATGTGTTTTTTTTAAATCCTACATTTCACGCATCTATTTTTTTTAATGTTTTAAATTCTTCAACTTAATCCATTTTAAGATATTTTATATGTTGTTTATATATAAATATAAAATATCAAAAAAAATAGTTCGAAATTAATGTGTTTTTTAAATCATTTATTTTTACAATTTTATTTTGTGTTTTTTCATAAAAACATTAAAAATGAGTGTTGAATTAAAGTTTATTCGATTTGGTCAATTTCAATCGTTATTTAAAAAAAGATGAAAAGGAGTGAGACATAAGGACTTCCAAAGGATCACCTATCTTAGTACTAATCTTTAGTGTTGGTATGATCGTACTCGTTATATGATGAACAATTTATTCGTTTAATACATCTTAATTAAAAAATGATTTTTTGAAGAATGTCCATATAGACGAGTTTTAAACGGCCGAAGATCGTTTATGACCACTGTTTCTTCAAATTGATACGTTTTAACGCTATTTTTGTAAGTTGTTTGATTAAAAAATAAAAAATCAATTAGAAGGTTCAATATTAACGAGTTTTCTTAAATATCGTTATTTTGATTTTTTTTTTGCAAAAACAATAAAATAATCTTTGAATTTATCCATTTTAACGATATTTTGTATATTTTTTTATATAAAAATCAATAAAATTATTGAAATTAATTTATGTGTGTTTTAAATCGTACATTTTTACGCATCTATTTTTTTTTAATTATTAAAATTAATCTATTTTCTTATTTTGTGTTTTTTTGATAAAAACATTAAAAATGAGTGTTACATTAACGTTTATTCGATTTGGTCCATTAGATTTGTTATTTTAAAAAAATATAAAAAGGAGTGCGACACGCCAATTCCTAGGGGAAACCCATCCTAGTACTACTCGCGCGCCAAGCACGCTTAGTTGCGAAGTTCTGATGGGATCCGATGCATTAAAGCTGGTATGATCGCATCAGTTATATGATGAACAATTTATTCATTTAATACATCATAACTAAAAAAATATTTTTATACGAAATTCCAAATAGACGAGTTTTAAACCGCCAAAGACCGGTGTCATCAAATTGATCCGTTTTCACGCTATGTTTGTATTTTTTTCAATAAAACATAAAAAAATTAATTAAATGTTCAAAATTAACGTGTTTTTTAAAACCTTACATTTTT